>NW_026782260.1:1200000-1660000 GCF_031769215.1 Ylistrum balloti | reverse complement strand
TAGTCAGTCATGTCTCTGTATTGTAGTCAGTCATGTCTCTGTATTGTAGTCAGTCATGTCTCTGTATTGTAATGTCTCTGTATTGTAGTCAGTCATGTCTCTGTATTGTAGTCAGTCATGTCTCTGTATTGTAGTCAGTCATGTCTCTGTATTGTAGTCAGTCATGTCTCTGTATTGTAGTCAGTCATGTCTCTGTATTGTAGTCAGTCATGTCTCTGTATTGTAGTCAGTCATGTCTCTGTATTGTAGTCAGTCATGTCTCTGTATTGTAGACAGTCATGTCTCTGTATTGTAGTCAGTCATGTCTGTCTCTGTATTGTAGTCAGTCCTGTCTCTGTATTGTAGTCAGTCATGTCTCTGTATTGTAGTCAGTCATGTCTCTGTATTGTAGTCAGTCATGTCTCTGTATTGTAGTCAGTCATGTCTCTGTATTGTAGTCAGTCATGTCTCTGTATTGTAGTCAGTCATGTCTCTGTATTGTAGCCAGTCATGTCTCTGTATTGTAGTCAGTCATGTCTCTGTATTGTAGTCAGTCATGTCTCGGTCTCGGGATTGTAGTCAGTCATGTCTCGGTATTGTAGCCAGTCATGTCTCTGTATTGTAGTCAGTCATGTCTCTGTATTGTAGTCAGTCATGTCTCTGTATTGTAGTCAGTCATGTCTCTGTATTGTAGTCAGTCATGTCTCTGTATTGTAGTCAGTCATGTCTCTGTATTGTAGTCAGTCATGTCTCAGTCATGTATTGTAGTCAGTCATGTCTCTGTATTGTAGTCAGTCATGTCTCTGTATTGTAGTCAGTCATGTCTCTGTATTGTAGTCAGTCATGTCTCTGTATTGTAGTCAGTCATGTCTCTGTATTGTAGTCAGTCATGTCTCTGTATTGTAGTCAGTCATGTCTCTGTATTGTAGTCAGTCATGTCTCTGTATTGTAGTCAGTCATGTCTCTGTATTGTAGTCAGTCATGTCTCTGTATTGTAGTCAGTCATGTCTCTGTATTGTAGTCAGTCATGTCTCTGTATTGTAGTCAGTCATGTCTCTGTATTGTAGTCAGTCATGTCTCTGTATTGTAGTCAGTCATGTCTCTGTATTGTAGTCAGTCATGTCTCTGTATTGTAGTCAGTCATGTCTCTGTATTGTAGTCAGTCATGTCTCTGTATTGTAGTCAGTCATGTCTCTGTATTGTAGTCAGTCATGTCTCTGTATTGTAGTCAGTCATGTCTCTGTATTGTAGCCAGTCATGTCTCTGTATTGTAGTCAGTCATGTCTCTGTATTGTAGTCAGTCATGTCTCTGTATTGTAGTCAGTCATGTCTCTGTATTGTAGTCAGTCATGTCTCTGTATTGTAGTCAGTCATGTCTCTGTATTGTAGTCAGTCATGTCTCTGTATTGTAGTCAGTCATGTCTCTGTATTGTAGTCAGTCATGTCTCTGTATTGTAGTCAGTCATGTCTCTGTATTGTAGTCAGTCATGTCTCTGTATTGTAGTCAGTCATGTCTCGGTATTGTAGTCAGTCATGTCTCTGTATTGTAGTCAGTCATGTCTCTGTATTGTAGTCAGTCATGTCTCTGTATTGTAGTCAGTCATGTCTCTGTATTGTAGTCAGTCATGTCTCTGTATTGTAGTCAGTCATGTCTCTGTATTGTAGTCAGTCATGTCTCTGTATTGTAGTCAGTCATGTCTCTGTATTGTAGTCAGTCATGTCTCTGTATTGTAGTCAGTCATGTCTCTGTATTGTAGTCAGTCATGTCTCTGTATTGTAGTCAGTCATGTCTCTGTATTGTAGTCAGTCATGTCTCTGTATTGTAGTCAGTCATGTCTCTGTATTGTAGTCAGTCATGTCTCTGTATTGTAGTCAGTCATGTCTCTGTATTGTAGTCAGTCATGTCTCTGTATTGTAGTCAGTCATGTCTCTGTATTGTAGTCAGTCATGTCTCTGTATTGTAGTCAGTCATGTCTCTGTATTGTAGTCAGTCATGTCTCTGTATTGTAGTCAGTCATGTCTCTGTATTGTAGTCAGTCATGTCTCTGTATTGTAGTCAGTCATGTCTCTGTATTGTAGTCAGTCATGTCTCTGTATTGTAGTCAGTCATGTCTCTGTATTGTAGTCAGTCATGTCTCTGTATTGTAGTCAGTCATGTCTCTGTATTGTAGTCAGTCATGTCTCTGTATTGTAGTCAGTCATGTCTCTGTATTGTAGTCAGTCATGTCTCTGTATTGTAGTCAGTCATGTCTCTGTATTGTAGTCAGTCATGTCTCTGTATTGTAGTCAGTCATGTCTCTGTATTGTAGTCAGTCATGTCTCTGTATTGTAGTCAGTCATGTCTCTGTATTGTAGTCAGTCATGTCTCTGTATTGTAGTCAGTCATGTCTCTGTATTGTAGTCAGTCATGTCTCTGTATTGTAGTCAGTCATGTCTCTGTATTGTAGTCAGTCATGTCTCTGTATTGTAGACAGTCATGTCTCTGTATTGTAGTCAGTCATGTCTCTGTATTGTAGTCAGTCATGTCTCTGTATTGTAGTCAGTCATGTCTCTGTATTGTAGTCAGTCATGTCTCTGTATTGTAGTCAGTCATGTCTCTGTATTGTAGTCAGTCATGTCTCTGTATTGTAGTCAGTCATGTCTCTGTATTGTAGTCAGTCATGTCTCGGTATTGTAGTCAGTCATGTCTCTGTATTGTAGTCAGTCATGTCTCTGTATTGTAGTCAGTCATGTCTCTGTATTGTAGTCAGTCATGTCTCGGTATTGTAGTCAGTCATGTCTCTGTATTGTAGTCAGTCATGTCTCTGTATTGTAGTCAGTCATGTCTCTGTATTGTAGTCAGTCATGTCTCTGTATTGTAGTCAGTCATGTCTCTGTATTGTAGTCAGTCATGTCTCTGTATTGTAGTCAGTCATGTCTCTGTATTGTAGTCAGTCATGTCTCGGTATTGTAGTCAGTCATGTCTCGGTATTGTAGTCAGTCGGTATTGTAGTCAGTCATGTCTCATGTCTCTGTATTGTAGTCAGTCATGTCTCTGTATTGTAGTCAGTCATGTCTCTGTATTGTAGTCAGTCATGTCTCTGTATTGTAGTCAGTCGGTATTGTAGTCAGTCATGTCTCTGTATTGTAGTCAGTCATGTCTCTGTATTGTAGTCAGTCATGTCTCTGTATTGTAGTCAGTCATGTCTCTGTATTGTAGTCAGTCATGTCTCTGTATTGTAATGTCTCTGTATTGTAGTCAGTCATGTCTCTGTATTGTAGTCAGTCATGTCTCTGTATTGTAGTCAGTCATGTCTCTGTATTGTAGTCAGTCATGTCTCTGTATTGTAGTCAGTCATGTCTCTGTATTGTAGTCAGTCATGTCTCTGTATTGTAGTCAGTCATGTCTCTGTATTGTAGTCAGTCATGTCTCTGTATTGTAGTCAGTCATGTCTCTGTATTGTAGTCAGTCATGTCTCTGTATTGTAGTCAGTCATGTCTCTGTATTGTAGTCAGTCATGTCTCTGTATTGTAGTCAGTCATGTCTCTGTATTGTAGTCAGTCAGTCATGTCTCTGTATTGTAGTCAGTCATGTCTCTGTATTGTAGTCAGTCATGTCTCTGTATTGTAGACAGTCATGTCTCGGTATTGTAGTCAGTCGGTATTGTAGTCAGTCATGTCTCTGTATTGTAGTCAGTCATGTCTCTGTATTGTAGTCAGTCATGTCTCTGTATTGTAGTCAGTCATGTCTCTGTATTGTAGTCAGTCATGTCTCTGTATTGTAGTCAGTCATGTCTCTGTATTGTAGTCAGTCATGTCTCTGTATTGTAGTCAGTCATGTCTCTGTATTGTAGCCAGTCATGTCTCTGTATTGTAGTCAGTCATGTCTCTGTATTGTAGTCAGTCATGTCTCTGTATTGTAGTCATGTCTCTGTATTGTAGTCAGTCATGTCTCTGTATTGTAGTCAGTCATGTCTCTGTATTGTAGTCAGTCATGTCTCTGTATTGTAGTCAGTCATGTCTCTGTATTGTAGTCAGTCATGTCTCTGTATTGTAGTCAGTCATGTCTCTGTATTGTAGTCAGTCATGTCTCTGTATTGTAGTCAGTCATGTCTCGGTATTGTAGTCAGTCATGTCTCGGTATTGTCATGTCTCGGTATTGTAGTCAGTCATGTCTCGGTATTGTAGTCAGTCATGTCTCTGTAGTGTTATCTCTGTATTGTTATCTCTGTACTAAAGTAAGTAGATGATAGCCGTTCTTCTATTGTTGTGTTATTAACTCCGCAGCTTAAATTGTTCCTGGACATTCACACCTGCGGTTACAGGAGGATGTTTGAACTTGAGTGTGATATTTATGTCGACTGAAGATCAATGTGGAGATGCTGCTGACCCTCTTACTATTAAATACGGACGTAAGAATCAATTTTTATACGATAGGAAAGTGGGTCCCATTCACACTTGGTATATGATATAAATCGTAAAGTAATGATGTCTCTATTATATAATATATATTACAAAGTTATGATGTCACTATTATACAATGTATATTATAATGTGATGTCACTATAATATAATGTTTTAGAAGTGATGATGTCACTGTCATATAATGTATATTACAAAGAGATAACGTCATTATTATATAATGTATATTACAAAGTCATGATGTCATTTTTATATAATGTATATTACAAAGTGATGATGTCACTAGGTTTATGATATGTATCAAACGGTGATGACATCAATAGTTATATAAGATATATTACATAGGCATGATGTAAGTATCATTTCACAACACAGAAGCAGCTAAATCCATCTCTATCCCACCCCCTTTTCCCATTCTCTACAACAGAACAGTCGACTCCACCAATATCCCATCCCCTTCTCCAACTCCTAACAACACCGGAACAGTCGACTCCACCAATATCCCATCCCCTTCTCCAACTCCTAACAACACCGGAACAGTCGAATCCACCACTATCCCATCCCTCTTTCCCACTCCCTACAACACCGGAACAGTCGACTCCATCTCTATCCCATCCCTCTTTCCCACTCCCTACAACACCGGAACAGTCGACTCCATCTCTATCCCACCCCCTTCCCCCATTCTCTACAACACCAGAACAGTCGACTCCACCACTATCACATCCCTCTTTCCCTCTCCCTACAACACCGGAACAGTCGACTCCATCTCTATCCCATCCCTCTTTCCCACTCCCTACAACACCGGAACAGTCGACTCCACCACTATCACATCCCCCTCTCTATCCCATCCCTCTTTCCCTACAACACCGGAACAGTCGACTCCACCACTATCACATCCCTCTTTCCCTCTCCCTACAACACCGGAACAGTCGACTCCATCTCTATCCCATCCCTCTTTCCCACTCCCTACAACACCGGAACAGTCGACTCCATCTCTATCCCATCCCTCTTTCCCACTCCCTACAACACCGGAACAGTCGACTCCACCACTATCACCCTCTTTCCCTCTCCCTACAACACCGGAACAGTCCTCCACCTATCCCATCCCTCTTTCCCTCTCCCTACAACACCGGAACAGTCGACTCCATCTCTATCCCATCCCTCTTTCCCTCTCCCTACAACACCGGAACAGTCGACTCCACCACTATCACATCCCTCTTTCCCTCTCCCTACAACACCGGAACAGTCGACTCCACCACTATCACATCCCTCTTTCCCACTCCCTACAACACCGGAACAGTCGACTCCATCTCTATCCCATCCCTTTCTCCCACTTTCTACTCTTCCTTTCACTTTTTGAGCATTTTCTTAAAAAAATTGTCCAATTTTGCTAGTGTAACGTTAGGTATACAGATGACATTTATTAAGTATTCAGTAATGCTATGATTATCACAATATGCGTTAGATATAGCCCACATTAGTGAAGAATTGTAATAGTACTCTTTTGTGTCAGAACTTTCATCCCAGGGATGCGGTGATACTCTGCAGGGTGATGAGTTTTCTTCTAAAAATAATGTTCAAGTAAGCTTTGAATCTGACGGAAGTATAACAGCTCCTGGGTTTCTAATCTCTGTCAGCGCAACAGGTAAGTTATTCAACATTAGAAATTTTCATTCAACGATATGATTACGTCGTTTACATGACTATATTTATTGACGCGAAAAAGTTATATTCTCCGAGGCCAAAGATCGAAGGGAACATTTTCTTTTTACAGTAAACTAAGTATCTTATTCACCGTAATATGGGTCGATAATTATTTTCTTATATGATATTTTCTAACATTTCCACACAATAATCATGTCCAAATAATGGGTTTAGTGGGTGAAAAGAGATGTAACTAATCGGATAATTGCTTAAAATCAAAGAATCATCAAAAACAGACAATATCATTATCAAAAATAACTTTCACTTAAACATCCTGTATCGATACTTCAACATCCTGTACTGATATTATAATGTCCTGTACTTATACTAAAACATCCTGTACTGATATTATAATGTCCTGTACTAATACTAAAACATCCTGTACTGATGCTATAATGTCCGGTACTGATACTAAAACATCCTGTACTGATATTATAATGTCCGGTACTGATACTAAAACATCCTGTACTGATACTATAATGTCCTGTACTGATACTATAACTTCCTGTACTGATACTATAACTTCCTGTACTGATACTATAAAGTCCTGTACTGATACTAAAACATCCTGTACTGATATTATAACGTCCTGTACTGATACTAAAACATCCTGTACTGATATTATAATGTCCGGTACTGATACTAAAACATCCTGTACTGATACTATAATGTCCTGTACTTATACTAAAACATCCTGTACTGATATTATAACGTCCTGTACTGATACTAAAACATCATGTACTGATATTATAATGTCCGGTACTGATACTAAAACATCCTGTACTGATATTATAATGTCCGGTACTGATACTAAAACATCCTGTACTGATAATATAATGCCCGGTACTAATACTAAAACATCCTGTACTGATACTATAATGCCCGGTACTGATACTAAAACATCCTGTACTGATACTATAATGTCCTGTACTGATAATATAAAGTCCTGTACTGATACTAAAACATCCTGCACTGATAATATAAAGTCCTGTACTGATACTATAACATCCTGTACTGATAATATAATGTCCTGTACTGATACTGTAATGTCCTGTACTGATACTATAACTGTACTGATACTATAACGTCCTGTACTGATACTATAATGTCCTGTACTGATAATATAAAGTCCTGTACTGATACTATAACATCCTGTACTGATACTATAACGTCCTGTACTGATACTATAATGTCCTGTACTGATAATATAAAGTCCTGTACTGATACTAAAACATCCTGTACTGATATTATAATGTCCGGTACTGATACTAAAACATCCTGTACTGATACTATAATGCCCGGTACTGATACTAAAACATCCTGTACTGATACTATAATGCCCGGTACTGATACTAAAACATCCTGTACTGATACTATAATGTCCTGGACTGATAATATAAAGTCCTGTACTGATACTATGATGTCCTGTACTGATAATATAAAGTCCTGTACTGATACTTAAATGTCCTGTACTGATACTATAAAGTCCTATAAAGTCCTGTACTGATACTATAACGTCCTGTACTGATAATATAAAGTCCTGTACTGATACTATAATGTCCGGTACTGATACTAAAACATCCTGTACTGATACTATAATGTCCTGTACTGATACTATAAAGTCCTGTACTGATAATATAAAGTCCTGTACTGATACTATAACGTCCTGTACTGATACTATAACATCCTGTACTGATACTATAACTTCCTGTACTGATACTATAATGTCCGGTACTGATACTAAGACATCCTGTACTGATACTATAAAGTCCTGTACTGATACTATAATGCCCGGTATTGATATTTTAATTTCCTATACAACCGTTTAGGAATATTCATATGTAGTATAGTAATTCAGAATTGTATATGTATAGTGCAGTAGATCAGAATGTGTAGTACAGTAGTTCGGGATTATTCATATATAACATAGAAAATTAGAAAAAATAGATGAAAGCAGAGTCTGGATTCAAAATTGTTGAAATAATAAAATTTACACCCCAATGTATTCATGCCAACTATTTTGACTTTAATGAGCTGTGATAACTTTTGTATTTATAGCTCCTGATCCTTGTATTGACGTCACGTGCAGCAATGGTGGGACATGTGACTCTAATACCGGCAAATGCAACTGTACCGGCGGATACACCGGAGAATTCTGTGATGATGGTAATGTATCTAAATTGTGCTTAACTTCGATACTTCCTGTACTGATATTTTAACCTCCTGCAGTGATACTGTAATGTCTTATACTGATACTATAATGTCCAGTACTGATACTATAAAGTCCTTTACTGATACTTTAACTTCCTGTACTGATACTATAACTTCCTGTACTGATACTATAACTTCCTGTACTGATACTATAAAGTCCTGTACTGATACTTTAACATCCTGTACTGATATTATAATGTCCGGTACTTATACTAAAACATCCTGTACTGATACTATAATGTCCTGTACTTATACTAAAACATCCTGTACTGATACTATAATACTACTAAAACATCCTGTACTGATATTATAATGCCTGTACTGATACTAAAACATCCTGTACTGATATATATACTAAAACATCCTGTACTGATACTATAGAACTTATAAATCCTGTACTGATACTAAAAGCAGAGTAACTGGATCCTTGTACTGATATATAAAATCCTTACTGATACTAAAACATCCTGTACTGTACTTTAATGTCCTGTATAACTGTGATAATATAAACATCCTGTACTATAATGATACTGATACTATAACATCCTATAACATCCTGTACTGATAATATAACATCCTGTACTGATACTATAACGTCCTGTACTGATGCTATAACGTCCTGTAACGATACTATAACATCCTGTACTGATAATATAACATCCTGTACTGATACTATAACATCCTGTACTGATACTATAACATCCTGTACTGGTACTATCCTGTACTGATACTATAACATCCTGTACTGATACTATAACATCCTGTACTGGTACTATAACATCCTGTACTGATACTATAACATCCTGTACTGATACTATAATGTCCTGTACTGATACTATAATGTCCTGTACTGATATTATAATGTCCTGTACTGATAATATAACATCCTGTACTGGTACTATAACATCCTGTACTGATACTATAACATCCTGATACTATAACATCCTGTATAATATAACATCCTGTTCTGATACTATAATATCATGTACTTATACTATAATGTCCTGTACTGATACTATAACATCCAGTACTGATACTATAATGTCCTGTACTGATACTATAACATCCTGTACTGATACTATAACATCCTGTACTGATACTATAACATCCTGTACTGATACTATAATGTCCTGTACTGATACTATAATGTCCTGTACTGATATTATAATGTCCTGTACTGATACTATAATGTCCTGTACTGATACTATAACATCTTGTACTGATACTATAATGTCCTGTACTGATATTATAATGTCCTGTACTGATACTATAATGTCCTGTACTGATACTATAATATCATGTACTTATACTATAATGTCCTGTACTGATACTATAACATCCAGTACTGATACTATAATGTCCTGTACTGATACTATAACGTGCTGTACTGATACTATTACGTCCTGCACTGATACTATAACGTGCTGTACTGATACTATAATGTCCTGTAACGATACTATAACATCCTGTACTGATAATATAACATCCTGTACTGATACTATAACGTCCTGTACTGATAATATAACATCCTGTACTGGTACTATAACATCCTGTACTGATAATATAACATCCTGTACTGATACTATAATGTCCTGTACTGATGCTATAACGTCATGTACTGATACTATAACGTCATCCACTGATATTTTAATGACCTGTACTGATACTATAACGCCCTGCACTGATATTTTAATGACCTGTACTATAACGTCCTGTACTGATGCTATAACGTCCTGTACTGATGCTATAATGTCCTGTACTGATGCTATAATGTCCTGTACTGATGCTATAACGTCCTGTACTGATGCTATAACGTCCTGTACTGATGCTATAACGTCATGTACTGATACTATAATGTCCTGTACTGATACTATAACGTCCTGCACTGATATTTTAATGACCTGTACTGATACTATAACGTCCTGTACTGATACTATAATGTCCTGTACTGATACTATAATGTCCTGTACTGATACTATAAAGTCCTGTACTGATACTATAATGTCCTGTACTGATACTATAATGGTGGTAATAAGACAAGTGAAATAAGACGAATTAAAACTTGTGATCTGTCATCAATCCCCATAGCTTACTCTGAAAATATATTAATACACATCAGGTATAATAAATAATCACTGGGTACACTAATTACCCACCAGGTATTCTAATTAGGTATACTACACGACCACAGGGTAAACTAATTACCCACCGGGTATTCTAATCAGGTATACTACATGACCACCAGGAACACTAATTACCCAACAGGTATACTGCACGACCACCAGGTACACTAATTACCCACCAGGTATACTACACGACCACAGGGTACACTAATTACCCACCAGGTATTCTAATCAGGTATACTACACGACCATCAGGAACACTAATTACCCACCAGGTATACTGCACGACCACCAGGTACACTAATTACCCACCAGGTATACTACACGACCACAGGGTACACTAATAACCCACCAGGTACTCTAAAGAGGTATACTACATGACCACCAGGTACACTAATTACCCAACAGATTTACTACACGACCACCAGGTACACTAATTACCCACCAGGTATACTACACGACCACAGGGTACACTAATTACCCACCAGGTACTCTAAAGAGGTATACTACATGACCACCAGGTACACTAATTACCCACCAGGTATACTACACGACCACCAGGTACACTAATTACCCACCAGGTATACTAGACGACCATCGGTTACACTAATTACCCACCAGGTATACTGCACGACCATCGGTTACACTAATTACCCACCAGGTACTCTAAAGAGGTATACTGCATAATAACTGGGTACACTAAATATCCACCGGGTACTCTAACGACCACCAGGTACACTAATTACCCACCAGGTATACTACACGACCACCAGGTACACTAATGACCCACCAGGTATACTACACGACCACCAGGTACACTAATTATCCACCAGGTACACTACACGACCACCAGGTACACTTATTACCCACCAGGTGCTCTTATGAACCAACCACCTGGCCCTGGTTGCTCAAAATTTAGGGTTCACCAGCGGTTAGTGAAACTTTTTAAGTTGTTGACATAGAAAATACAAGAACGTTTAAGGCATAATTAACGCTGGAATCTGAATTGATCTGACATTTCAAGTCTCTATTCTCGTAATGGTTAAGGCGTCTGACTGTCTTTATCACTAGTCCTACACTTCTGGGTCGCAGGTTCACGACCTACGTCGGGTAGTCGTCAGATACTGACCGCAGGTCGACGGAACTCTGGCTTTCCTCCACCATTCTCCACCATTCAAAACCTAACACGTCCTTGAATGATCCTGACTGTTAATAGGACGTAAAACAACAGTAGACTGAACTCCAATTAATAGTAGTGGATACGTGTAATTTCAAAATATTTGTAATATAAAGCAGAGGCGCTTCTTAAACTGTAAGAATAAAAGCAAAAACAATTGGAAGATTTAAATATCTTCAAAATGGCCATGAGGTATCAAGTCAAGTCGCCCCCCAATTATCTCAAGACAGGTCGCCCCCTACATCAAGACAAGTCGCCCCCTTCATCAGAAGAAAAATAATGAATAAAAATGTGATTATTTTGTTGTTTGATACCCGGCATTGATATGGTAATATCTCGGCTTTCTAGTCTCAGGAATGATGGCTTTGCATATAACATTGGTTCTTTTTTGTCAATGAGACATTGGCAAAGGTCGGTTGAAGCAGAAATGTTGATATAACACTCAGATTTGTACAAAATTGGTATATGTAAGCAACTAACGTTAAGCTATAGTGAATTTTTAAATCTTGTTCTGTGTGAATATTTTTGTTCGAATGGATCGTTCAATGAACGTGGACCTCTTTATGAAAAGTTGCAATCACGATAAAAAAATGTTTTGGATGGTATCCAGTAATCATTTTAAAAGTAAAACTGTGTTAAAACAGTAAATTGTTATAGATTTTATAATGAATTAAGAAATTAATTTTATATTCAAATAATTGTTATAATATCCGATTGAACCCATGATTTCATGATTTATCACTTTTTCTATAACAAACTTTTGTATACCAAGACCTGTATGTATTGATCATATTCTATCTGCTTTAACTCAGTGTTTAAGATGTTACTAATGTTGACAAACATTTGTGTGTTCAGAAAAGTGTCGACCGAAGTGTAGAGGAAATAGAGTGTGCACAGCTTGTCCCGTTGACAATAACGGGTGTACAGAAGGTAAGAAATTATTAAAATTTGTTTCTTTTTAAGTTTGTTTTATCTATCTATCTCTTTATTTGTCTGTCTGTCTGTCTGTCTGTCTGTCTATTTATTTTTATATGTCCTTTGGATCCGTTTGGCAAATATCTATTTAGGTGAAATTAAAGCGTAGCGACCCCCCCTGTTTAATTATGAAAAATATCCTCAAAAATTTCCTTGTCCAACCATTAAATCATAGATAATGAAAGATAGTAAAATTAAGGTTTTTCGCTCATTTTTTGGCCGGGTTGCACATAGTGCAAATCTGGGTTATAGTATGGTGAATGGCGGGCGGGCGGGGAAAAGGGGTACTAGTTTTGTAGAATCAAATCCTCCTAAGAGATTTTGATGTAGCAACTTAAGATATTGTAGGATGTTTATATATATGTTGAGGATGTGCACCTCCAATTATGGATTCATTCCGGACATTTTTCTTGATTTTCCGGGCTTTGGAACTTAGTCATTTTCACCAGTCTGGCGTGGAAAATCCAAGATGGCAGCCTTTGCCTCTCATTGGATGAGATGTTGTTTTGAGCGTGATAGCCTCTCATTGGCTGAAACTTTGTTTTGAGCACGATATATAACATTGCATTCATCCCGGTCAATTGTGGCTTTGCCCAATCCCTCCCCCCCTCTCCCCCCCCCCCCCCAAACGCAAATGAAAGTATGGGACTTTTACATTAGTTTGATTTGATTTAATAATTATTTTATTGCAAAACTTTGTACAATTGGATTGGGCACAAGTTTTTCCAACTTATTAAGCCCTCTCCATTACATGGATGGTAAAACAATACTTAACTACAAGCAATGTAACAATATATTGAATCATAATATTTTTCATTGAAACAAAAAAAAAAGAAGGATGTAAAGAAGAAAGGAGGATAGGTGAGGAAGGAAAAAGGGAATATATAGTACAAAGGAAGAAATGCAGAAACTAGCCAAATCGCCCAGAGGCATCAATAAATTTTTGAACAGCTCTAGCTAAAAGTGAGTTTTCAGCTGAACTTAGTCGTACGTCTCCATTTAAAAGTACATCTATCGAGATATCACCCTGATACCACGACAGTTCGGTGGGTGTTACGAATTTGAATGTAGTTCGAACAATGAATTAAATAATGAAAGGAATCTTCAGAGGGATGTCCGCAGGAGCAAGATGCTGAGTTCATGAGATTGGCTCTGAATAGGTCATAGTTGAGTGAGCTTGCCCTATTTCTTAAACGACAATGAAGAATATTCAGTTGACGGGGGCCATTTGATAGGAAACACGATTTAAGCTTGTTGGAGTTTTTTGGATAGTTTGGTTTTAAACAATTTTAGTGAACCAGCCGTTTTTAAAGATTCATCTAATCTATTCCAGAGTTCAGTTGTAGAAGGAAAAAAAGAGTTACACATAGATTGAAGACGATAAGTTGGTTGTCGTAACTGATCTGCATTTCGTAAGTGATACCTAGTGAGATTACCAATATGTTCAGGGATAAAGTCAGTGAGGAAAGATGGTGCGATCCCATTAATTATATTATAAAAAAGAGATAACTTGCGATGTTGACGTCGTAATTTAAGTTCAATTTAGTAGAAAGTCAGATCTAGTATAAATGGGTAAACCAGTCACAATTCGGGCTGCCTCTAATTGAATTTTTTCAATATTTGATGACATATTAACTCCACAATTATCCCAAACTTCACAGGCGTATTCTAATAATGGCCTTATGTATGTGAGATACATTTTTTCTAAAGTGTGCCTGTTTAGAATTAATTTTAACCTACGTAAAGTTGCTATATATTTAGATACCTTTTTAGTAACTTCTTCTACGTGTTTATTCCATGATCCATCATTACTCAGTATGACTCCTAAATGTTTGTGATGATCTGTAAGTTCTATATAAGTATTGTTAAAAATAAATTGTGGTTGGTGATCAGGTCGTTAGTTTTCTCTTCATATCCAAGTATTGTCTTTTAATGAAAGACGGAGGTGTACTTTTAGACAAGATCATCACTGGAATGAAAGTTTAATATTGTTTTTTTTTTTTTTTTGTTAAATTTTAATTTGTTGTTTTTTTTTAAATCATTTGAATTTTAATATATATTACTTTAGAAAAGGTTTTAAGAACCTGGAAAGTAGTCCAGCAAGTCGGAATGCATGGATTTGATGGTGATGATTTATGCAAAATGAGGTTGAAGTTTACCCAAGACTTCCAAAGGATGAGATCGGGTATAAATTCAGTACAACTATACTGTGTCACGCCTGCCGGCATTGTCACACTTGAATGACACAATGAATTAATGATCTGTTATCGATTAATATCTACAAAAAAAATAACATCTAATCGATAGATTTGTCACTAATTAATGAAATAGAACATGATATTCGAAGGGTCAACATTCAAAACCCATTCTCGATACTTCAGGGATAACGATCACATTTGCTCTCTGCATCCTCGATACTCCAGAGGTTAGGATCACTTTAGCTCTCTACACCCCTGGAAAATGTCATTCCAAAATAGAAGACACAAAGCGAAGTAATCTTATGAGTTCCAGGAGAAAAAAAACTGACCAATCACAGGCTGATACGCTCCTTATGAAGTTTTACAAAGGAGCGGCACTCAACTTCAAAACCCCGAGATTTGTCTGATGTACATTAATGGATAAAATTAGTATTTTCGTATTGTCCACAAGATGTCGCACATGAAGCCTTCATCTTCGCCATGACATGTTCCAGAGGTGCAGAGAGCGGAAGTGATTGTAACCGCTACAGTTTCGAGATGCACCTTACTATTATGGATACATATGCTCGATTTGCCCCCCACACCCACCCGTGTACCTTTCCTTTAAAAGACTACACTTTCTTAAAGGCAAGTTTCAACCTAAATTGATATGACAACATCATTAAGGGTCGGTAATAATTTCTTAAATTCAGGAAGTTGATTCGACCATAGCGGAGTGGGGTGAGACCCGGAATGGGGACTTCGGCTGAAATCATTGCTTTTAGACCCTAATCTTTCTTAACGCCTCAGCATATTTCAATCGAAATTTTGACTGAAAAAGCAATAAGGATGGGCAATCATTTCATCGATTCAGAATGTTGATTTGACTATTGTGGACAGGGTTGGAGGGAGGCGAATGAGGAATTCAGCCGAAATTTTGGTTTTAAATCCTACGCTTCCCCAACACCTCAGCAAATTTCTACTAAATTTGGTCTGAAACTTCATAGGGGGTTGGTTATCATTTCTTCAATTCAGAAAGTTATTTGAACCCAGCACTTCTTACGTAGCTATCACGGTTTAAATCCTTTATCTAGGTAAATATAGGCGTAAAGATGGTCTAACGTCTTACTCTGTTTACAATCAGATCATTGACAAAGAAGAACAGAATGTGTTCCATTTCATCGAACACACACATGTGACTATCTTTCAAATTTTAAAACCATAACGCTCTCATGATGAGAACAATTGTGTTCTTAATGTCTAGTAGACGTCTAACTTACTACAATAGAATCGGCACAGTTCTATTAAAAACAAAAGTCAGATAGTAAAAAAAGAAAAAAGAAAATTAGAACTCAAAGTAGCTGAAGCTAGACTATAACATTAACAATGACAGATTAACATGGAGACTCATAGATAAGTACGAAGAGAATATATCCTTATGTTCTTCCGGAACACTTCATTTTTTTTTCTCTTAGTAAGTTTTCAGGAGTCTCCTTGTAAATCTTTCTTTTGGTCATATGTAGCTCTAGTATCATCGAATTCGCGTTTGGATTATGAATTCGTAAATAAGTATTTACAACGTCATCAAGCCTTACAGGTGAAACAGACTTCCTGGCACAACACTCTAGAAATCAATTAGACAGTTTTTGTCTGGGCGAACGTTAAACTTCTTCATACTCCCTCATATTGTCATTATTCACCTAAATGTAACAGAGGTCGTTATTTATTTCAATGTCTCCACCAGGAATCGAACCCGGGACCCCTGGCTTACTGGTCTGGCGCTCAACCGATCGAGCAGTTCTCTCTAGCCGAGTGGTATATTGCGGCTAATATTTACTGGGGTTACATAAAGAAATATGGTTAAATGTCTTTGACTTTTACTTTTGGTTACTGAAATTTAGCGGAAATATTTTATTCCGTTTTATAGAAATGAATCGTTGCAAGGTCTGCAGAAAAGGAAAAGGAAGAAGAGGAAGAGGAAGAGGTACAAAGAAATTCTACTGCAAACCTCAGAATTGAGACCGTCCAGAGTTCCACCTGAACGATGCATTGTCCCTGGACCATGATTTCTGCTATATCATATATATATATTATTAACCTTTTTTATTTATCAAATAATAACTTTCAAATATATTTTCCGGAAAAAATAAACACGACACAATCAGGATCTTCACTGTCTATCAACCAACACTCCAGAATGTTCACACATGTAAACTGATAACTCCAATATAGACACGCGGCGTCGACACACCGATTCTCTCAAAGGACGACCTAAACATACTTCATAACACAGTCTCAGACGACGACAGACGAAGACACTCTCAGGCAACGACAGACACAGACTCCAGTATAGACACGCAGGCGTCAACACAAAGACTTTCTTAGGTGACAACCTAAACAAACTTCATTACAGATGCTCTGAAGACGACAGATACAGACTCCAATATAGTCTCGCAGGCGTCAACACAGTCTTTCTCAGGTGACGACCTAAACAAACTTCATTACAGAGTCTCAGACACGACCGACAAAGACACTCTCAGGCAACGACAGACACAGACTCCAATATATACAGTCTCAGTAATACATTGCATAACCTAACCTACCGTATACTCATTCTATTATCTGTCATGCAACGTACGAACTGCTAAATTGTAGTGAAACCTTTTTAAGGACTATCAGAAAATTAAAGATCCAAACAGCAAAATAAATCGACAAAAATCGAAATATACAAATAAAAAAACCAACAACAACAACATTGTCAGTGCAAGAAAATCTCAGTCGATATTTGGAGTTTTATTTTGGAAAAATAATAAAATACATTCACTATTGAATATATTTTCATTCATCACAACCTGATTGTTGTGACTTTTCAAAGAAGATCTATAAAACTGCGTACCATCACTTTGGTTGTTCATCTCAGTACATACACTGTTCACTAGTCACTGGTACGATACAGAATAGAGTGGATGTAATTCTCTACTTGGATATGTATTTAATACTTACCAATATGAAAAAAAGGTTTCAAAATCATGCAGTCGTAATTTCTTCGCTTAAGCTATATATGTCTGCACTACTTCATTAATAAAGAGCACTTTCTGACTACCTTTGTTCGTTTTCATTCTTACCTTCAAGATCACGTGTACGCTATTGTCTAATCTGTTTTACAAGATTTTTTTACACCTACAAAATTCAAGTCGAGGCTGTATTTGGCTGAGAATACCATCTGTACTTTAAGAGTTTAAAAGAGAATTTGTGTGAGATATGTGCGCTTTAGGAATTCTATAGAAAATGTGTGTGAGTATCCTGTACACTTTAGAGATTTGATAGGAAATTTATGTGAGAATGTCCTATATACTGGCGAGACTATAGTTTTAGAGAGAGAATTTGGGTAAATTTGGGTAAATTTCCAATATATTGGTAGAGACATCATTTCCCGACGGAATATTCGTTTGAGAATGTTCTACTTACTTAACAGACATGATGAGACGGAGAATTTGTGTCAGAATTTCCTATATACCGGAGGAACATTGCGTCAGATAATCTTCGTGAAAATATCTTTTATACTGGAGAAACTTAAGTTTGAGACAGAATATTAGTTTGAGAAATCCTACATACTGCAGTCATTTTATTTGGACACAGTTTATTTCTGAGATAATATCCATTGTACTTGAGAGACTTTAATTTAAGACAAAATGTTTGTGTGAAAATATCCTATAAACAGGAAATACACTTCATTACCCGGCGGAATATTTGTCTCAGAATATTTTTCATACTGGAGGATCTCGATGAGACAAGACTATGTGTTAAAATATAACGCGGAGAGTTTTAATTGGGACGGAATATTTCTCAGCATGTCCTGTATACTAGAGAGACTCTAGTTTGAGACAGGATGTGTGTCAGAATATCTTATACTCTGGACAGACTTCAGTGCGAGTCATAATAATTGTACCAGAATGTGCAATGTACAAGTACTTTTCTCCTAACAAATACCTTAGTTATTCCTAAATAATACCCTGGCTATGCCTCAATAACACCCTGGTTACACCTAAATTATACCCCGGTTACACCTCAATAATACCCTGTTTATTCCTCAATAACACCCTGGTTACACCTCAATAATTCCCAGGTTAATCCTCAATAACACCCTGGTTACACCTCAATAACACCCTGGTTACACCTCAATAATACCCTGGTTACTCCTCAATAATACCTTGGTTACTCCTCAATAATACCCTGGTTAATCCTCAATAATACCTTGGTTACTCCTCAATAATACCCTGGTTACACCTCAATAATACCCTGGTTACACCTCAATAATACCCCGGTTACACCTCAATAATACCCTGGTTAATCCTCAATAATACCCTGGTTAATCCTCAATAATACCCTGGTTACACCTCAATAACACCATGGTTACACCTCAATAATACCCCGGTTACACCTCAATAATACCCCGGTTACACCTCAATAATACCCTGGTTACACCTCAATAATACCCCGGTTACACCTCAATAATACCCTGGTTACTCCTTAATAATTCCTTGGTTACTCCTCAATACCCTGGTTACACCTCAATAACACCCTGGTTACTCCTCAATAATACCCTGGTTACTCCTCAATAATACCCTGGTTAATCCTCAATAATACCCAGGTTAATCCTCAATAATACACTGGTTACACCTCAATAATACCTTGGTTACTCCTCAATACCCTGGTTACACCTCAATAACACCCTGGTTACTCCTCAATAATACCCTGGTTACTCCTCAATAATACCCTGGTTACACCTCAATAACACCCTGGTTACACCTCAATAATACCCTGGTTACACCTCGATAATTCCTCGGTTACACCTCAATAATTCCTTGGTTACTCTTCTATAATACCCTGGTTACTCCTCAATAATACCTTGGTTACTCCTCAATAATACCTTGGTTACATCGCAATAATATCCTGGTTACACCTCAATAATACCCTGGTTACTCCTCAATAATACCCTGGTTACTCCTCTATAATACCCTGGTTACTCCTCAATAATACCTTGGTTACTCCTCATAAATACCCTGGTTACTCCTCAATAATACCCCGGTTACACCTCAATAATACCCCGGTTACACCTCAATAATAACCTGGTTATTCCTCAATAACACCCTGGTTACACCTCAATAATACCCTGGTTACTCCTCAATAATACCCCGGTTACACCTCAATAATAACCTGGTTATTCCTCAATAACACCCTGGTTGCATATCAATAATACCCCGGTTACACCTCAATTATACAATGGTTACTCCTCTATAATTCCCCAGTTACACCTCAATAATACCCCGGTTAATTCTCAATAATACCCTGGTTACTCCTCAATAATACCTTGGTTACTCCTCAATAATACCCTGGTTACTCCTCAATAATACCCTGGTTACTCCTTAATAATACCCTGTTACACCTCAATAATACCCTGGTTACTCCTCAATAATACCCTGGTTACACCTCAATAATACCCTGGTTACACCTCAATAATTCCTCGGTTACACCTCAATAATACCCTGGTTACTCCTCAATAATAACGTGGTAACTTCCTGATAATGCCTGTCCTTTTATACTGAAATAACAGCAATAACTTAATATTAATAGTCATATATTTTATTGTAATGTCAATATTATAAATTCAGAACAAGAACATGAAACATCATTGTAGCCACACATTTCCTCTTATTTTCAATATTTTGCCAAACAGCAAAAGGGAGATAACCTGAGAATAAGTTTCTCCATCACAAAAGCCTGGGATAATATATAGAGGCTTCAATGGCTTCATTACTATTTCAGCAACACATGCAGGTAACGAAAGATCACAGTCTGATCTCATAGGGGTGAACATCTCAATATGGAGTTAAGTCTATGTAAAAAAAACCAGATAATTCCCAACACTAGGTCAGTTCTCTGTTGTACAAATAACTCCCCAACACTGGGTTAATTCTGTCATACACAGATAACTCCCCAACACTGGGTTAATTCTCTGTCATACACAGATAACTCCCCAATACTGGGTTAATTCTGTCATACACAGATAACTCCCCAACACTGGGTTAATTCTCTGTCATACACAGATAACTCCCCAATACTGGGTTAATTCTGTCATACACAGATACCTCCCCAATGCTGGGTTAATTCTCTGTCATACACAGATACCTCCCCAATACTGGGTTAATTCTGTCATACACAGATAACTCCCCAATACTGGGTTAATTCTCTGTCATACACAGATACCTCCCCAATACTGGGTTAATTCTGTCATACACAGATAACTCCCCAACACAGTGGTAATTCTCTGTCATACACAGATACCTCCCCAACACTGGGTTAATTCTGTCATACACAGATAACTCCCCAATACTGGGTTAATTCTCTGTCATACACAGATACCTCCCCAATACTGGGTTAATTCTGTCATACACAGATTACTCCCCAACACTGGGTTAATTCTGTCATACACAGATACCTCCCCAATACTGGGTTAATTCTGTCATACACAGATACCTCCCCAATACTGGGTTAATTCTGTCATACACAGATTACTCCCCAACACTGGGTTAATTCTGTCATACACAGATACCTCCCCAACACTGGGTTAATTCTGTCATACACAGATACCTCCCCAACACTGGGTTAATTCTGTCATACACAGATAACTCCCCAACACTGGGTTAATTCTGTCATACACAGATACCTCCCCAATACTGGGTTAATTCTCTGTCATACACAGATAACTCTCCCAACACTGGGTTAATTCTCTGTCATACACAGATACCTCCCCAATACTGGGTTAATTCTGTCATACACAGATAACTCCCCAACACAGTGGTAATTCTCTGTCATACACAGATAACTCCCCAACACTGGGTTAATTCTGTCATACACAGATAACTCTCCCAACACTGGGTTAATTCTCTGCCATACACAGATAACTCTCCCAACACTGGGTTAATTCTCTGTCATACACAGATAACTCCCCCAACACTGGGTTAATTCTGTCATACACAGATAACTCCCCAACACAGTGGTAATTCTGCTTCGTAAACAAATGGCTCCCTGCTGATGAAGTCTGATTATAACAACCCGGTCCTTAAGCAACCAAACAGCAAAAAATCACATCATTGATATTGCATGATTTCAGACATTTGGTTCATTCTAGTCGGAAGCAATGTGCAGTATTACAAAATAGTATTATTTACAATATATGGATGAATAACTGTACATAATAATGAGACTATCAATTGGTAGATTTTCCCATGACGGTAAAAAATAGCTATAAAACAAATTGATCCATAATCTTAATCGTATCTATTATAAAGATAATTGGACAAGAATGACATTAAAAAAGTACTTAAGTATATACATAGTTATATGGTACACATAGTCAGGGTTATTGTCCATGTAAATACAAATTTATACATTCAAATTCAATTCATTAATTTCCAAAAATATTTCTTCACATTACCAGAAATAAACTTCTCAATGGAAGTATTGGCTTCATGTTGTGTCTTCTTCCCAACATTACACCTTTCTACTAGAGATAAGTTGGGGCATTACAGAAATATCTCTCACACCTGTAGACTGATACTGTTCAGTACACATAAGTCAGGGCAGTACAGAGATATCTCTCACACCTGTAGACTGATACTGTTCAGTACACATAAGTCAGGGCAGTACAGAGATATCTCTCACACCTGTAGACTGATACTGTTCAGTACACATAAGTCAGGGCAGTACAGAGATATCTCTCACACCTGTAGACTGATACTGTTCAGTACTCAACAGTCGGGGCAGTACAGAGATATCTCTCACACCTGTAGACTGATACTGTTCAGTGCTCAACAGTCGAGGCATTACAGAAATATCTCTCACACCTGTAGACTGATACTGTTCAGTACACATAAGTCAGGGCAGTACAGAGATATCTCTCACACCTGTAGACTGATACTGTTCAGTACACATAAGTCAGGGCAGTACAGAGATATCTCTCACACCTGTAGACTGATACTGTTCAGTACACATAAGTCAGGGCAGTACAGAGATATCTCTCACACCTGTAGACTGATACTGTTCAGTACTCAACAGTCGGGGCAGTACAGAGATATCTCTCACACCTGTAGACTGATACTGTTCAGTGCTCAACAGTCGAGGCAGTACAGAAATATCTCTCACACCTGTAGACTGATACTGTTCAGTACACAACAATCGGGGCAGTACAGAGATATCTCTCACACCTGTAGACAGATGCTGTTCAGTACACATAAGTCAGGGCATTACAGTATCTCTCACCCCCGCAGTACAGAGATATCTCTCACACCTGTAGACTGATACTGTTCAGTACACAACAGTCGGGGCATTACAGAAATATCTCTCACACCTGTAGACAGATGCTGTTTAGTACTCAACAGTCGAGGCAGTACAGAGATATCTCTCACACCTGTAGACTGATACTGTTCAGTACACATAAGTTAGGGCAGTACAGAGATATCTCTCACACCTGTAGACAGATGCTGTTAAGTACACATCAGTCGGGGCAGAACAGAGATATCTCTCACACCTGTAGACTGATACTGTTCAGTACACATCAGTCGGGGCAGTACAGAGATATCTCTCACACCTGTAGACAGATGCTGTACAGTACACATCAGTCAGGGCAGTACAGAGTTATCTCTCACCCCTGTAGACAGATGCTGTTCAGTACACATCAGTCGGGGCAGTACAGAAATATCTCTCACACCTGTAGACTGATACTGTTCAGTACTCAACAGTCGAGGCAGTACAGAGATATCTCTCACACCTGTAGACTGATACTGTTCAGTACACATAAGTTAGGGCAGTACAGAGATATCTCTCACACCTGTAGACAGATGCTGTTTAGTACACATCAGTCGGGGCAGTACAGAGATATCTCTCACACCTGTAGACTGATACTGTTCAGTACTCAACAGTCGAGGCAGTACAGAGATATCTCTCACACCTGTAGACTGATACTGTTCAGTACACATAAGTCGGGGCAGTACAGAAATATCTCTCACACCTGTAGACAGATGCTGTTCAGTACACATCAGTCGGGGCAGAACAGAGATATCTCTCACACCTGTAGACTGATATTGTTCAGTACACATCAGTCGGGGCAGTACAGAGATATCTCTCACACCTGTAGACAGATGCTGTACAGTACACATCAGTCAGGGCAGTACAGAGTTATCTCTCACCCCTGTAGACAGATGCTTTAAGTACACATCAGTCGGGGCAGTACAGAAATATCTCTCACACCTGCAGACTGTCAGCAATTTGATGTCCCGACTAGGAGAAACAAATTGATGCCCCAACTAGGAAATGAAAGCTGACCCATTTTAGAGATTTTTAAACTGAAAATTCAATAAAAAAACAATACAGAACATATTCCATAAAACAGAAAATGGACCATCCTGTTGGACACTGCTATTTACCTTATAACTAGGAATTTAAAGTTCGAAAGGTTTTTGTTACTAAGTAAACTGTGATGTCCAGAGACTACTGAGCAGAGATTCTGTCAAGTAATTGATAAATGGTCCTTTTCAAATTAAATTGGGGTACTTTTTAAAATTTCGAATGGAATTCCAGAAAATTGCTGGGATGAAAACCGTGTTTGTCTCAGTATGTCTCAGTAACATTGGCTTAATTTTTTTTCTATCATCAGTGTCATCAAGGAACACATATAAATAAGATGGCATGGACTTGTGACTGGTTCTCATTGTTTATAAAAAAACACAAATCATGGTGTCACATACATTTTGACAGCACACAAAAACAGCAGAGTAAAAAAATTGCCTGTTTAAATTCATATCAACTCAAGAAAACTGTTTAAAAAAAGTAAGAGAATCTTCCATTTGTTTTCATTTAACATAGATTCAAGTTTTTTTCTCTCATGTGTCTACACACTTGATTAGGTGAGAGGGTAATATTGTGACTCTGTTGTACTTTGAGCACAGGTAGAAACAGAAATGCCTTATATATATAAAACTACAATTAAACATATCAAAAGTTCTGTAATAAGTATTCTTGGAATACATAGCAGCTGTCTCTGACCCAGCCGACTTGAACAAGGGTAAAATCTGGATCATCAGTGGCGATAAGCACTGCTAGCCCAAATGATAGCTACTTACTGATCACAGACACAAGGAAAGACCCCACAGGTAAGGGAGGTAACCTCTTCAGGTAATGGAGGTAACCTCTTCAGGCAATTACAGTAAACATTCATCCCGGCCTAACTGTGCAGTAAGTAAATGGGGAAATGGTACCCATGGCTAGTCTATCATCACTTCACTATGATTTCAAAATATCTAAAATATAACGAAATGACGGAGGAAATTTCTAGTGAAAAATGAAAATTGTAGGTTTCAATTCAGATCCACCAATACAGCACCAGATTCCCTAGCTATACAGATGTAAGGAAGGTGAAGACGTATCCTATAAAATCCTACTACTTTACTAATCATTTGCTGTAATAACGATGTGACGAAACACAAGGGGTTCACAAACTATGAAGACATACTAGTATCAAATCAATGTACAATATTATCAAGGCATTACATATATATATATATATATGTATATATATATATATATTATTATCATTATATAAAGTTAATGTTATCTCTAATCAATATAGCAAAAATAGTCTTTGCCTCTTGTGCTATGTACAATGATTTATAATAACAGACTTCATTTTTCATAAACTGTTTACTTTTAAAACAAGTATGACATATTTCGGTATCAACCCTGCTAAAGCAGATTCTGTTTATTGACTGAGCTAATCTCAAGCTTTCATCTAGATCTGAAAATCCACTGTTTTTGCATCGTAAAATATATAAATAAAAGAAACGCTGTATACTAAAGCTACTGAATGGAGTCAACACTTGAATTGAAAAAAAATCACTGAATTGTAGGACGTCCAAAGGAACACAAAATATCCAAAGCCTTATTTTAGTCATTGGTGGCTACTTCACTGATCATCATGAGGGAGGCCCGTCACATGCTATATCCAGAGCAAGTTGAGTCAAATGTTTCGATACAATGTCGTCAGCACAGGATGATAATTAGCCTCAGCTTCTCTATTACATAAGGAACTAAACAGGACTGATCAATTGATTATTAAAGTTAGTTAATAAAGGTCAAAGGTAAAAATCAGGTAAAAGAAATGCCAGTAAAAATAAAATATAAGACGAATATATTCCTTCACCAGTGGATAAAATATGAATAAGTTAATAATTCTTAAGAATTCCTTGTAATCAATTATAGAACACAATTCACAGTCAGACTACTATTAAGTTATATATGTTTCAACACACTTTATATGTTGTTTAACATCTTTGTAATTAAACCAAGAAATAGTATTCCCTTTTTTGTTCTGAAACTGTCTTTAAAATGATGTAAACAACCTAGTTGCCAAATTGTGGACACTTAACAGTAAATGTCACAGGCTGATAACATCTTCCTTTTCCTCATCAAAAGCTACCAGGGACTGCCTCCTCATCCTCTTCAAAACCTTCTACCTCCTCTTCTTAACAATCCTACTGCCTCCTTTTCTTCTCCTAAACCTCCTGCCACACTTTCCTCTACAAAACTTACCAGTTTCCTTTTTACTCTACAGAATTTACTAGCTCCATATTTCCTCCATAAAACCTTTCACCTCTTCTTCCTTAAAAACACCAACTACCTCCTCTTCCTATACAACCTACTGGCTCCTCTTCCTATAGAAAACAAGCCATGTCCTCTTCCCCGACTGACAGTACTCTCTTCTTTTCCTCTACAAAACTTACTTTCTCCTTTCCTCTACAAAGTTTACTTGTTCTTTTTCCTCTACAAATTTTACTTTCTCCTTTTCCTCTACAAAACTTAACTGTTTCCTTTTCCCCAACTAAACCTATGGTCTCCTGAACTCTAAAACTTTCACTTTCAATTAGCATTAAATATTTCGTAATCCCTGATATGATTCATATTTGATATCCTAGATTTTAACTTTGGAAATCTAAGCTATAAAATGTACATCATATAAAGTGTTAAATACTTCACGTATCAAATGCACAGTATTTTCATGAGCAATTCTTGCTATCACTAGTCACTATAACCTTTCATTACCTGTGATTACTTTGGCAGTCAGTAAACTGCCAAATAGACTTATAATGTGTATCCCGATTAGAGTCAATGTTCGCAGATACCATTATTAAATGTAACCTCAATCAACTGTATATCACAACAATATTCAGGATGCTTATGCAGCATAATCGGTTTCAGCAAGTTAACTGCACCTGTGATTTTTTTACATCATGTACACTGCACCTGTGATTTTTTTACATTATGTACACTGCACCTGTGATTTCTTATACTTGGTACACTATCTCTTTCACTCAACCCAAATCCATGTGATTTGCTTTGCTTGAACATGTGATTGGTTTTAAACACAACTGTTTTTGTGACCTTTACTAGATAACCTTTGAACCCATCTGACCCAATATCAGAGCTTTTCATTCTTAAGGATTGTATCCTAGACTCCATTCATACTTTTACTGAAACTACATTTCAACTGTTTTAATTTTTAATCTTTGACCTTGGACAACTAACTGTGTGAGAAGGTCCCCGCACCAAAATCTAGCTGCCAACCAATGGAGGAGGTAGAAAAAAAGAGGGTCAAAGGGAGACAACTCTGCAACACATGACAACAAAGAGAACTTCAGAAATGATGCAGGACGAAGAAGATGTGCAGAAATATTCATGACCTATACAATAAATTATTCATGCATTTTTTTTATGAATCATTTAAATATTAGTTCTGATGACCAGAAACAACAGGAAAAGCATGTAGACCTTAAGATTAATACATATTAATTGCAGGTTATTGAGGAAGCAGCGCAGGGGATATTCAAACGAACGGTCATGACAAGTAAATACCATAGGTAAACAAGTATAGGTAAACAAGTATATACCACAGGTAACATTCAACTCTTCATATCTACAAAAAAAAATCTACAGGTTACTAAAATTCTCTGAACAATAGAACATTAATGCCATTTTAATTAACATTGATTGCAGTATTTTTAAGAAAAAGTTTTTAAATGAATAAATGAATTCATTTTCAAAGAATTAAAAATATCTTAATAGGACAATTTCACCCACTTTAACCAAGCTGAATATTTCCTGAACATCTGTAATCCACTAAAATGACATGCATATAGAAACAGGGAGAATGAAAAACTTCAGGATATTTTAACCATTGGAGGCATGCACATTAATCTCTCATGGAGAATATATATACTGTATACACAAATATATACAGCTGTAGCTTGTAAGGCACTGTTATATAAACATTAGGGAACATGTTAACACTATAAGATGATACAGAAAAACGGACAGAGTGTCTACAACCGTGGTCAAAAGACACACAAACACAGGAACTCTGTATAACTGTGGTCCATAGACACACAAACACAGGAACTCTCTAAAACTGTGGTCCATAGACACACAAACACAGGAACCCTCTATAACTGTGGTCCATAGACACACAAACACAGGAACTCTCTAAAACTGTGGTCCATAGACACACAAACACAGGAACCCTCTATAACTGTGTTCCATAGACACACAAACACAGGAACCATCTATAACTGCAGTCCATAGACACACTAACACAGGAACCCTCTATAACTGTGGTCCATAGACACACAAACACAGGAACTCTTTAACTGTGGTCCATAGACACACAAACACAGAAACTCTCTATAACTGTGGTCCAAAGACACACAAACACAGGAACTCTTTAACTGTGGTCCATAGACACACAAACTCAGGAACTCTTTAACTGTGGTCCATAGACACACAAACACAGAAACTCTCTATAACTGTGGTCCAAAGACACACAAACACAGGAACTCTTTAACTGTGGTCCATAGACACACAAACACAGAAACTCTCTATAACTGTGGTCCATAGACACACAAACACAGGAACCCTCTATAACTGTGGTCCATAGACACACAAACACAGGAACCCTCTATAACTGTGGTCCATTGACACACAAACACAGGAACTCTGTATAACTGTGGTCCATAGACACACAAACACAGGAGCCCTCTATAACTGTGTTCCATAGACACACAAACACAGGAACTCTCTAAAACTGTGGTCCATAGACACACAATCACAGGAACCCTCTATAACTGTGGTCCATAGACACACAAACACAGAAACCCTCTATAACTGCAGTCCATAGACACACTAACACAGGAAGCCTTTATAACTGCAGTCCATAGACACACTAACACAGGTACTTTTTATAACTGTGTTCCATAGACACACCAACACAGGAACCCTTTATAACTGCAGTCCATAGACACACTAACACAGGTACTTTTTATAACTGTGTTCCATAGTCACACAAACATAGTAACTCTTTATAACTGTGATCCATAGACACACAAACACAGAAACTCTACAACTCCATATGCACAAACAATGCAAGAATTAACTGTGTTGCTAGGGCTTTACAAATAGATTATAAAAGTCACATTTCATGCTCCATCTTTCCTATTTTTGACTCTGTTCACACCATATGTCTCTTTCAGTGGAAATCTCACAGATATTCACATACTTACAGCACCTCCAATAAGTCATCTGTCCTTAATTAAAAAAATCAATCAAATAGAACTGATGAATGTAGGCAGATGTAAAACCTCGAGGAAACATTTTGAATGTACAATCAAACCTTGTTATCTTCAACTCAAGTAAGTCCCTGTTTACCGGTAATTAAAAGGTATTTCATCAGTCCCAGCCAAAAAGTTCATGCCAACATTTGAACTCCTCTATATCGAATTCTCCTATAACTTGAAATTTTTCCCATGGTCCCGCTGACTTTGAGATAACAGGGTTGGACTGTATCAGTATTGCTTTCAGTAGACACAATCATATGTCCTATTTATACATCCTTCTATCATCCTCACACTCACCAACCAGTGACCTTGGTGAAACAACCACCATTCCCTAAACAAATCCTAAGTAGAGAAAAGAGCTTCGTATGAATGAATCTAAGTTACAGTTCCATAATTATCATTTAAAAATTGATTTTTGGCATTCAACAGGATAACAAAACAAGAAATTCTCACATATGGCCGTCTATATCTTAGGTGGGCAGTTTATGTCCATCACAAATGGCAATCCATCAAAGCTAGGCAGTGTCTGTTCTTTATATCTATGACTTTCCATTTCACAGCTTGACAGTTTCTGTCCACGAGAAAAGGCTGTCCATTTCTCTGGTAGGCAGATTCTGTTCATTACAAACGTATGTCGAATTCAAGTGGGCTGTTTCTATCCATAATAAAAGGCAGTCCATTCCTCAGACAAATAGCTGTCCATTTCTCAGGTTTACAGTCTCTATTATAAAATGCTGTCCATTTCTCAGGTTTACAGTTTCTATTATAAAATGCTGTCCATTTCTCAGGTTTACAGTTTCTATTATAAAATGCTGTCCATTTCTCAGGTTTACAGTTTCTATTATAAAATGCTGTCCATTTCTCAGGTTTACAGTTTCTATTATAAAATGACGTCCATATCTCAGGTAGACAGTTTCTATTATAAAATGATGTCCATTTCTCAGGACAGTTTCTGTCCATCACAACATGAGAAATGTTGTACCTGTATTGTAAGCTAGTTCCCTTAACTTGAGAATGTGTTTGTCAAGATCTCTGTCACAAATGTCAGAAATATTCTAGATTTTTTTAGTCAAGATTTAGCCAAGAAATATACACATTTCTACCAAAAAAATATTTTTTTTTTAAATTCTCACTGCTTTATACTGATCTTAAATTTTACACAAGATGGAAAATTGTTTTAATATGAGAAGTCAGGGATCCTGCGAAAGAAGTGAACTACATATAACGAATTGTATAAATGCTGATTTTGGTTCTTTTGCAAAAACAAGTAGTTGATTAATTTTTATCTCTCTGAAATCAATTTTTGTATTCATACAGACAAAGCCTAGAGGATCCCAACTTGTGTTGATATTTTAACATTACATCCGTCTTACATTATCAGAAAACCATGTCTAACATTACTTTATGGAAGATACCTATATCAATATTGAGTAAAATGGTTGAAATCTGAGAATACATCCTTATAACTTCACCCAAGTCAAACACAGGTACAAAGCAGTTATCATAACGTACCAATAATCAATTCTATCAGCATCTGAATCCAAGCTTAATCCAGTTGGTACCATTCTGCTATCAAGGTTTAAGAAACATCATTTCTGTGGGTGACAATATCCGCCTTCAAAGTTAAAGAAACGAAACAGTAGCCCTGTAGGTAACAATATCTGCCTTCAAAGACAAAGAAATACACATCCCTTAGGTAACCATATTCTGCCTTCAAGGTTTAAGAAATTTTATCCCTGTAGGTGACAATATCCGCCTTCATAAATTATGAAATATGTATCCCTACCTGTCTTCACTTAAGTCAAGGAAATAACATCCCTGTTAATATTTTGCCTTCTCTTAAGTTAATACATTTACTGTCCCAGCCTCTTTGACATTCGTGCTAAACATTTTCTATGAAATGCCACTTGCTAGTATCTGATGAGAATTTTACATCCCACTAATTGATCTGCGAGATATCCGTACAGATCTGGTTAAGTGGCATTATAATCAGCACTATATACCAGGAATCAGTCATCACATTTAAATCTTATGGATAGAGTCTATTAATATAGTAACGCCACCCGTAACATGTACTATAGCTAGTAATAGGCCCCGTGGAATTCAAACCAGGGCTCTGTATTAAATGATAACAGAGACATCTCTCTGCTGATATTGAATACACTGGTGATGATGTTATTTTGCTATTCTTTGATGCCTATTTGTTTTAAAACACAAAATCACAACCTCAAAACTACATGTGACCAGAAGCTGGCAGTCCCTGCTGCAATCTGAAAACTCCTCATAGAAATGTCTTTTCTGTCTACTGTTCCATTGAGGTCAACTTTGCATATTTTAAATATAAAAAGGTCAAATGAATGCTCATCACTGCGAAGTCAAGACCTTGAAAGTTTGGTTAAGGTTGCCATGACCTTGACCTTGAGGTCCATGAAGCCACTACTATGATGAATCTGTGTTGGTTGTGTTAGCATTCTGAAGCAGTGTATAGACACTATCCACCTTAGATAGACCTTCAAAGAACGGTATTAAATCCATCAGTTCTGTGTCGGTCATATCATCAAACCACGACTGCACAGGTACCTACAAGTAACCAAGTAATATTAACATATTGCTAATCAATACAAATTAAATTTTTAAAAAAAAGCTTACTTGAATATTTGCAAAATCTGACAAGAATTACATACTATAAATTGCAAAATAAACTCTAAATTTGAGACTCCATCCCCCTCTCTTCTTCCCTCCACCAAACAAAATATCAGGTAAAGTTTTGATTAATATATACATCATACATATGACATGAAAAGAATTTGTGAATTCTTTATTTCTCAAAATTGATTAAAATATGGTATTTCTACCCCAATATCTCTATTCAAATGTTGGGAAGGGAAAACTCCTCTAATTTTAAAACACTAGTTTTCATGTGACTATAAACTCATCTGAAGTAAATAGAATAAGCCATCAGGACTTTGTAAACATCACTCATTATCTGAAGTTTTTGTCCAGAAATATTCACCAAGAAAGATCACAGAGGGATCCTGGCACCTACCATTAATTCATCTTAATTTTCTTCTTTAAAAGTTGGATCTTTTCCCTACTTTTCTCTTCTATCCTATTTTTACTCTTGGTTATACAATTATTGTTTAAAATCTCACAAAAAATAACAATAATAATCTTTCACTGGCAAATTCAAGATGGTCGTCTGTCGGCCATTTTGTTTTCCCTGATTGGTCTCAAAATCCAAAGGGCAAAACGAAGGAATCAGAGTAACCTACATGTAGCCCTAGTATTTACCAGGGTTACCTACATAATGAAGTTTTATAAAGATTCATTCTGCATTTCTAAAAAAAAAAAGGGAAAACTAATGTAATTGTCAAAATCCAAGATGGCTATCTGTTGGCCAATGTTGTTTTCTTGAGTAGTTTAAATTAACTGAGCACAACTAGGGACCAAGGGGTACCTACCTATGAACTTGAAGATATATCATTGCAATACTATTTAAGAAATAAGGATAAGAAGAATAATTCACAAATGGACAGCAGATGTATGGCAATTTTCTTGAATACCTAATGATGATGAGTTGAAAAATAAAATTCTTCTAATTTATCTGGTGAGTTCAGATGTTCATACTGCATTCCAACTATATTCCAGGAATGACAAAAATAACACTTGTATTTAATATCACATTGCCATAGGGAATGATTACGTAACTCAAAATCTGCTGTCTTACAGTCATTGTACACTTAACATATACAGGTATCACTGAGTAACTTACAGCGTTGTCTGGATGGAAGATGTAAGATGCTGGGGAATTGTCGATGATTACCACCTGGTCCAAGTCTCTCCCCAGTCGGCTCAAGTCCTGTAAAACAACAACAAGTGTACAGTTGAGTTAATGAACACTCGGCACCAAAAATTCCGGTTTTGCTGGAGAGTTTAATATCTAGGTAATTGTAAATCCATCACATCATCAAGCATTTCCAGTAACATTCAGAAATGAACAAATAGCTTGCTAAAAGTTATAAAAAGATGTAGAAATTTCAAATTTCAGTAATTTTTTAAAAAATATTCAAATTTTCATTGCCAAATTGCAAGATGGCCACTTGTCAGCCATTTTATTTTTCTGATCAGTCCAAAAATCAAAAGGGCACAACTAAAGACCAAAAGGAACATTGTATGAAATTTGGGAAAGATCCATCCTGAACTTCTACAGATGTAGCAATAACAAACTTTGACTATCAAAAACCAAGAAGGCCGCCTGTCAGACAATTTTTTTTCCTTATCAGTCCCAAAAGAAAATATGCGCAACTTGGGTCAAAGTGAAACTTATATAGAGATGTTTCAGAATGATCCATCAAATACCTCTCCAGAAACAGTAAAAATCAAGATGGCTGCCTGTAGACTTTTTTGTTTGTTGATACCATCAGTCCTAAAATGGACTTTGCACAACTAGAGCCCAAGGCATACCTACTTTTGAAATTTAAGAACAAGCTTGTGAAAAAACTTAAACAGAAATGGTGATAATAATCTATGGCGATCAAAAACTAAGATCTTGTCTTTCCGACCAGTCTTAAAATGGAAAATGTACAACCATCTGATGATGGTAGGCTAAAGGATACGTGTGTGAATAGCATGTCTCAAAACAACTTCAGAATCAGGTACAGTATAGTCGAATAATGAAAAAAAATTCATCATACAACTGTTTTGTCTATCTAACACTCATCAGTAAAGCAAAGAGTCTAAATTTTGAAACAATTCACAGAAAATAATGCAAAAATCTATGTTTAAACTATTCAAACTCTCTCTCAATTTTTCCTTAACTGATTGCCACAAATGATTTAATATTTCTGTTAGGTATTAACATGGGAAATTTTATAATGTCATGATGGGGTGTGTCTACCTTGACATAGTTGCCCCGATGAAAGACACAGGATTCCCTGAAAAGGCGAGCCCGGAATACACCCCATTTATCCAAGAGGTCCGCCACTGGATCTGCATACTGCAACACAGATAAAAAATACATCTAATTTTATGATCACAAAAAACATGGAAGAATACACAGACATTAAAATAAATTTTTCCCAAAATGGTTGCTAAATTGGATTTGGACAGATCCGAAAAATAATGACACTTTGTTAGAACGATGTCAGGATCAGTTTAGGTGATGTCAACTGAATCCCATTGGTGGAACATGAGAAGATTAAAACCTTTAAAGTTTACATTCAGCACACAACCACAGACACAAAACAATGACAATACAATGTAGGTCATCTGAACTAAAAATAAACAAATTATGCTCAAAAACGTAAATATCCTATTATTGTAAACTTACCCCCCCCCATGGAGGAAATGCGACACCCTGAAGCCATGAAATGTATCGTTTTAGTTAATCCCCTTTAGAACCTTCTATCCATGGAAAAGTATTTTATTCTACCATACCTTATTTGGGCATTGAGGAGATTTTTGAAATTCAATCAATTACCCATTTTCTGGCCCTGCCAATCAGCCTCTGGGGGTCAGTAAGGGTCAATAAGTGCATATCATCAACCTTTCATCAACTACTAACAATTCTAACAATGTTTGCTTTATGTTAAATAGAAATTATGCAAAATTATGCTCCAAAATATAAACTATAGTAAACTTTACCTTTGCTAAACTGGCTGTGAACAGTACACATTCAAACATTTCGCCCATTTTTTTCAGGAATTCATCAACATAAGGCCTCTTTAGAACATACACCTGCAAAAGACAAACACATGCTGAGGTGTCTACAAACAGAAAAAACATTTTGATCTGCATAAACATAGCCAAACAATGATATATAGAAAATGCAGCCTCTACTTAAACACTGGGTTAAACACAGCATCCATTGTCATCACTCCAGCAAGTTCCAGTGTACAATCACATTTGATCCATCAGAATAGTTCTTAAATTTTTAAGACATGAAGACAAGTTCGTTAGAAATTTACACTTACCTGGTGTACTGTTCCCTCTATTTCAACAGGAACTATGAAGTCTGCGTTATTAATAGGCTGAAACAAATCAGAGAACATTTCAATACATCAGTCAAAACAATTCTTATATTACACTCACTATACCCTGCACATAATAACTGACATTCCTCACCAACAGAAATCATTTAATCATTTTCACATTATGATTTGCTACTTTCAAGAAAAATTGATACATAATGCCTTGATGTGTTGGCTATTTAGCACAGATTTCAATCATCTATTTTAGTCCTACAATTAGTATTGAGAGTACAAAGTGTAAAGTGGGAGTATAAAGCATCCCCATTTGACCACAAAAGACTAACCTTAAATGAGCTGTAGACTAGTGTCCTGACCTATGACTGACTAACTTTAATGAGTTGTAGACTAGTGTCTTATCCAAGTCTAAGACTGACTAACTTTTGCTGAGCTTTGGACTAGTGTTTCATTTAGGCTGATGATTGATTAACCTTAACTGAGCTGTAGATTACTTATAGGCAGTGTCTCAAAAATGAGCTGTGGACTAGTGTCCAGGTCTATGACTGACTAACCTTAAATGAGCTGTAGACTAGTGTCTAGGTCTATGACTGACTAACCTTAAATGAGCTGTGGACTAGTGTCTAGGTCTATGACTGACTAACCTTAAATGAGCTGTAGACTAGTGCCCTTACCTATGACTGACTAACCTTAAATGAGCTGTTGACTAGCGTCCAGGTCTATGACTGACTAACCTTAAATGAGCTGTGGACTAGTGTCTCGTCCAGGTCTATTACAACACATTTCCTGCTCATATCCTGGTGCCGCACCTGAGACAGCAGATATTTCTCAGGAGGTGCCTGTAAAAGTACATAATGCATTTAGTACACTATTTGCCATGCTTGAATATTTTCTCAATGCTGTCATGAAGGTAAAATCCAGGATCTCCTCACACACTAAAGCTGTTCAGTTTAAAGAGAAGTTCCCCCTTACCTTCTCACCAATTCAATTGGGTCCAAGGATTTAAATTTCCCAGATACAAATAACAAAATCTTACATAAAGGTAATATGATTTGATTACAATATCACTATAGCTGTATTTCCTTCCTGTACAAGTTCATACATACACTTTACCAAACAATAACACAGACATCTGAACTCTGAACCAACTGTCAAAAAATGGGACAGTCCCATCAAAATTTTTTTGACAAATTTTTAAATTAGCATTTTTTGAGCTTGGAAAAAATATAAAGCTTTTGTATACTGGAAATATGTAGCACATACATATACATCTGGCCCCAAATTCTACTTGAAAAAAGCCTTGTATTTAGTATAAACCAGACGTAGGTATACATACCCTGGGGTTGCCATTCTCCTCCACCACAGGCACCTGACAGGTAGACTGAGGATTGTTGTTATTGGTTGTACCAAAACAGCAGAAAAAAGAACTGAATATTCCTCGATTTCTAGGCTTCTTCATGGCATTATTATTGGCATTGTTCGCCGGCGTGCCTGGAAAAAAAAAAAGAAGTGTTCAAAGATGATTCTTACTGTGCAAAGATAGAGTTCACAAAGTGCTGGTGATGTAAATAGATAATTAATAATCATATATTTTCTTAATGCTGTTATCCTCAATACAACTGCCTAGATGTCATCCTCACAAACCTTTCATAAAACCTGGTTTCATGTGATTTGTCAGGAAGCCACATGCTACAAACGATAATTACATTTAGAAAATTCACACTTTGTTCTAAAAATAAACATCTTAATTTTGAAATGATTACAGAAGACTTGAATCAATATTAATTACTCCAGCTGGCTTAAAAGGACATAAATATACACAGGGTACTACTGTCAATATTGCAGTGCCCAGGAAAAAATGACCCATGTACATTTTGATATCTGATCTGGAAATTGAACCCTAGATGTCTAGGTAAATGACAATGTTACACCACTGAACCACCTAACCATTTCTATCAGCTGTTTGACTAATATACAAACATCCTTAGACAATAGGTTGTGTGAGATGTGTAATTTACCAGGCTTTACACAGTGACATATCCACTTGACCAGTTTCTCCACCTCCTGTAAAATACCACAACAACATCCAATTCCCTCCATGACAGATGAGGGCTTTAATGGTACAGTGTTATTCCTTTCACTAGCGTTTCCCACATTTTTAACCTGAACAATAGTCTACACACAGATCACATGACAGAATCCAATGTAATGCATAAAGCCTGAAACCAAAATGTACACAGATGTCTGGTAGTGTTTCTGTTCGATGCACACATGCCAAAGCATGATTTAAAACACTACCAAAATCAATATCCTTATTTCAGGGAGGAAAATTTGCTTGCTGTTTGTCTCCTTAAGCAGTGAGTTGACTCAAGCAGACAAATTCAAGCTTTAAAATCCATACAAATAGTCTTAACAAAGACGAGAAGATTTTCAGCAAGGACAGATCTCACATTCTGTCAGTTGGGTAGCTCTACGTGGCTCTCACATTTCCTCCTATGCTTTGTAAAAATTGATGTGCAAGAATAGTGCATCAAAATTGTATTTTCAAGAAAAGCAGTGTTAGATTTATATCATAAAGTTGCTGTGAACACAGAAATTTACACATCATTCCTTATATCACTACACAGTGGCATCAATGTTTACAACATACCAAATGTCAGATAAAATTGACCAATAAAAGTTGCTGTTACACTCAGTACCAGAGCCATTCAAATCAGCTGTTACATAGGACTTTTCAGGACTGTATTGACCAAACTTAAAGAATATTTGTTATGGGTGTTATACACTATTAATTCTTTCTTGTGTAGTCAATTCCTTAAGTCACAGCTACACAACAGCTGTGTCTTAAGGGATTTAAAACTTCAATCACCATCTGCTGCATCAAAATCCTGTCTAGAAAAGGTTAGAGGGAAATAACTCTTATTTAATGTTTTTGCAAGAATTGAAAGCTGTGAAGTTGGTATTGAACAATTGTATTTAGTGTTTGTAAGGGACTACGCTTGATCAGTCATAACTTCCTACAATCACTTCCTCAACTTTGACATAAAAAAGTAAACACTCTAAATAAACATGAAGAAGCTGATTTAATGAGAAGCTGATTTAAAATTGATTCTGTTCATCAGAACGACCACAGAAAATGCAACTACATGAGCACGTTGTGTATAATACAGGAACATAAATGCCACACAAGTGGAACAATATATGTCTACCACATTTTCTAATTGCAAACATTTGGATGATATTCCATCATATTTTTCAAAAATAACTATATTGTTCACATTTGTACAAATATGCTTTTTTCACAATTCAGTCCTATCTAGACTATTGACTGTTGTAGAGAATACATTTACAGGATACCTACCTGTTGTAGAAAAGGCAATGTATTAAGGAGTTATTTACCTGTTGTAGATGAGAGAATGTATTAAGGAGATATTTACCTGTTGTAGCTGAGAGAATGTATTAAGGAGATATTTACCTGTTGTAGCTGAGAGAATGTATTAAGGAGATATTTACCTGTTGTAGATGAATGCATTAAGGAGTTATTTACCTGTTGTAGCTGAGAGAATGTATTAAGGAGATATTTACCTGTTGTAGCTGAGAGAATGTATTAAGGAGATATTTACCTGTTGTAGATGAATGAATTAAGGAGATACTTACCTGTTGTAGATGAATGAATTAAGGAGTTACTTACCTGTTGTAGATGAATGAATTAAGGAGATACTTACCTGTTGTAGATGAATGAATATTTACCTGTTGTAGATGAAGGGAGATATTTACCTGTTGTAGCTGAGAGAATGTATTAAGGAGATATTTACCTGTTGTAGCTGAGAGAATGTATTAAGGAGATATTTACCTGTTGTAGCTGAGAGAATGTATTAAGGAGATATTTACCTGTTGTAGAGAATGAATTATTTAAGGAGATAAGGAGATATTACCTGTTGTAGATGAAGAATTAAGGAGATATTTAAGGAGATACTTACCTGTTGTAGATGAATGAATTAAGGAGTTATTTACCTGTTGTAGATGAATGAATTAAGGAGATACTTACCTGTTGTAGATGAATGAATTAAGGAGATACTTACCTGTTGTAGATGAATGAATTAAGGAGATACTTACCTGTTGTAGATGAATGTATTAAGGAGATACTTACCTTTTGTACATTATTGTCTACCTGTTTAGCAGATGTTTTCATGTATCACTCCCTCCCAAGCAGCCAAAATTTGCTATAGTGGGTAATATCACACACTTATCCCTGTCTGGTTTGTAACAGTCACTGTACCTCACTAGAATCCCAGTTACGCACAGAATGGCTGCAGTCTCACATAAGCCTTTGTGATTCAGCCATACAAAATCTCACTCTTTTTTATGTGTAATGTGACCAACCATTGGGTTAGCATCACTTACTATATGATGCACATACCTGCTCATCTATAAAGGAACGCTACTCTATTTTTACAACATTGAACTACATGTTACCCTAAATTTTATGGCTTCATTTCTTATACTTTCTAAAGTTAATATTCCCGTGATGTTTAATGTGTTTTCCATCTGTTTCCCACCTTTCCCTGGATATTCCCCATGTCTTGGGTATTTTTCAACTTTTCCTGGGTGTTCCCTGTTAGTGTTCCCCCACTTTCCCTGGGTGTTCCTTCTATCCTGAGTGTTTCCCCACTTTCCCTGGGTGTTCCCTCTATCCTGTGTGTTTCCCCACTTTCCCTGGGTGTTCCCTCTTTCCTGAGTGTTTCCCTACTTTCCCTGGGTGTTCCCTCTATCCTAAATGTTTTCCCACTTTCCCTGGGTGTTCCCTCTATCCTGAGTGTTTTCCCACTTTCCCTGGGTGTTCCCTCTATCCTGAATGTTTTGCCACTTTCCCTGGGTGTTGCCTCTATCCTGAATGTTTCCCCACTTTCCCTGGGTGTTCCCTCTATCCTGAATGTTTCCCCACTTTCCCTGGGTGTTCCCTCTATCCTGTGTGTATTCCTTGCCTCCATATTTTAAACTCTCACAATTAATGGATAGCAGATTAAAAACATTGAGATTACATGTGTACCAAAAGCGATGACTTGCTTACCCAATGTGTCTTTATGCAGAAACAATTAAAGATTATCATATTCTTAGGAAATATCCCTGGGATCATTATCCCCGAGTGAGGATAGCGCTGTCATGTAAAGATTGATAGAAGAATTTGATACATTTCCCCCACATCTGGTGTGTACCTGATCCAGCGTCTACAGATATACTACATCTGTTAGCTGTCCACATTCACTTCTTCTCACATGTCCAGACTTCCTTACTCTAGACGGCAATACATAATATTATCACATGACCCACGTGCCCCTAATACCACATCACTGATGTGTGTATTATATACATATATCACACACCAAGAGGTCCAACACCCCTGTAGTAATGGACACTGGAAAGTCCCTACCAAAATAAATTATTGTATAAAATGGTTGTTACCTTTATCATCAAACCATCACTCAACCGCTAATAAGATGGAACAAATATGAAACAAGTTATATTTCAAGTTGGATTAAAAAATATCCTGAAATATTGATGTCACACTAGTATCACTTACATTTTGAGGTAAACTTTGATGATACTGAACATTTAGATAATGAAGTAAAATCCTACATGGACCTGGTGTTGACAAGTCATGAAGGTATACATACCCAGGAGTAAATGAGCAGAATATGTTTTCTTTAAGTAGCAGATCAAGATATCAAAATGTAGTATTTCAGATAGCAGATGAATATATCTATTTTCTTTTATCAGAAAAATAGGTCTGATGAGCTAAATTATTGTACTTGTCACAACACAAGCAAAATAAACTCTCTTATATCTAGCACTCTATACAGAAAAATCTGTAATGCGGAATGTTCATAGATCGAAGGGCCACCATGATGAAGCTAGGAAAGGTCAAGGTCACAGAGACATGGTCAGTCACCTGTCAAAATCATTATTATTCTTCAGAAATACCTGATTAAGCAACAACACTTTTTGACCTGGGCTAGTTGTTTGATTCATCCAGCGGAGCATATGGAGATCGCATATATTTACATATGAGAATAGATGCATATTATGTGATAACCTATTGTGAACATCGACTAGCGTGTCCGATGACTGTTACTCAGCACTTACAGTATACCGACAGAGCTTTTGTGTTAGCAAACTTATACTAAATATAGAGTTTGTGTATATATTTGGAAGATATAGAGTTCTTGTGACTTTATTCTTTAATTTAACCATGGCAGCCAGCAGCGAGTCTCATGATCATGGCCAGAGCAAGACTTGTGGTGTTGGAATCAGTCAGACTATGAAATCGATGGATGATTGGTTTTGATGAGATCTATCTCATTTCAATGTCTTTGGCTACTCAAGAGCCTATGAATCAGACGCTGGAGAAACTTTAGATTGACATTCAGAGAGAGAATTTAAAACATATTGAGTTATTGGAGAACAGAATGTCACAACTTGAAAATCAAAACGAGGATCTAAGACTTACAGTGCCAAAACTGGAGAAGGAGGATGACAAAATTTAAAGCTAATGATCACCACAGGAAAACCTAGGAGATATAATGACCTACAGCAACAGGGTTGAAAGAATTTTTTTTACAAATTGTTTGTTGCACTGAAAGATCCCTGGGAGAAGGAATCGGTAAAGGACTGTATCCATGGAGTTGTGGCAATTTTTCATGATACCGTTAAAATACCAGTTTGTGAAAGTGACATTGACATATATGTAGCTAACAGACTCGGCAAATTCAGTCCAAGAACATTATTGTAAAATTTTCTCTTCGTAATCTTAGAGGAACCTGGTTTGTGGTTTTACATGACTTTATGTGTTTCAACAGTGACTTAAGGAGGCATACAACAAAGAATGTGTAAAGAACTCCTATAGTTTTCGATGAATCTAGAAGTAACATGTGTTACATCTATAAGATACCTAGTGGATGTCAAATCAATTAAAGGGGCACTACCATAAAGTACTTTTTTTCTTGCTTTTTCTCCTCGTGAGTAAATACCATCCAAATCTGATGATAAAAAAACAAAAACATGGGAAACCTTAAATCTCATCTAACATTATAACATAGCTTTACAAGCATACCATAAACTCAAAAAAGGAACCAATCCATACACGTGTTGAAGAACTCTATGGTGTCCTACAGGAAGTGGGGGCACAAAAATAGTCACTGCATTAGCTTAAAATCAATGAGTTGTCAATTCTTTTAATGGTGTACTGTGCTGTAAATCAAAGGGGACATAAAGAGAAAAACGGTGATGGTAAAAATGATCAGTAATCGAAATATGTACACTGAATGAGTTTGAATTTTTTTAAATTGTGTACAATTTTTTTTTACAAATTACACTTCATGATAAACACAGTTTTACCATCTTTAGCACTGATGTCAAGTGCAAATTACTTCTACCATCCTTGCTGCCTCCTTGTTAAATTTTTCATGAGCTGTATGTTTTGGGCACAATATTTAGAGCAGTTTCCCTGAAGAATTTGAGTGGTCAGATCACACTAGATTCTCAAGATGGACTCCGAGTAACGAGACGGTATCTTGATATAAATGTCAAGTAAACCAAGTTAATTATCAATATCTCCATTCAATTTCTAAAGAATATATTTGATGTGATGTCCCTTTATTGACTCTGTGGTAAGAAATTGGAATCAGAAATGGTTGTATTTATAACCCAGGAACACATTAAAAATCTACATTGACGACAACTAAAGCTACTTAGTAAACAGTACATTTCACTCCTACCTCAGGTAATTTCTACACTGGGTTACCGCGATTTATTTTCCATTCAGAACATAAGTTTTTATCTGAAGATGTATCGTTTTGCAGACTTAAAAGTATGATAAAAAGAAGACAAATTCTTTATGTAATGCTGATTATGAACAAAGAAGAAAAAGTAGGTCGAAGTAAATAATCTATTTCTGATGTAAGAAAATACTGCTTCTAAAAGGAGTAAATGTGATATATGAATACACTTGTTAATTACCACAAACGTATATGTCATGCTTCATCGACTTTTACAGTGTTAAGCTTCAAAACATGTACACAGAATACAAGTCTAATGACCATTAACAGAATATTAGGTTGATTATACTATGTATTATACATATCATTCACAAAATAGATGGATTTTTAAAGTAAAAAAATGTTGACAGATTAAAAATTATTACAGAATTTTTATACAATAATAAATTTAAATCAATCTACTTACCACTTAATTTTTTGATGGCATATAGAAAATTATTGTAGCTGAACTAGGATTTACGAGTACAGGGGAACACAAATTAAAACATTTGAGGAATAATCCTTTTTCAGGTAGTATTGTAAGAATTGTAAATTCTAATAGTCAATATATCCCTTTTATTCTTTACCATAACAACCATGGATTTAAATTTTGTGATGTTTTTTTCTAGGTTTATCATAATAAAATGATATTTACTTATGAATGAGCTTTTTTCATAACTATAGTAAATTAGTAAATTGACAAATGGACTACAGAGCACTGAAAATGTTAATTGGGCTAAAATAAAAATCACCACACACAATGAAGTGCTATATACTGTTTCAGTTCCATTATCTAAAATTTCTGTGTATATATGTAGTCTTTCCCTGGTTCAGATTCACAATTACTGATCTTCCCTTCAGACTTCGTTACTAAGATTTGTATAGTTGACAACCGATACCTTAGTGGTAAATAGAAGGAATCTCAATGAAAGAGACAAGACTCGTTGGTAGACACAAGAGAACAAGGGAGTGAATTCCAACAATAATTTTTCTCCTACTCTTCTCATCTTTTACAAACAAGAGATCCAAGAGGGATCTTGGTGCCAACCACTGACTGATATTTGTTTGAATTTTCTCCCGTCATTTCTATTCAATGTTTTTGCTCTTAATCATAAAAAATCTTAACATTCCTCTAAAAAAAATAGTGATAATACTGTTTATTTGCCAAATCCAAGATGCTTCACTGCCAGCCATTCTGTTTTTCTGATCAGTCTTCAAATCAAAAGGGTACAACTAGGGACCAACAGGAACCTACTTCTCATAAAATAGTGATAAACTTTCTTTGTTGAAATCAAAGATAGTCGTCTGTTGGCCATTAAGTTTTTTCTGATCCTTCTTAAAATTACATGTGTACTACAAGAGACCAAAGAAAATCTACATATGAAATTTGAGAAAAATCCATGCATCCTGTACTTCAAGAAATAGTGATAACCAACTTTATTTTTCTAAATCAAAGACAGCTGACCATCTACCTTCCTTATTATCTGATCAGTCCCAAAATCAAAACAACACAACTAGAGACCAAGGAAAACCTACAAAGGAAATTTTAGAAGAATCCATACTGTATTATATAAGAAATAGGGGTAACATTTTTTTGTTGTAAATATCCAAGATATCTGTTGGCCATTTTGTTTTTCTGATCAGTCCCAAAATCATCCGGGCACAACAAGGGAACATGTGGAACTTACATGTGAAATTAGAAAAATACTATACATGACTTCTCAAGAAACAGTAGAAATAATTTTCCTTTTCCGAAATTCAAGATGTCTGGCTGTCAGTCATTTGTTTTTCTGATCAGTCCTGAAATCAAATGGGCAAAACAAGCTATTAAGGGGAACCTGCTACATATGAAATTTGAATGAGATCTATCAAGTACCTAGATCTAAGAAGGATCCATTTTCTAAAGAAATAGAGATAACAAATCTTTCATTGTAAAATTCAAGATGGCCTTCTGTCAGCCATTTTGTTTTCCTACAACTAGAGATCAAGGGGAACTTCAGTTATTTTAGATTTAGGCTATGAACCATCTGGTCATCAGTTTGATTCCAATGTACTTGAGGCAACAACCACTCATGGCATTAAAGTCTTTAATACTAGGAAAATTTCAAATCTAGATTTAAATTTGAATTCTCAAATGAGACCATTAACTGAATGGTGTTATTTCCAGTGACATCATAAACAATTTTAAATATAAAATAAATATTTTGGATTGTTACAAATATCACAACTGATGCATGAACAATAGACTTATTGCAGGAGTCACTGAAATCTACTCTGCAATAAAACTTCAAAAATCATTGAATGTGCATAACAGAAATTCAGTACATAAAGATATGTTCACATAGAGATGACTCCGGTGTCACCTTCATCTAACTTCTTGTGTTGCACTCTGGTAAGTCTTTAAATTTTTACTGTTAAAACTGATCACTGATGGAGAGTTTACTAAATCTGAAGTGGATAATTCCTAAATATAATGACAACAAATCATAGTAAATATGGAGTCCCTCATGGTAGCATCCTAGGACCACTTTTGTTTCTTGTGTACATCAACAACATGCCAAAGGCAACATACTGCAATTGTTCATCAATGATTCTAAGGTCTACGGGAACAGTAAAGTTCGGGAAGACAGTGAGACAATACAGGCAGATTTTCATAAACTTACGCAAAAAACTTACATTATCTTACATGTGGAAACTAATGTTAAATATTCAAAAATGTAAAGTATTGCAGTTTGGGCAATACAAAAAATTTGACCACAACATTCGAAATGAGCAAATCAAAAGCACAACAAAGGAGACTGTTCTGGGAGTGACCATAGATGAAAATCTAACATTCAGACAGCAGATTCTGCCATTTATGAGGCAGACAGATTGCTCAACCTAATCAAAAGAGCCTTCAGCCAACTTATTATAGACATGTTCACCTCACTAAACAAAACCCTGATTCAGCCAAGACTAGAGTGCATGTTACAGTTGACTCCAAAACACAAGAGAGATGTGTACAAATGCTTGAAAACTTGCAGTGAAGAGCCACAAAACTAGTTAAGGGGATAAGACATGTACACATGAGGCACTTGGTGAGACTTCTCAACGTAAGGTCTGGTCACAATGCAATATTGCAGCAAGAAGTATATATGATACAATTATATATTGGATCTGAAATGGGTCCCATAAAGTCAGCATGAAAAGATAGTTAAAGCTCCATACTGCTAGATGTGTAAACAAAATGCATGACTGTGGTGTTGCAAAAAATACATTTAGTGTCCGAGTGACAAATGATTAGAACCAATCAGGAAAAGTAGTATGTAGCAAAGTAAACAAGTTTAAAAGTTCACTCAACACTCACCGGAAGGAAATGGATATCAAATTCAATCCTGATTATGTGTAGATACATTTTAAACAGTGCTGCACTCTTTACAACAGTAACTCACATTTATCATAAACTCAAATATGAATTCATTCGAATAGTGGCAGGGTTCAGAATATACACATCCACTTGATGTTATAAAATTATCTGACATGTAAAAACAACCAAATTGATGTACTTAAGGGGATGCTTCATCTCCAAATCTAGATTTTGACTCATTTCTTTTTGGTTGCATTGAATTTTCTTCATTTGCCTCCAAAGCTTAAAAAATTAAAGACCTTTGCAGCACAACAAGTCATAGAAGGACAAAATAGCTGTATGATAGAATTTAATTCATTGTTTGGCTCTACTCTAACTCTTAATTGATATTAAAAGGTGCTATTAACTTTAATGTCTTTTGGACAATGATATACAAGTTTCACCAGGATTCTGTAGTAAGAGTAAATGTTGAAAAATGTTTATACTAAGTTTTAAACCACGCATCAGTTAATGAATACAAAATTAAGCAGTCTGGCACTTATTCAGTAAACAATCTGTATGGGGGCGAGTGTGTCGGGGGTCCAGAAGCAATACTTTAAAAATCTTGTTTTATCAAAAAACAAGTAAAAATACATAGGTGTAAAATTTTCTACACATATTACATAAGCTGAAAAAACAAACACTTTATGATACCATAAGAATATCTGCATGGTCAGTTTCGGCCAAAAGTTTTCATAATACCATATTGCAGTCTAAACTGATATAAAAAAAAAGTATGTAATATGCAATATTCCATCTCTTTTGGCACACAGATAACCATGATAGCTGGTCCTTTCCCCTTCAGGTTAGTCTAGTGAGTATCTATGATGTATTACGCCAAAGTGTAACCTCGGCAAAAAGGATACTCAATCTACCTTAAATAAGATGCTGTAACATCGGCCACGCCTATATTAATTTATAAACATTCAAAATTGTTTTAAAGTGAAACCTACCTTATATATAAGTATTGCTTGCATAATGATGTATGACAGAGAAAAATATAGTATTTTTTTCTTACTTAAATCTATTTTGAATGGGACATGGCTATATGCAGTTACATGAACGGCCTTGTTTGTGAATTGTTACCTTTTTAAAGAAGATTTTTCATGTTGAGAAATTTTGTGATAGCAAATGTCATAAAAATGCCACGATTGATTGTTTCCTAAAGTACATTAGTGTGTCACTACACTCCACCTGCAGATTGACAACACCTCAGAATCAAACAGTTGACCAAATCTTAAAGAAAATAGCTACCTTTCATCATAGTTCATTATATATTCTCAGTAACAATTAAAGTAACCCATTTCAAGACCAAATCAAACTGACTTTTATTAACCATAATACTTTAAGTGGTGGGAAAAGAGAGAGCCAGAGACGTTGCTGTACAAACGAACCCCCTTCAGACAGACAAAAGTGAAACTGAATGAAGATTGTGATTTACGATATCGTTTAGATCTCGTGTAATATAATGTAAGGTCTTGAGGGGTAGTTGTTTCTTAAATGAACCTGTTAAAATCACAATGTAAACAGAACCAAACGTGGTCAGGGTCCCCTCTTTTGACATGAACGACAACTTGCTCCACTTGTGCACACACACACAGTACATGTAATTGTAAATTAAGAACCAAAGATTATTTCTTGTACTCTGGAAATTTCATGTATGAATAAATATCAAAATCTGGACATGTGTATGAAAATACTATCAAAATATTTCCGTACCGCCAGATAAAGCAAACGTGATACTCTGTTTACATATTAGAAAGTCAGTTGAAGTAACACTTTGACATCACATGACTGATCACCTCATTAAATTTCTCACTGAAAGCATAATGGGTGCTTTCTACAGCCTAAAAACAAATATTGGGATATATTTGAGTGGCATCATCTGTGTGCTAGTGCCATTTTGATTACAATGTAACAGAATTCAACATTTGAGTGACTTGTCCCTCCATTAGCAGATTAGCAGGTTTTTATTTTAATCTAGTCTTAATAGTAACTCATAAGACTTGAAATTACCATGACTACTAGGTCCTAGATCAAGTTCGACACACAGGGTCGTGAAGGGAATACATTACACAAGCCCATCCCCTTGAAACGTTGTTATTAACACTATGGAATAATGCTATTTCTATAAATATCAGCAGTGACGAATTTCACGGTCAAAATTGCGTCTTGTAAGATCGACAATAGACACTGGGAACAGAAACAAGTATGCAGGTTGGGCCATGACCTCGATCGCCAATGTTGACAAACGAGTTCGGTGGTGTATGTACAATTCTACATTAGTAAACAAATAGGGCCATGTTTCTGCGGTAAATAGAGCCGTCATATAACTAAGTTCATTTCCAGTACATTCATAACAGTCTTTACTTCTTGCCTACATGTTAAAATGAGACACAAAGCACCATGAGAGCAGAGGAATGTCTCTACGTTCCTATGCAGTTTGGGTTACACTCCAACCTGTAGCCGTTCGCGATGGGATGTTTACTGATATTGTAGGCGTATTTTTATCGTTATTAAACCACCACTTTAAAACTGAACACAACTGATAATAGTTCAATGTATGTGGATCAAGAATAAATTAATATGCATGACATATAGTGTACAAAAGCAAGTGTAAATCAGTGTTAATTGCGGGACATATGAGCTGATTTTTTTCATTCTTGTCTACCCCTCAGTCAGAAGCAAACTCGGTCATGGCCTTCACCCACAAATATAAACATATCGATATTTTCTTCCATTTAAAATCTTTAACACGAATTATAACGACAAATTGGTGGGCATACTATCAATAGTCTGCATTTGTATCAAAAGCAGCAATCGATTTGCATGGCACAACACAGCGCACTATATCTTTTGGCGGAAGTAGATCTGACATACGGTTCGCCATGTTCGACCACTTGCACCCTAAACACTTACCATTTTCCGATGGAGGAAACGTATTAAGTTGTTCGTCATCTCGTTGAACTTGTGTTATAATGGACGAAGTGTCCATGTATACCTTCCGGAAATCCTGTAAACGACGTCGTGGCTACTTCTTATATAGCGAAACTGTGCAACAAACTTCTAAAATATTCAACATGGATGAATACAAACTTGACTCGACCATGATGGCGTACGAAGTGTTATTTCTATCTCATGCATACTAATGAGCCAGTAAAGTTTTCTGCTAGACAGTTTATTTTTATGTGAAAGAGTGCGTAATTATGTTCCCCTTTAAACGCTAGAGTTTAGTAATAGACAAATTCAGCATTTCTTTAATCTTAGACATTTTGTGAATGCCATTTTATTGATTTGACGCACCTGCTATTATTTAACGCGCGAAAACGTAAACCATTCAGATCGAACTTACCTATTCAATGAACCAATCAAAAGAGTTGTCTTAGAACTTGTCAACACTGCCCTATGTTTACGTTTACTAACTCATCTCTCACAGCTGTTCGTTTCAGTCTGTTAATCGTTGAAAGCGTACGAGGATAAGTGAATGCAAGCATAATGCAAATTTACAGAGACATAAAAAGGTTTCTCTTCTGAGTATATTAGATATATAAAGCATAACAAGATATATGTTCGCATGGTAATAAACTCGAAAAGGTTAAAGGTCAAACAATCTCTGGCATAGATCCAATACTTGTTCAATACGTCATATTTGAAGAGTAGTGAGCGCAATACGATTTCTTTATTTATTATTGGAGAGTGCTTTATCGGACTAGGACAGATTGACACTAAACATGAACATCGATCATAGATGGATATGTTATACCAATGGTAGGATAATTCGTATAAAAAATCGTAACTTGTCCATGATGAGATGTTGTCCCTAAATGAGTGTAACGGTTTTAAGTATCAATATTTATTCCGAATTGATGAATGATTCACGCTAATGAGAGAAAACAAAGCGATAAGATATTTAAGGTGTGTGCCAGTACTTAAATACTGGCGTTTTCGTGTTATTGCCGACACGACTTAAATCTATATCAAATAGCGACATGCTCTAATTCACTTATTTTATCAGAAACGTTCTATATTACAAAATCAACGTTTAATTACCTTTTTATACACAATGACGAATGTTTCTTTTGTGGTCTACCAGACTTGAGAAAACAACCCTGCTTGTATCTCGCTACATGTTGTAAGAAGCGATTGATTGAACCACTGCAGATTGGTTTTGCCAATGCCACAAGTATTTCAGTGGGTCTGTAGCACACATCTGGTATTATATACATATATATATATATATATTTATAATATATTTTTTTTAAATACCTGGGAAGATCATACATATAAATTCTTGATTTCTTGTTTTCCATTTTGACTTTTCCCCACCTCATTCAAACCACAGTTAACTCTGGTCACTTCATTTCCCGATGAAAGAATTAAGTGCGTCGCTATTGTTCTGGGAGATAAAAACTTCATGTCGCATCATGTTTTATATGTCACTGAAACCAAATCAAAATCTGAAATAATCCCAGGAAACTTCCAAAAAAATCTGACCTAATCCCAGGAAACTTCCATACATATGGGTATTGACTGTGCCCCACTGTTCAAGATCTTATCAAAACAGGAAACTTCAAAAATCTGACCTAATCCCAGGAAACTTCAAGTAAAATCTGACCTAATCCCAGGAAACTTCCAGTAAAATCTGACCTAATCCCAGGAAACTTCCAGTAAAATCTGACCTAATCCCAGGAACTTTCAAGTAAAATCTGACTTAATCCCAGGAAACTTCAAGTAAAATCTGACCTAATCCCAGGAAACTTCCAGTAAAATCTGACCTAATCCCAGGAAACTTCCAGTAAAATCTGACTTAATCCCAGGAAACTTCCAGTAAAATCTGACCTAATCCCAGGAAACTTCAAGTAAAATCTGACCTAATCCCAGGAAACTTCCAGTAAAATCTGACTTAATCCCAGGAACCTTCAAGTAAAATCTGACTTAATCCCAGGAAACTTCCAGTAAAATCTGACCTAATCCCAGGAAACTTCCAGTAAAATCTGACCTAATCCCAGGAAACTTCCAGTAAAGTCTGACCTAATCCCAGGAAACTTCCAGTAAAATCTGGCTTAATCCCAGGAACCTTCAAGTAAAGTCTGGTTTAATCCCAGGAACCTTCAAGTAAAATCTGACCTAATCCCAGGAACTTTCAAGTAAAATCTGACCTAATCCCAGGAAACATCCAGTAAAATCTGACTTAATCCCCAGTAAAATCTGACCTAATCTTCCAGTAAAATCTGACCTAATCCCAGGAAACTTCCAGTAAAATCTGACCTAATCCCAGGAAACTTCCAGTAAAATCTGACCTAATCCCAGGAAACTTCTAGTAAAATCTGACCTAATCCCAGGAAACTTCAAGTAAAATCTGACCTAATCCCAGGAAACTTCAAGTAAAATCTGACCTAATCCCAGGAAACTTCCAGTAAAATCTGACCTAATCCCAGGAAACTTCAAGTAAAATCTGACCTAATCCCAGGAAACTTCCAGTAAAATCTGACCTAATCCCAGGAAACTTCCAGTAAAATCTGACCTAATCCCAGGAAACTTCCAGTAAAATCTGACCTAATCCCAGGAAACTTCCAGTAAAATCTGACCTAATCCCAGGAAACTTCCAGTAAAGTCTGACCTAATCCCAGGAACCTTCAAGTAAAATCTGACCTAATCCCAGGAAACTTCCAGTAAAATCTGACCTAATCCCAGGAAACTTCCAGTAAAATCTGACCTAATCCCAGGAAACTTCCAGTAAAATCTGGACTTCTAAAATCCCAGGAAACTTCCTGACCTAATTCCAGTAAAATCTGACCTAATCCCAGGAAACTTCCAGTAAAATCTGACCTAATCCCAGGAAACTTCCAGTAAAGTCTGACCTAATCCCAGGAAACTTCCAGTAAAGTCTGACCTAATCCCAGGAAAATTCCAGTAAAATCTGACCTAATCCCAGGAAACTTCCAATCCCAGGAAACTTCAAGTAAAATCTGACCTAATCCCAGGAAACTTCCAGTAAAATCTGACCTAATCCCAGGAAACTTCCAGTAAAATCTGACCTAATCCCAGGAAACTTCCAGTAAAATCTGACCTAATCCCAGGAAACTTCTAGTAAAATCTGACCTAATCCCAGGAAACTTCTAGTAAAATCTGACCTAATCCCAGGAAACTTCCAGTAAAATCTGACCTAATCCCAGGAAACTTCCAGTAAAATCTGACCTAATCCCAGGAAACTTCTAGTAAAATCTGACCTAATCCCAGGAAACTTCCAGTAAAATCTGACCTAATCCCAGGAAACTTCCAGTAAAATCTGACCTAATCCCAGGAAACTTCCAGTAAAATCTGACCTAATCCCAGGAAACTTCCAGTAAAATCTGACCTAATCCCAGGAAACTTCCAGTAAAATCTGACCTAATCCCAGGAAACTTCCAGTAAAATCTGACCTAATCCCAGGAAACTTCCAGTAAAATCTGACCTAATCCCAGGAAACTTCCAGTAAAATCTGACCTAATCCCAGGAAACTTCCAGTAAAATCTGACCTAATCCCAGGAAACTTCCAGTAAAATCTGACCTAATCCCAGGAAACTTCAAGTAAAATCTGACCTAATCCCAGGAAACTTCCAGTAAAATCTGACTTAATCCCAGGAAACTTCCAGTAAAATCTGACCTAATCCCAGGAAACTTCCAGTAAAATCTGACTTAATCCCAGGAAACTTCCAGTAAAATCTGACCTAATCCCAGGAAACTTCCAGTAAAATCTGACCTAATCCCAGGAAACTTCCAGTAAAATCTGACCTAATCCCAGGAAACTTCCAGTAAAATCTGACCTAATCCCAGGAAACTTCCAGTAAAATCTGACCTAATCCCAGGAAACTTCCAGTAAAATCTGACCTAATCCCAGGAAACTTCCAGTAAAATCTGACCTAATCCCAGGAAACTTCAAGTAAAATCTGACCTAATCCCAGGAACCTTCCAGTAAAATCTGACCTAATCCCAGGAAACTTCCAGTAAAATCTGACCTAATCCCAGGAAACTTCAAGTAAAATCTGACCTAATCCCAGGAAACTTCCAGTAAAATCTGACCTAATCCCAGGAACCTTCAAGTAAAATCTGACCTAATCCCAGGAAACTTCCAGTAAAATCTGACCTAATCCCAGGAAACTTCAAGTAAAATCTGACCTAATCCCAGGAAACTTCAAGTAAAATCTGACCTAATCCCAGGAAACTTCCAGTAAAATCTGACCTAATCCCAGGAAACTTCCAGTAAAATCTGACTTAATCCCAGGAACCTTCAAGTAAAATCTGACGTTCTTAAAAAGAAGTTGGTAAAAGGGATGAACAGCAGATCGTGCCCTAAGCGAACCTAAGCCCTTTGGGTCGGATGAAACAGCAAAATAATGATAAGATAAAAATGAAAGCACAGTGATCTATGTTCTAAGTTGGATTTTATCAGTGAGGTATATTCAATATTCTACAAGTGAACACATAAACTTTTTATCAATTATAAAACTTCGACATATATGGACGGTCCATAGCTTTGCTCTCCCACAATCAATATTTGTTCCTTAATTTATCCAATCAGTGACATATGTACTCATTTGTATCTCATCAGTGACAAATTTCCTAAATGGTATGTGTATTCCACAAGTGATGTAGGTTGTCAATGGTATACCATCAGTAACATATGTTCTCAATGGTATCTGATCACTGACGAATAATTTTCTCCTTTATATCAAATCGGTAACGTATGTTCTATTCCACCGTGGATGTTATATTTCATCAGTGACATACATCATATTCCAGCAGTGGCATGCTTTATTCCACCAGGGACTTATGGTTTCATCCATCCGTGATGCATGTTTTGATATTTATACACACCCGGTGATGTCATATTCCACAAAGAAATATATTTAATTCCAGTAGTAATGTTATATAGCATAAGTAACAAGATTTATTCTACCAGAGACATGTTATATTCCATCAGTGACAAATGGTTTATTCTACCAGACATGTTATATTCCACCAGTGACAAATGGTTTATTCTACCAGACATGTTATATTCCACCAGTGACAAATGGTTTATTCTACCAGACATGTTATATTCCACCAGTAACAAATGGTTTATTCTACCAGAGACAGGTTATATTCCACCACTGACAAATGGTTTATTCTACCAGAGACATGTTATATTCCACCAGTAACAAATGGTTTATTCTACCAGAGACATGTTATATTCCACCAGTAACAAATGGTTTATTCTACCAGAGACATGTTATATTCCACCAGTGACAAATGGTTTATTCTACCAGAGACATGTTATATTCCACCAGTGACAAATGGTTTATTCTACCAGAGACATGTTATATTCCATCAGTGACAAATGGTTTATTCTATCAGAGAAATGGTTTATTCTATCAGACAGGTTATATTCCACCAGTGACAAATGGTTTATTCTACCAGAGACATGTTATATTCCATCAGTGACAAATGGTTTATTCTACCACAGACATGTTATATTCCATCAGTAACAAATGGTTTATTCTACCAGAGACATGTTATATTCCACCAGTGACAAATGGTTTATTCTACCACAGACATGTTATATTCCACCAGTGACAAATGGTTTATTCTACCAGAGACATGTTATATTCCATCAGTGACAAATGGTTTATTCTACCAGAGACATGTTATATTCCACCAGTGACAAATGGTTTATTCTACCAGAGACATGTTATATTCCATCAGTAACAAATGGTTTATTCTACCACAGACATGTTATATTCCACCAGTGACAAATGGTTTATTCTACCAGACATGTTATATTCCACCAGTGACAAATGGTTTATTCTACCAGAGACATGTTATATTCCACCAGTGACAAATGGTTTATTCTACCAGAGACATGTTATATTCCACCAGTAACAAATGGTTTATTCTACCAGACATGTTATATTCCATCACTGACAAATGGTTTATTCTATCAGACAAGTTATATTCCACCAGTAACAAATGGTTTATTCTACCAGACATGTTATATTCCACCAGTAACAAATGGTTTATTCTATCAGAGACATGTTATATTCCACCAGTGACAAATGGTTTATTCTACCAGAGACATGTTATATTCCATCAGTTATATACTATGTGTAGATTGATATTATTGTCATTCATTTTTACTATACATATATAAATGATACAATGTGTGTAGACGGCTTTTCCCTACCTGTTCACAACTACACTTATTGTGATCGTTTTACTACCCTGAAAAACAAACATTTTGGTTTATGTTTTAACAAGCATCAACACCCACAGAAAAGCTGAGAACATCAGTTGAATATAGCTAATTCTGAGTAGAATGTTTATTTCAAAAAATACAAGAAAAATCACAAGATTTAAAAAAATAACATGGATTAAAAATCTTTATTAGCATGTTTTTAATATGGACACATTGTGCAGATCTATAAAGACAAATGTATATACTGAAATGTCATTAAGATTCACTTTAGCTCATAAAACTGGACAGTTCAAACAAGCTTATAACTCATTGTTGGAATATCTCTCATGTTTGCTATGATTACTGTAAGCAGGTACATGACATTGTGCTTCATATTTCAAAAAAGCTGATCTCTTGTAAGGAACATTGTAATAGATACAAGGAAAATCTGATCTAACGAGAGACCTTGCCTGACAAACCTTAGGAAATAACTTTGTGTGAAAGTTAGTTCTGTATCCCGGGAAACTTATCCCTGTTTACAGAGCAGGATATTACTCTACACTACAAAACCATGCCCTGTTTAAGGGAGAAATTTGGCCCTTGTCCCTTGTATTCAGGAAAAAATAGTCCTGAATACTAATAATACTTGGACAAAAGGGTCAAAGGTTAAGCGGTGTTACCTTCATTATGCCAGACAAAAGGTTGGAACAGTTTTACATTCATTACGCCAGACAAAAGGGTCAAAGGTTAAACAGTCTTAATAATTTCCCAGTATGATGTGATACAATGCAGTAATTCAGTGATGTTCGTACTTTAAATCAATAAAGCAGTAAAACACTGGTTTTGTTGTTATTGATGTGAGTGCATTAAGTTCCTGGATACCATCTTTAGTTTTAACAATATACAAATTTTTGTAAAATTCCTAGTTCATAGGGTTACACAATAAAATGTTAAGATAGCTGAAATACAGCATTGAGAAATAATTGTCAGTGCTGTAGCAACACTATGCAGGCAACACTTATTTATAATAAATGTACATTTTACGATTTTGAGTGAACCGTCTTTATATTTCAAACCTGTACATTATACATAAAATTCATTCTTAACAAAGAATATCAAGCTTTCATAAAATCAGTAATTTCTCCCAAAACATTGGCGAGACTCCCTAGCAACAACAAATGTTGTGTAAGGTTTGGAGACAAGTTTGATGGTTTTCCTCTCTAGATATATATAGATCATTATTTAGGTATGATACCTAAAGTACTATCCAACACTTTCGTTTTGATTTGATGACAATGAGAACACATTTTTGTAGTGAAAGGGAATTGAGATAGAACACTTAGTTTTCGCTACAAAGAAGATCTAAATTTACATTACCGAATCACCTTAAACGTTTCTATCTATAACAAAATAGAATTTAAAGATGGCCTCTATCAAGGATAATTCCCTATACTACAGTGACTAACCATAAAATTTTGTAAGTGTTTTATAATAAAAATTTGATTTCTGTACATTCAACTACAAAGATATACTTAACAACCCTCTAACAAAGTAATAGACATCGTGATAAAATGGATCAACGAAGTCTAATTACTGGAGACAACAACATGGGATAATTCTTGTATAATATTTTATAACACCTCCTATCTAACAAGTATTGCTCTAAGTTATTGCTTTGAGAGACCAGCCTCCACTTCTGACTGTCTGCTTCATACACTAACAGTGCCTACCCTGATCATCAACATTTAAGTACACTTCTACCAGATCTTTTACAAGCTCAGACTGATTTTTGCAATCAATTATGCTCAATTGTCTTCAAATGATACTGAAAATGTCATGATTTTATTTTATGATTGTTATATAGAAAACCACAGGTATATTGAAACCCTATCTTGGTTTCTATAGAAACCAATCCATCCCTGACTTATATACAACAAGCTACTTTTAAAACCAACTACATGACATTCTCCACCAACCTAATCATGGCCAATATCTACATGTCATGATGATATTTTATAGATAGATGTTAAACCGATTAATATTTAATCTAAACTTTGTCAAACTTAATAGACAGATTTTAAACCTACCAATACTTATTGGTAACTCTGTCAAACTGGATAGATTTTAAACTTACCAATATGTATTCTAAACTTTGTCAAACTTAATAGACAGATTTTAAACCTACCAATATTTAATGGTAACTCTGTCAAACTGGATAGATTTTAAACTTACCAATATGTATTCTAAACTTTGTCAAACTTAATAGACAGATTTTAAACCTACCAATATTTAATGGTAACTCTGTCAAACTTGATAGATTTTAAACTTACCAATATGTATTCTAAACTTTGTCAAACTTAATAGACAGATTTTAAACCTACCAATACTTATTGGTAACTCTGTCAAACTGGATAGATTTTAAACTTACCAATATGTATTCTAAACTTTGTCAAACTTGATCAAAAGAGTTCAGCTCCATTGAACATGTTTGAGGAGGGTGTGAGCAAGGCTAGTAACACACCAAAACAAATGGTAATAGAAGACAATGACCCAAATAATATTGTGTTGAAAGTCCTTATTCCAGATCCCTAACCCACAAGATCAACAGTAAAAATAAACATGTTTTAAAAAAAAACAACCATCACGAGGGAAGAAAAAAATACAACTCCCAGTAAGAAATTTTGGCCATGAATAGTAGAAACAATGTATAATATATCATTTATAACTATGAACATGTATAAATATATCTATCTAAACATTTAACATACCCACTTCTTGAGCACAACTTAATATCATTCAAGGGAGATAACCCTTATGTATTAGATGGAATGCAATCTGAAGCTTTAGAGACTTCTGATGTAATGTTGGAATGTATGGATGTAATTTCTCAACTAAACACATCTACAAATTTGTTCTGAAAGCAGCAATGATATAATACTTATGACCTGTAAGAACTATACAAACTGTTATAAAAGGAACTCTTTGACCACACCATTTGATATGAAATATATTTGATCTGTATCAGCCATGTTTTTCGTGTGCTTTGGTGAAGAACATTAACGACTTTTCCATTTAAAGACAATGAAATAAATGCACACTTGTTTTATAAAACCGATAATATCTGTCTGGTTTCAGGTATTAACCAGAAGCCATAGTTTCTAACAATGTTCAAACTAAGGAAATAATTTGTTTTCGCAAGAAAAATAAAAACTGCTGGTGATTAAAAAAACACCAAAGCACCTTCAAAACATTGATGATACTTTGAGGAGACACGTGTGGTCCAGCAGTTCTGATTTGCTTGGTACCCATTACTACACTAGAATGGCTGCGTGTGATGCAGTCTTATTCATACAGAAATACAAAATTGGAATAATGTACATGCGAGAGTGGATTTAAAAGAGTTTTAATTTCTGCTTCTCCTGTTTCCGTTTCCATTCAGGAAGCTCCTGGAACTTTACATAGGGCATTTTAAATAGACGGTCGAAATCCTCTGTCGTCAGATGTAGCTGGAGAAAAACAATTTTTATATATCAGATACATGATAAGAAAGTAGTCTGACTTTACATATCTATAATTTTAATAATAAAATCATTCATGTTATGAACATCAGTGATAAAGTTAAAAGTCTAACTCCTGAATAAGTTCAACATACAATAGGTACAGTAAAAGACCTACCCATACCCATTGCTGTTCATAAGAACCACCAACAAATATTATTTCACTGTTTTGTTACAACCTATCCATATCTGTTGATGTAAATCAGTATTACACACAAATACTATTTAAGCGTCCTGTTAAAGACCCATCCATATCTATTGTTATAAATCAGATATACACACAAATACCTATCTAACTGTCCTGTTATAGACCCATCCATATATACTAACGGGAAAAAGAAACGCCGGGTACACTAAATATACTACAAATGATTTATTGCTTGGCCTAGAATAATGACACTCGGTCAGGTTGATGTGTTGTTTGCGGTCACTAGGTACACATGTTTAAAATCACACAATACCTGACCTCCGCACTCCGTGCGAGGCACATGCTAAAATACAAGAATCCCGTGCAGGGGAAGGTCATTAAGTTCACCAATGGAAATTTTCAGTCTATTTGATACTGTTCAAGTATTCGGATTGATTTTTCAAAGTTTGATTCAAATTAAGCAATTTACATCCATGCCACGATTGACGGAAGTCCAGCAGGGACAGGCTATAGGAATGCTTTTGCAGGGTCAGGGCCAACTTCAGGTTGCTGCACATTTTGGTGTGCATATTCGGACAATTCAACGTCTTGTCCAACGTGTGTGAGTGACGGGGAAGGTCATCGACAGACCGCGAAATGGACGTCCGTGCCTCACGACGCCACATCAGGATCGGTTTATAAGACTTTCTCACTTACGTAATCGCCATCTCACAGCTACCGAAACTGCAAATAACACTATAGGCAGTCATAACCGCCATATTCATCCTGATACGGTTTGAAACCGATTACGCGTCAATGGCCTAAGAGCCCGACGTCCCTTTGTTGGTCTGCCCCTAACTCCTGCGCGTCGCCAACGCCAATTGGCTTGGTTACAAGCACACTTGCCCAAAAATTTTCCTATGAGGCAATGGAGACGGGTATTCTTCACTGACGAATCCCGGTTCACTCTCTACCGTTCGGACGGGCGACATCGTGTATATCGACGTCGAGGGGATCGTTACACCGACGTGTGCGTCGCTGAGCAGGATAGGTTTGGCGGTGGTTTAGTATGTGTTTGGGGCGGTATCTCCTATGGGTTTAAATCACCCCTGATCGTGATTGACGGTAATTTAACCGGCATAAGGTATAGAGACGAAATCCTTCGCCCAGTTGCCATGCCATGTGTGCAAGCACAGAACCTGATATTCCAGCAAGACAATGCCCGGCCCCATGTTGCTAGAGTTTGTCAGCAATTTCTTGCCAACAATAACGTAATCCCAATCGACTGGCCAGCATTCAGTCCAGATTTGTATCCAATTGAGCATTTGTGGGACGAATTGGATAGGAGAGTTAGGAGACGTCCAAATGCCCCCACTAATCTGGTCCAGCTCACACGTGCCTTGCATGAAGAATGGAATAACATCCCCATTGCAAGGGTTAACACCCTGATGAATTCCATGCATAGAAGAATCAGGGCTGCGACAGCTGCGCATGGAGGACACACAAGATACTGAAATGTCCAGCCGTGTTGAGCAATACAAGTAGGGTCATCGCTAAAAGGGGGATATTTTTGGCATAATTAGCATTGATAATCGATAGAACCTTCAACAAATGGTTCCAAACAGATGAAATTGTATACAAAAATGAATGAAATAATGTAACATTAAATTATATCATTTAAAAGAATCTTTTTAGGTTACACGGCGTTTCTTTTTCGTTTTAGTATATATTGTTGTAAATCAGAATTACAAATACTATTAACTGTTCTGTTACAGACCTAACCCCGACTAAATAATGGCCAACAGCTTACTGTTAAATAAAGAAATTGACCTCTGAACTATGACCTCTTACCTCTCGACAGGTAGGATCCACTCCTTCGGGGAGGTCATCTGTTACTACCTGGAGTTTTTCCAGTGGATATTTTGCCACAGTGTTGAAGTCCATACCGTTGCTTGTTGTCTCCTGTAAATTGTCACCAAGATATACTATAATCAATATACTTAGTCCCTATAATAAACCCAATTACCTATGTAGCAATGAAAGTGATTTTTTTTAATCAATCATTTGATAGGTATGTGTTCTACTGATTGTTTTAACATTTATATTATTCACTATTGTAAACTGGGCAACTTTCATCCCGCGACAAACACTTTTTTCTCTCCTTGTAAAATTTGTAATAGCAAACATTACGTTTCAATGTGCAACTTTCACTACATAATAAAATTCACACATTGTTGGCAAAAACGATAAAAAGTTAAACAAGGCAAGAGGATCTAACAATACATATGAATGACACATTACCATGTCCTTTTACTCCTCCACTACTGTCACAAGGAGATGTTATTTGTTATTAGTGATTACATGATGTTATTTCCACTTAATGTCACCACATACATACATACAATGTACTTACCTCCAGTTCCTGAGGTAAAATGGCATTCTGACCTACAGCCACCACATACATACAATGTACTTACCTCCAGTTCCTGAGGTAAAATGGCATTCTGACCTACAGCCACCACATACATACAATGTACTTACCTCCAGTTCCTGAGGTAAAATGGCATTCTGACCTACAGCCACCACATACATACAATGTACTTACCTCCAGTTCCTGAGGTAAAATGGCATTCTGACCTACAGCCACCACATACATACAATGTACTTACCTCCAGTTCCTGAGGTAAAACTTCATTCTGATTTCTGGCCTCCTCAACCATTTCTTTATAACTCTTTCCACTCTAAGAAAGCCAAAAAGATTGAAAGATAAGTAAACATTAAAACCGTCAATCTCTACTCCAGTATCTAATATAAAACATCCAGTCAGGATCATCAATCTCTACTCCTGTATCTAATATAAATCATCTAGTCAGGATCATCAATCTCTATCTAATATAAAACATCCAGTCAGGATCATCAATCTCTACTCCTGTATCTAATATAAAACATCCAGTCAGGATCATCAATCTCTACTCCTGTATCTAATATACAACATCCAGTCAGGATCATCAATCTCTACTCCTGTATCTAATATACAACATCCAGTCAGGATCATCAATCTCTACTCCTGTATCTAATATACAACATCCAGTCAGGATCATCAATCTCTACTCCTGTATCTAATATACAACATCCAGTCAGGATCATCAATCTCTACTCCTGTATCTAATATACAACATCCAGTCAGGATCATCAATCTCTACTCCTGTATCTAATATAAAACATCCAGTCAGGATCATCAATCTCTATCTAATATAAAACATCCAGTCAGGATCATCAATCTCTACTCCTGTATCTAATATACAACATCCAGTCAGGATCATCAATCTCTACTCCTGTATCTAATATAAAACATCCAGTCAGGATCATCAATCTCTACTCCTGTATCTAATATAAAACATCCAGTCAGGATCATCAATCTCTACTCCTGTATCTAATATACAACATCCAGTCAGGATCATCAATCTCTACTCCTGTATCTAATATAAAACATCCAGTCAGGATCATCAATCTCTATCTAATATACAACATCCAGTCAGGATCATCAATCTCTACTCCTGTATCTAATATACAACATCCAGTCAGGATCATCAATCTCTATCTAATATAAAACATCCAGTCAGGATCATCAATCTCTACTCCTGTATCTAATATACAACATCCAGTCAGGATCATCAATCTCTATCTAATATAAAACATCCAGTCAGGATCATCAATCTCTACTCCTGTATCTAATATAAAACATCCAGTCAGGATCATCAATCTCTACTCCTGTATCTAATATACAACATCCAGTCAGGATCATCAATCTCTACTCCTGTATCTAATATAAAACATCCAGTCAGGATCATCAATCTCTATCTAATATACAACATCCAGTCAGGATCATCAATCTCTACTCCTGTATCTAATATAAAACATCCAGTCAGGATCATCAATCTCTATCTAATATACAACATCCAGTCAGGATCATCAATCTCTACTCCTGTATCTAATATACAACATCCAGTCAGGATCATCAATCTCTACTCCTGTATCTAATATAAAACATCCAGTCAGGATCATCAATCTCTACTCCTGTATCTAATATACAACATCCAGTCAGGATCATCAATCTCTACTCCTGTATCTAATATACAACATCCAGTCAGGATCATCAATCTCTACTCCTGTATCTAATATACAACATCCAGTCAGGATCATCAATCTCTATATCTAATATAAAACATCCAGTCAGGATCATCAATCTCTATCTAATATACAACATCCAGTCAGGATCATCAATCTCTACTCCTGTATCTAATATACAACATCCAGTCAGGATCATCAATCTCTATCTAATATACAACATCCAGTCAGGATCATCAATCTCTACTCCTGTATCTAATATACAACATCCAGTCAGGATCATCAATCTCTACTCCTGTATCTAATATAAAACATCCAGTCAGGATCATCAATCTCTACTCCTGTATCTAATATACAACATCCAGTCAGGATCATCAATCTCTACTCCTGTATCTAATATACAACATCCAGTCAGGATCATCAATCTCTACTCCTGTATCTAATATAAAACATCCAGTCAGGATCATCAATCTCTATCTAATATACAACATCCAGTCAGGATCATCAATCTCTACTCCTGTATCTAATATAAAACATCCAGTCAGGATCATCAATCTCTACTCCTGTATCTAATATACAACATCCAGTCAGGATCATCAATCTCTATCTAATATAAAACATCCAGTCAGGATCATCAATCTCTACTCCTGTATCTAATATACAACATCCAGTCAGGATCATCAATCTCTATCTAATATAAAACATCCAGTCAGGATCATCAATCTCTACTCCTGTATCTAATATACAACATCCAGTCAGGATCATCAATCTCTACTCCTGTATCTAATATAAAAACATCCAGTCAGGATCATCAATCTCTACTCCTGTATCTAATATAAAACATCCAGTCAGGATCATCAATCTCTACTCCTGTATCTAATATACAACATCCAGTCAGGATCATCAATCTCTACTCCTGTATCTAATATAAAACATCCAGTCAGGATCATCAATCTCTATCTAATATAAAACATCCAGTCTGGATCATCAATCTCCATTCCTGTAGCTCAACTGTGCTAAAGAAATCTCTCTAGGGCAATAAGTTTGTAATGAGGGGCCCTGAAGTTGGTAAGCTGCAAATTCTGTTAGTATGACCAATGTATATACCAGGTTTTATGATCCTAGTTATAATGCATACAAGTGATGCTCATGACAAAATTTTTAACAAAGGGCAATAAATCTGTACTGAGGGGTCATGGGCCCTGACTTTGCTACACTGCAACTTGATTTAGTATGACTGATGTATACATCAAGTTTCACTATCCTAGCTTAAATACTAGTATAGAAATGCTAAGAACACAAAATTTTATCAAAGGGTAATAACTCTGTAATAAAGGGGTTGCAGGCCCTAACATGATACAGTGCATATTATCTTCACGCAATGAATGAATACACCAATTTTCAGTATCCTATCTCAGATGCAAGCAAAGTTATGCTCTGGACAAAGGGCAATAACTGTGTATTTAAGAGGTCAAGTGCCCTGAATTTGGAACACAGCACATTGTCTTATTAAAATTAATGTAGTCTCTTCTGAAAGTGCAGTACTTTCAGATGAAATAGTTATCTTGATATATGTTGGACTGCACTAATTAAACTAAATCGACAAACAAAACTTACACTCCAAAGCTTTCTGTCCCAGACACCAAAGAAACCGGTAAACGTTGGAGGTTCATACTCCTGTTTGATCTGTATAATTGGTGTTCCGTCACCTCTGCCAGCGGGGTCAGAGGCCAAGTAGTTCTACAACATTCAACAAAACCATATTCTAGTGTTTATATAAAACTAGTATTCTCATTCAACAAATTCAATATTTATGAACATCTGTTGGATTTTATTATAAAACTTACAATAACCAGTTTATCTGACCTGGTACAATATCCTTACCATTAAACAATCTAGTACCCAATCCATACTATTACCAGTTTGGTGGACCTTGTACCCTATTCTTACCATTGCCAGCTCGAGGGAGCCAGTTCGCTCCGCCTTGTTAGCACCCTTCCCGATCCACAGATAAAGACAATCCCAGGCATCCAGCAGCATCACATCCTCCTCCACCAGGTCGTCCTACAACATAGTAAGGGACACAACTTTGGCATTTTTACATAAAATTCTGAATGACTGGTCTGTCATGCACCTAAAATTCAAAGACATTATTCAATCAAACAAAAACAAGTTCAGAAGTTTGAAAATAATGAAAGATGAATTAACATAATTCAGGAATATTTACATGAACAGGGAGCCCATAGCTACCATCTATCATCACACAAAATCATTCCACTTCACCCAAGAATACTTCAGACCAAAAGAGTATGATTTTAAAGAATTCACTCTATTTCCCTTATTTGGCCCCATTCCTCCTTCCCCAAGGAGCTGAGACCTAACACCTATATAATTTTGATTCCTCTTCCACCAAGGATGCTTCATACTAAACTTGAGCAATACTCATTCATTTCTACAGGAGGAGTCATAATATAAAGAACTTGCACGTTGACCATTTATGGTCCCACCCCTCAGGCCACTGGGGACTGAGAACCAATATTTATACAGACTTGAATCCACTGCCCCCAAGGATGCTTCAGACGAAATTTGATAAAACTATGTTCAGTCATTCATGACTAGTATCAATTTTTATCAAAAAGTTAATGGACACCAGACGGATCCTGGACGTCGCACTATGGCATAACCTCACAAGTCCTTTAGACCAGTTGAGCTAAAAACTTGAAGTGAATCTGTAACTTATTACAAAAGCTCAGATCATACTGACCCATGACATGAAAGCATTGGCTGTAAAAAAAAATTTACAAAGAGTTTTTTCAATACTAATCATATATTAGGGCTACACAGTTGTGACTGATGATGCCATACCTGTATGAAATTAGTGATCTCCTCAACTGTAAGATTTCCTGATGCATTTGACAACTGGAACAGCCTCGGTGATGGGACAGACTCACATTCCTGTGAATAAAATATACTATAAAATAGAAAACATACAGCTTAATGTTTGTCCAAACCCTGTAGCAAATAGTAGCCAGTCTTATATTAAACAGTAACATTATGTAACCTGTCTTATACTTACCTGAAAAAAATTGCCACTATTGTCATCAGTGTCATATTTACCTGTAAACATTTGTCATCAATGTCATATTTACCTGTAAATATTTGTCATCAATGTCATATTTACCTGTAAACATTTGTTATTAGTGTCATATCTACCAGTAAATATTTGTTATTAGCGTCATTATCTACCTGTAAATATTTGTTATTAGTGTCATTATCTACCTGTAAACATTTATTATTAGTGTCATATTTACCTGTAAATATTTGTCATCAATGTCATATTTACCTGTAAACATTTGTTATTAGTGTCATATTTACCTGTAAATATTTGTCATCAATGTCATATTTACCTGTAAACATTTGTTATTAGTGTCATATTTACCTGTAAATATTTGTCATCAATGTCATATTTACCTGTAAACGTTTGCCACTAGCATATTCCTCCTTTCCACCTAGTACTTTCCAAAAGTCTTCCTTCTCTTGGCCTTCAAAAACCATATTTGGCTGCCTATAATTAAAACACTATTTTTTACCAAAACTTATTACTAACTGATTTGTTCTCATCAATTTTATCAGTCATTTTGAACTGCTTTAATTAGGAATTAAATGCAGAAAGCATTAAGTGAGGGAGCTAAGAGATATCAGCCAATTAAGTAACAGCAGTCTCATAAAATATGCATAGAATTTGCCAATAATTGAACCTGAACAAGAATTTAAGGTAATAAGTCTACAAAGCAAGTTTCCTACAAATCTTATCCTTTCTTCATAAGATAATGCTCAGAAAGCATTCCCATTAAGCCATTAAAGACATCGGCCAATCAGGTCACAGCATCCTCATTAGATATGCGAGGAATTCACTGTTGATCTAACTTGGGCAAGAGATTATTTATTAGGTAACAAGTGTACCAACCAAGTTTCATTAAACATCACGCAGTCCTTCAAAAGATATCAGGCAGAAATCAGCATCCAGATGGACAGAAGGACAGATGGGAGGATGGACAGACAGACAGACTCATTGGAATATCCCTCATCAACTTTATTAGGCAGGGGATAATTATCAGATACATCAAATCTAAAAGTTTAAGTTTGCTGATGTTTTTAAAGATTAAAATAGCACCAACAGGAACTAATACAATGTTAAACTTGAAAAGGACATTTGAGTACTACTTGAGAAACAGCCACAACAACAACACAAACTAACCACCAACAACAATGCAGCACAAACCAGCAAGGAAAAGTGATTTTAATATAACTCCTGTTGATGAACTACATCATACTTACCGAGAATATCGTGCACACATCTTCTTGGCCATTTCTCTTTCATCTCCAGTACAGCCCTGCATTATCAAAACAAGAAAGGGTGAGTTTTGGCTGTCATCACTGGACACAAGAAAATGGTCAGTTAAGCTGGTCATCGCTGATTTTACAAAGAAAGAAAGATTGGAGGGGAGGTACTTACCTTTCCCATCCAAAGGTGAAGAGAGGTCTTGGTGACAATCACAAACACATCATTGGAGTTGAGAGAGGCAGCACGAAGTGGCACCTTAAATATCAGATACATAGTTATCATACCAGACAGTAGTAATTATACCAATGTTCATAAAATGTCCATGGACACAATTCAGGAAATGTTCTGGTAAATTTTTCCAAATTACCTACAAGATATCCATGGATAATTTTCCATGGAATATCCATTGATTTCCCCAGGGAAATCATGAAATTTGCATGATCAGAACTAGTCCAAGAGAGGTTAATATTTCTATGCTCCATTTCAGGATGAATTTTGACTTAAGGTCTGGACTGACCCTAATACAATAATATATCATGTAATAGAAAACCTGCCTTTAACTAAAGTCGATATTTCTGGTATATTTCAGTGGAACTGAATTCAATCTAGACACATGTGACACCTAATTTATAAGTATATGAAGTGAGGTAGTTTACAGTCACCATTTCAACTCCTGGGTGGTCTCTACCATCACCAATTAGAGCCAAAGTTTTTCAAATCAGGAGGTTATTACAAAATATAGGAAAAAATGAGGCAATCACTACAAGACAAAATTTAGGTCGAAAATATCAGAGGTTCTACTTCTGGTGGGAGATTAAACATGTTGTTAACAGAAATGTTTCTCTGATGACTTAGCTGCTGTGCAGTCCCACCAACATTTCTAAAAAGTTAATACTTTTCAGACGAAAGACGAGACAGTTGCTTACCTGTACTGCTTTAAAAGACAGCTGTGACAGACCACGCAGATGTAACATGCATTTGTCACTTGGTCCATCCTCATGATTTCTCTCTTCATTCTTGTCCTGACTTCCCTAAAATGTCAGGATTTATTTGAGTTAGTTACAGTGGGTGGTGGTATAGACTAAAGCTTGTATTCTCTGATTTTTTTTCAGATAAACCTGAACCTGATTATTTTCAAACAGAAACAAATAAATAAGCTGTAGATTAGAATTTCTGGATATGAATCACAGCAAAATCCTTTACTTTGGAGAGTGGTACACAAATTAACTCAAATCACAGCAAAATAATTTTACATGTATATTCCTCTGAGGAAGGGAAAAACTCTTTCACTTAAAGACGGAAACATCCTACGAAATGTAAACTTACTGAGTAGACAATCATTTTTCCATCAAACATTGCCATGAAATGTGGTGGCTCCTTCCCCTGCACAACTCGTATCTGTTAACAGCAACACAAGCTAGCAGTTTTTACAACAGATTTGAACTTATAGGGTTACATTGCTGTAGAGTGGTAATGCTTAAGTTTGGAGGTACTGTGGAATCATGTTTTTAGAGTGTATTGTGGGATATCAAAACAGGTTGTGTAAACATATAACAGATTGTGATGTGTGAATACACAACATATTGTGATGTGTAAAAATATAACAGGTTGTGATGTATAAAAATATAACAGGTTGTGATGTATAAAACATAACTTGTGTGTTATGGGGACACATTATTGGTGTGTTGTGGGGAAACATTATTGGTGTGTTGTGGGGAAACATTATTGGTGTGTTGTGGGGAAACATTATTGGTGTGGTGTGGGGAAACATTATTGGTGTGTTGTGGGGAAACATTATTGGTGTGTTGTGGGGAAACATTATTGGTGTGTTGTGGGGAAACATTATTGGTGTGTTGTGGGGAAACATTATTGGTGTGTTGTGGGGAAACATTATTGGTGTGTTGTGGGGAAACATTATTGGTGTGTTGTGGGGAAACATTATTGGTGTGTTGTGGGGAAACATTATTGGTGTGTTGTGGGGAAACATTATTGGTGTGTTGTGGGGAAACATTATTGGTGTGTTGTGGGGAAACATTATTGGTTGTCGTTAGGAAACATTATTGGTGTGTTGTGGGGAATCATTATTGGTGTGTTGTGGGGAATCATTATTGGTGTGTTGTGGGGAAACATTATTGGTGTGTTGTGGGGAAACATTATTGGTGTGTTGTGGGGAAACATTATTGGTGTGTTGTGGGGAAACATTATTGGTGTGTTGTGGGGAAACATTATTGGTGTGTTGTGGGGAAACATTATTGGTTGTCATTAGGAAACATTATTGGTGTGTTGTGGGGAAACATTATTGGTGTGTTGTGGGGAAACATTATTGGTGTGTTGTGTGGAAACATTATTGGTGTGTTGTGGGGAAACATTATTGGTGTGTTGTGGGGAAACATTATTGGTGTGTTGTGGGGAAACATTATTGGTGTGTTGTGGGGAAACATTATTGGTGTGTTGTGGGGAAACATTATTGGTGTGTTGTGGGTGTTGTGGGGAAACATTATTGGTGTGTTGTGGGGAACATTATTGGTGTGTTGTGGGGAAACATTATTGGTGTGTTGTGGGGAAACATTATTGGTGTGTTGTGGGTGTGTTGTGGGGAAACATTATTGGTGTGTTGTGGGGAAACATTATTGGTGTGTTGTGGGGAAACATTATTGGTGTGTTGTGGGGAAACATTATTGGTGTGTTGTGGGGAAACATTATTGGTGTGTTGTGGGGAAACATTATTGGTGTGTTGTGGGGAAACATTATTGGTGTGTTGTGGGGAAACATTATTGGTGTGTTGTGGGGTGTGTTGTGGGGAAACATTATTGGTGTGTTGGTGTGTTGTGGGGAAACATTATTGGTGTGTTGTGGGGAACATTATTGGTGTGTTGTGGGGTGTGTTGTGGGGAAACATTATTGGTGTGTTGTGGGGAAACATTATTGGTGTGTTGGAAACATTATTGGTGTGTTGTGGGGAAACATTATTGGTGTGTTGTCAGGGGAAACATTATTGGTGTGTTGTGGGGAACATTATTGGTGTGTTGTGGGGAAACATTATTGGTGTGTTGTGGGGAAACATGTGTGTGTTGTGGGGAAACATTATTGGTGTGTTGTGGGGAAACATTATTGGTGTGTTGTGGGGAAACATTATTGGTGTGTTGTGGGGAAACATTATTGGTGTGTTGTGGGGAAACATTATATCTGAAGAGAACACGACGGAAATACATTACCAGTGTGGAATCTCTATTGGGGTGTTGTGGGGAAACATTATTGGTGTGTTGTGGGGAAACATTATTGGTGTGTTGTGGGGAAACATTATTGGTGTGTTGTGGGGAAACATTATTGGTGTGTTGTGGGGAAACATTATTGGTGTGTTGTGGGGAAACATTATTGGTGTGTTGTGGGGAAACATTATTGGTGTGTTGTGGGGAAACATTATTGGTGTGTTGTGGGGAAACATTATTGGTGTGTTGTGGGGAAACATTAAACATTGGTGTGTTGTGGTGTGGAAACATTATTGGTGTGTTGTGGGGAAACATTATTGGTGTGTTGTGGGGAAACATTATTGGTGTGTTGTGGGGAAACATTATTGGTGTGTTGTGGGGAAACATTATTGGTGTGTTGTGTGGAAACATTGGTGTGTTGTGGGGAAACATTATTGGTGTGTTGTGGGGAAACATTATTGGTGTGTTGTGTGGAAACTGTGGGGAAACATTATTGGTGTGTTGTGGGGAAACATTATTGGTGTGTTGTGGGGAAACATTATTGGTGTGTTGTGGGGAAACATTATTGGTGTGTTGTGGGGAAACATTATTGGTGTGTTGTGGGGAAACATTATTGGTGTGTTGTGGGGAAACATTATTGGTGTGTTGTGGGGAAACATTATTGGTGTGTTGTGGGGAAACATTATTGGTGTGTTGAAACATAGGTGTGTTGTGGGGAAACATTATTGGTGTGTTGTGGGGAAACATTATTGGTGTGTTGTGGGGAAACATTATTGGTGTGTTGTGGGGAAACATTATTGGTGTGTTGTGGGGAAACATTATTGGTGTGTTGTGGGGAAACATTATTGGTGTGTTGTGGGGAAACATTATTGGTGTGTTGTGAGGAAACATTATTGGTGTGTTGTGAGGAAACATTATTGGTGTGTTGTGGGGAAACATTATTGGTGTGTTGTGGGGAAACATTATTGGTGTGTTGTGGGGAAACATTATTGGTGTGTTGTGGGGAAACATTATTGGTGTGTTGTGGGGAAACATTATTGGTGTGTTGTGGGGAAACATTATTGGTGTGTTGTGGGGAAACATTATTGGTGTGTTGTGGGGAAACATTATTGGTGTGTTGTGGGGAAACATTATTGGTGTGTTGTGGGGAAACATTATTGGTGTGTTGTGGGGAAACATTATTGGTGTGTTGTGGGGAAACATTATTGGTGTGTTGTGTTATTGGTGTGTTGTGGGGAAACATTATTGGTGTGTGTGTTGTGTGTTGTGTGGGAAACATTATTGGTGTGTTGTGGGGAAACATTATTGGTGTGTTGTGGGGAAACATTATTGGTGTGTTGTGGGGAAACATTATTGGTGTGTTGTGGGGAAACATTATTGGTGTGTTGTGGGGAAACATTATTGGTGTGTTGGTGTGTTGTGGGGAAACATTATTGGTGTGTTGTGGGGAAACATTATTGGTGTGTTGTGGGGAAACATTATTGGTGTGTTGTGGGGAAACATTATTGGTGTGTTGTGGGGAAACATTATTGGTGTGTTGTGGGGAAACATTATTGGTGTGTTGTGTGGAAACATTATTGGTGTGTTGTGTGGAAACATTATTGGTGTGTTGTGGGGAAACATTATTGGTTGTCGTTAGGAAACATTATTGGAAACATTATTGGTTTGGTGTGTTGTGGGGAAACATTATTGGTGTGTTGTGTGGAAACATTGGTGTGTTGTGGAGAAACATTATTGGTGTGTTGTGGGGAAACATTATTGGTGTGTTGTGGGGAAACATTATTGGTGTGTTGTGGGGAAACATTATTGGTGTGTTGTGAGGAAACATTATTGGTGTGGTGTGGGGAAACATTATTGGTGTGTTGTGGGGAAACATTATTGGTGTGTTGTGGGGAAACATTATTGGTGTGTTGTGGGGAAACATTATTGGTTGTCGTTAGGAAACATTATTGGTGTGTTGTGGGGAAACATTATTGGTGTGTTGTGGGGAAACATTATTGGTGTGTTGTGGGGAAACATTATTGGTGTGTTGTGGGGAAACATTATTGGTGTGTTGTGTGGAAACATTATTGGTGTGTTGTGGGGAAACATTATTGGTGTGTTGTGGGGAAACATTATTGGTGTGTTGTGGGGAAACATTATTGGTGTGTTGTGGGGAAACATTATTGGTGTGTTGTGGGGAAACATTATTGGTGTGTTGTGGGGAAACATTATTGGTGTGTTGTGGGGAAACATTATTGGTGTGTTGTGGTGTGTTGTGGGGAAACATTATTGGTGTGTTGTGTTATTGGTGTGTTGTGGGGAAACATTATTGGTGTGTTGTGGGGAAACATTATTGGTGTGTTGTGGGGAAACATTATTGGTGTGTTGTGGGGAAACATTATTGGTGTGTTGTGGGGAAACATTATTGGTGTGTTGTGGGGAAACATTATTGGTGTGTTGTGGGGAAACATTATTGGTGTGTTGTGGGGAAACATTATTGGTGTGTTGTGGGGAAACATTATTGGTGTGTTGTAGGGAAACATTATTGGTGTGTTGTGGGGAAACATTATTGGTGTGTTGTGGGGAAACATTATTGGTGTGTTGTGGGGGAAACATTATTGGTGTGTTGTGGGGAAACATTATTGGTGTGTTGTGGGGAAACATTATTGGTGTGTTGTGGGGAAACATTATTGGTGTGTTGTGGGGAAACATTATTGGTGTGTTGTGGGGAAACATTATTGGTGTGTTGTGGGGAAACATTATTGGTGTGTTGTGGGGAAACATTATTGGTGTGTTGTGAAACATTATTGGTTGTGGGGAAACATTATTGGTGTGTTGTGGGGAAACATTATTGGTGTGTTGGTGTGTTGTGGGGAAACATTATTGGTGTGTTGTGGGGAAACATTATTGGTGTGTTGTGGGGAAACATTATTGGTGTGTTGTGGGGAAACATTATTGGTGTGTTGTGGGGAAACATTATTGGTGTGTTGTGGGGAAACATTATTGGTGTGTTGTGGGGAAACATTGGTGTGTTGTGGGGAAACATTATTGGTGTGTTGTGGGGAAACATTGGTGTGTTGTGGGGAAACATTATTGGTGTGTTGTGGGGAAACATTATTGGTGTGTTGTGGGGAAACATTATTGGTGTGTTGTGGGGAAACATTATTGGTGTGTTGTGGGGAAACATTATTGGTGTGTTGTGGGGAAACATTATTGGTGTGTTGTGGGGAAACATTATTGGTGTGTTGTGGGGAAACATTATTGGTGTGTTGTGGGGAAACATTATTGGTGTGTTGTGGGGAAACATTATTGGTGTGTTGTGGGGAAACATTATTGGTGTGTTGTGGGGAAACATTATTGGTGTGTTGTGGGGAAACATTATTGGTGTGTTGTGGGGAAACATTATTGGTGTGTTGTGGGGACACATTATTGGTGTGTTGTGGGGAAACATTATTGGTGTGTTGTGGGGAAACATTATTGGTGTGTTGTGGGGAAACATTATTGGTGTGTTGTGGGGAAACATTATTGGTGTGTTGTGGGGAAATATAAAAGGTGTACTGTGAAACATTATTGGTGTGTTGTGGGGAAACATTATTGAAACATCTGTAAGTGTGTTGTGGAGAAGAAACAAGACAGTTGTTAAACTACCTGTGTTGTGGTTCAAGGACAGCAAACTGGTGTGTAACGCATCATTCATTTGAACAAACTTGGTAGTCCTTCATCCCAGCATGTCACAGTTCAACAGCTTTAAGGGCTGAGGTTCCTCTCTCTATGTTGGTGGAATGGGTACCCTGTAATTCAGGTAGTGCACAAAGTTATCAGAATACACAAAAAATACCTCAACATATCTGACTTATATAGGAAACAGTTTTTCTGAAAATGATCTGATCAATCTTTGAGTCATGATCAAGCTTACCATATCATGATTTCAGACCCAATGACAGTCAATCAGGTGTCAAAGAACTCAACAAGCCATTCCTAAGTGTAATTAACGAGCTTACCTGCCAGAAGTAGATGATGTTCTTTTCTCCCCCAGATTGATATGTGTATTGTATCACATAACAGTCCCCACCATAAAACTCGGCCCAATGCTTCTTCCCTTGGGGTTCCAGATTCTCATTCTGCACATGCCAAATCTATAACAAATCAAATATCTCTGGATACTTCATACAACACAACAAAAAAAAACTATCAGAAAACTGACAGAGTAGGATTCCAGATTCCAGGACATTAGGTGCAAAGATATTAAATTCATTTACTGAACTTCTCCTGTCAGATATTATGTTAGAATTCCTTCTATTAGATGTCATGTTAGAATATTATCTGTCAGATGTCATGATAGATTTTCATGTCAGAGGTCATGTTAGATTTTCTTGTCAAAGGCCATGTTAGATTTTCTTGTTAGAGGTCATGTTAGATTTTCATGTCAGAGGTCATGTTAGATTTTCTTGTCAGAGGTCATGTTAGATTTTCTTCTGTTACAGGTCATGTAAAAATTTCTCTTATCAGGTGTCATGTTAGAATATTTTCTGTAAGATTTAATGTTAGAATTTCTTGTCAGACTCTAGGGTAGAATTTCTTGTCAGAGGTCATTTTAGAATTTCTCCTGTCAGACTCCATGTTAGAATTTCTTGTCAGAGGTCATGCTAGAATTTCTCCTGTCAGACTCCATGTTAGAGTTTCCTGTCAGAGGTCATGCTAGAATTTCTCCTGTCAGACTCCATGTTAGAGTTTCCTGTCAGAGGTCATGCTAGAATTTCTCCTGTCAGACTCCATGTTAGAATTTCTTGTCAGAGGTCATGTTAGAATTCTCCTGTCAGATTCCATGTTAGTGTTTCCTGTCAGAGGTCATGTTAGAATTTATCCTGTCGGAATCCATGTTAGAATTTCTTGTCAGAGGTCATGTTAGAATTTCTCCTGTCAGAATCTATGTTAGAATTTCCTGTCAGAGGTCATGTTAGAATTTATCCTGTCGGAATCCATGTTAGAATTTCCTGTCAGAGGTCATGTTAGAATTTATCCTGTCGGAATCCATGTTAGAATTTCCTGTCAGAGGTCATGTTAGAATTTCTCCAGTCGGAATCCATGTTAGAATTTCCTGTCAGAGGTCATGTTAGAATTTCTCCAGTCGGAATCCATGTTAGAATTTCCTGTCAGAGGTCATGTTAGAATTTATCCTGTCAGATTCCATGTTAGTGTTTCCTGTCAGAGGTCATGTTAGAATTTATCCTGTCGGAATCCATGTTAGAATTTCTTGTCAGAGGTCATGTTAGAATTTCTCCTGTCAGAATCTATGTTAGAATTTCCTGTCAGAGGTCATGTTAGAATTTATCCTGTCGGAATCCATGTTAGAATTTCTTGTCAGAGGTCATGTTAGAATTTATCCTGTCGGAATCCATGTTAGAATTTCCTGTCAGAGGTCATGTTAGAATTTATCCTGTCGGAATCCATGTTAGAATTTCCTGTCAGAGGTCATGTTAGAATTTCTCCAGTCGGAATCCATGTTAGAATTTCCTGTCAGAGGTCATGTTAGAATTTATCCTGTCGGAATCCATGTTAGAATTTCTTGTCAGAGGTCATGTTAGAATTTATCCTGTCACATTCCATGTTAGAATTTCTTGTCAGAGGTCATGTTAGAATTTCTCCTGTCGGAATCCATGTTGGAATTTCTCCTGTCACATTCCATGTTGGAATTTCTCCTGTAAAACATCATGATAGATTATTTTCTGTTAGAGGTAATGTGTGAATTTCTCATCGGATGTCATGTTAGTATCTCTGTCAGACTCCATGTTACTATTTTTGCTGTCAGACATCATTAAATACCTCAACACGACCAGATCCATCGTCGACCATCTGCGTTTCTGCAGCCAGCTGAGGGTTTGAGTGGAGAGTGGAGGCATCAAACTTGGTCTGTACTGTCTTAGCTGTAAAAGTGAAGTTCACATAATGACCCACTTCATCACACATATATAGTAAAGGACATTGTTCATCACACAGATATATTATAGAACCTTGTTCATCACACAGATATATTAAAGGACCTTGTCCATCACACAAATATATTAAAGGACCTTGTTCATCACACATATATTAAAGGACCTTGTCCATCATACAAATATATCATAGGACCTTGTCTATCACACAGATATATTAAAGGACTTTGTTCTCCACACAAGTTCACATAATTTACTTCATCACACATATATAGTAAAGGACATTGTTCATCACACAGGTATATTATAGAACACTTATCACACAGGTATAATTAAGAACACTTATCACACAGGTATAAGTAAGAACACTTATCACACAGGTATAAGTAAGAACACTTATCACACAGGTATATTAAAGGACACTTATCACACAGGATATTAAAGGACCTTGTTCATCACACAAATATATCACACAGGTATAAGTAAGAACACTTATCACACAGGTATAAGTAAGAACACTTATCACACAGGTATAAGTAAGAACACTTATCACACAGGTATAAGTAAGAACACTTATCACACAGGTATAAGTAAGAACACTTATCACACAGGTATAAGTAAGAACACTTATCACACAGGTATAAGTAAGAACACTTATCACACAGGTATAAGTAAGAACACTTATCACACAGGTATAAGTAAGAACACTTATCACACAGGTATAAGTAAGAACACTTATCACACAGGTATAAGTAAGAACACTTATTTATCACACAGGTATAAGTAAGAACACTTATCACACAGGTATAAGTAAGAACACTTATCACACAGGTATAAGTAAGAACACTCATCACACAGGTATAAGTAAGAACACTCATCACACAGGTATAAGTAAGAACACTTATCACACAGGTATAAGTAAGAACACTTATCACACAGGTATAAGTAAGAACACTTATCACACAGGTATAAGTAAGAACACTTATCACACAGGTATAAGTAAGAACACTTATCACACAGGTATAAGTAAGAACACTTATCACACAGGTATAAGTAAGAACACTTATCACACAGGTATAAGTAAGAACACTTATCACACAGGTATAAGTAAGAACACTTATCACACAGGTATAAGTAAGAACACTTATCACACAGGTATAAGTAAGAACACTTATCACACAGGTATAAGTAAGAACACTTATCACACAGGTATAAGTAAGAACACTTATCACACAGGTATAAGTAAGAACACTTATCACACAGGTATAAGTAAGAACACTTATCACACAGGTATAAGTAAGAACACTTATCACACAGGTATAAGTAAGAACACTTATCACACAGGTATAAGTAAGAACACTTATCACACAGGTATAAGTAAGAACACTTATCACACAGGTATAAGTAAGAACACTTATCACACAGGTATAAGTAAGAACACTTATCACACAGAACACTTATCACACAGGTATAAGTAGGACCACTTATCACACAGGTATAAGTAAGAACACTTATCACACAGGTATAAGTAAGAACACTTATCACACAGGTATAAGTAAGAACACTTATCACACAGGTATAAGTAAGAACACTTATCACACAGGTATAAGTAAGAACACTTATCACACAGGTATAAGTAAGAACACTTATCACACAGGTATAAGTAAGAACACTTATCACACAGGTATAAGTAAGAACACTTATCACACAGGTATAAGTAAGAACACTTATCACACAGGTATAAGTAAGAACACTTATCACACAGGTATAAGTAAGAACACTTATCACACAGGTATAAGTAAGAACACTTATCACACAGGTATAAGTAAGAACACTTATCACACAGGTATAAGTAAGAACACTTATCACACAGGTATAAGTAAGAACACTTATCACACAGGTATAAGTAAGAACACTTATCACACAGGTATAAGTAAGAACACTTATTTATCACACAGGTATAAGTAAGAACACTTATCACACAGGTATAAGTAAGAACACTTATCACACAGGTATAAGTAAGAACACTTATCACACAGGTATAAGTAAGAACACTTATCACACAGGTATAAGTAAGAACACTTATCACACAGGTATAAGTAAGAACACTTATCACACAGGTATAAGTAAGAACACTTATCACACAGGTATAAGTAAGAACACTTATCACACAGGTATAAGTAAGAACACTTATTTATCACACAGGTATAAGTAAGAACACTTATCACACAGGTATAAGTAAGAACACTTATCACACAGGTATAAGTAAGAACACTTATCACACAGGTATAAGTAAGAACACTTATCACACAGGTATAAGTAAGAACACTTATCACACAGGTATAAGTAAGAACACTTATCACACAGGTATAAGTAAGAACACTTATCACACAGGTATAAGTAAGAACACTTATCACACAGGTATAAGTAAGAACACTTATTTATCACACAGGTATAAGTAAGAACACTTATCACACAGGTATAAGTAAGAACACTTATTTATCACACAGGTATAAGTAAGAACACTTATCACACAGGTATAAGTAAGAACACTTATTTATCACACAGGTATAAGTAAGAACACTTATCACACAGGTATAAGTAAGAACACTTATTTATCACACAGGTATAAGTAAGAACACTTATTTATCACACAGGTATAAGTAAGAACACTTATCACACAGGTATAAGTAAGAACACTTATTTATCACACAGGTATAAGTAAGAACACTTATCACACAGGTATAAGTAAGAACACTTATCACACAGGTATAAGTAAGAACACTTATCACACAGGTATAAGTAAGAACACTTATCACACAGGTATAAGTAAGAACACTTATCACACAGGTATAAGTAAGAACATTTATCACACAGGTATAAGTAAGAACACTTATCACACAGGTATAAGTAAGAACACTTATCACACAGGTATAAGTAAGAACACTTATCACACAGGTATAAGTAAGAACACTTATCACACAGGTATAAGTAAGAACACTTATCACACAGGTATAAGTAAGAACACTTATCACACAGGTATAAGTAAGAACACTTATCACACAGGTATAAGTAAGAACACTTATTTATCACACAGGTATAATTAAGGTCCTTGATCATAAGAATTTAGTATTTTGTATGCTGAAGGATAATTTCTGTTTCACATCATTGCATTTGCCAAAATCCTAAGAATTTTCCAAGATGAAACATAAAAACAAGAAATTTAAATTTGGATAATGTTTACCTATTCTATTGCGGTTGTAACTTTTCCCAGATGACTTTGGCTGAGGCCAGTTATTGAACAGCCACTGGAATTCGACAGGCTCAGCACCTTGAGATGTTGTTGTCACTTGTGTGTTGAGGTTAAGCCCCTTTTTATTCAGAAATCCCTAAAGGGAGAAAAATAAACTCTTAAATACTCCTGTTGAATGCAAAAAACATGATGTAGTCACATTAAAAGTAAAGTCACTCATCACAGCAAGAATCATGCACTCACCAAAGCTACTAATACACTCACCACAGCTACAGACATGTACTCACCACAGCTAGTCACACACTCACCACAGCTAGTCACACACTCACCACAGCTAGTCACACACTTACCACAGCTAGTCACACACTCACCACAGCTAGTCACACACTTACCACAGCTAGAGACATGTACTCACCACAGCTAGTCACACACTCACCACAGCTAGTCACACACTTACCACAGCTAGTCACACACTCACCACAGCTAGTCACACACTTACCACAGCTAGTCACACACTTACCACAGCTAGTCACACACTCACCACAGCTAGTCACACACTCACCACAGCTAGTCACACACTCACCACAGCTAGTCACACACTTACCACAGCTAGTCACACACTCACCACAGCTAGTCACACACTCACCACAGCTAGTCACACACTCACCACAGCTAGTCACACACTTACAACAGCTAGTCACGCACTTACCACAGCTAGAGACATGTACTAACCACAGCTAGTCACACAGTTACCACAGCTAGTCACACACTTACCACAGCTAGTCACACACTTACCACAGCAAGTCACGCACTTACCACAGCTAGTTATGTACTCACCACAGCTAGTCACACACTTACCACAGCTAGAGACATGTACTCACCACAGCTAGTCACACACTCACCACAGCTAGTCACACACTTACAACAGCTAGTCACGCACTCACCACAGCTAGTCACACACTTACAACAGCTAGTCACACACTTACCACAGCTAGTCACACACTCACCAAAGCTAGTCACGCACTTACCACAGCTAGTTATGTACTCACCACAGCTAGTCACACACTTACCACAGCTAGACATGTACTCACCACAGCTAGTCACACACTCACCACAGCTAGTCACACACTTACAACAGCTAGTCACGCACTTACCACAGCTAGAGACATGTACTCACCACAGCTAGTCACACACTTACCACAGCTAGAGACATGTACTCACCACAGCTAGTCACACACTTACCACACTAGTCACACACTTACCATAGCTAGTCACACACTCACCACAGCTAGTCACACACTTACAACAGCTAGTCACACACTTACCACAGCTAGTCACACACTCACTCTCACCACAGCTAGTCACACACTCACCACAGCTAGTCCTGTACTCACCACAGCTAGTCCTGTTCTCACCACAGAGAGAGTTATGTACTCACCACGGCCAGATTCATGCCTTTCCTCTCCTTCTGAGATGCTCCTTTGCCCTTCCAGAACCAGATTCTCTGGTTACTTGAGATGATGAAGGCGTCCTAAAAACAAAAAAGATCACAAAGTCACAACAATTCATACTATAAACAAACATAAATGCCTCATCCTTAGAGACCTATTTAAGCACATAAAAAAGCTTCCTAACAAAAATTAAAACCAACACTTCATTCATAAGTCTCAGAAACATAATTGATTGTTAAGAGGAACATATTATTCTCTTGTTTGTAAGTCTCTATTCCCAAATTTCTGATTAATGAACATTCCCCTGAAATACCCAAGTATACAGTTTCTGAAAATTGTGGTCTGAATGAATCTAAATGGGGACATAATTCTCTGCAGGTTTCAAATAAAACACAATACTTATTAAATGTACCGCCATTCTACAGTTTCAACATAATGGACCTAATAACAAGGTCCTTTTGTTTCAATAGAATAAACATGACTTACATTAGGATCAAGGTCCTCGTGTTTCAACGGACCTGTTTTCACCTCAGACACTGTTAAAGTATCATCTTCCTCTTTCACTCTGTAAGTAAAACACTGATCAAGTGAAAGAATGGGTTTGTTAAACAACGGCTTTCTTAATGGACTAGTGAGAACTGAGATAACTCTATAAACAACAAAGAGAATTGGGAAGGGCATGTCTGTGTCTTTACCGCTGTATATATCCTGAAGGCAGCCCAAAAAGTTTTGTTTGTATTCTGCGTTTATCGCGTTTATGAAGTAAATGGTGGAAACCTCACTGAACTACACACTAAAATCTCTACCATGGACAGGAAATGTCGAACCACATACTTTGTATCTAATATCTATGATAGTTGAAACTGGTACACCACTTCCTGTAGATCTCCACCACAGTTTGGAAATGTTCAACCACACATTTCAATTCTCTACCACCGACAGGAAATGTTGAACCATACTCTACAGATCTCCGCAACAGGTAGGGACATCAAACTGCACATTTTGTATCTCCATAACAAGTAGGAAACTTCTAATCACACATTTATGGATATCAAAACAGGAGGGACACGTCTACTACACACTTCAGATCTCTATCACAGGAGGGGAATGTCAAACTACACAGTTCAGATCTCTATCACAGGAGGGGAACGTCAAACTACACACTTCAGATCTCTATCACAGGCAGGACACGTCAAACTACACACTTCAGATCTCTATCACAGGCAGGACACATCAAACTACACACTTCAGATGTCTATCACAGGAGAACGTCAAACTACACAGTTCAGATCTCTATCACAGAAGGAGAACGTCAAACTACACAGTTCAGATCTCAATCACAGGCAGGACACGTCAAACTACACACTTCAGATCTCTATCACAGAAGGAGAATGTCAAACTACACACTTCAGATCTCTATCACAGGCAGGACACGTCAAACTACACACTTCAGATCTCTATCACAGGAGAACGTCAAACTACACACTTCAGATCTCTATCACAGGCAGGACACGTCAAACTACACACTTCAGATCTCTATCACAGGAGGGGAACATCAAACTACACACTTCAGATCTCTATCACAGGCAGGACACGTCAAACTACACACTTCAGATCTCTATCACAGGAGGGGAACATCAAACTACACACTTCAGATCTCTATCACAGGCAGGACACGTCAAACTACACACTTCAGATCTCTATCACAGGCAGGACACGTCAAACTACACACTTCAGATCTCTATCACAGGAGAGGAACGTCAAACTACACAGTTCAGATCTCTATCACAGGAGGAGAAAGTCAAACTACACAGTTCAGATCTCTATCACAGGCAGGACACGTCAAACTACACACTTCAGATGTCTATCACAGGAGAACGTCAAACTACACAGTTCAGATCTCTATCACAGATCTCTATCACACAGGCAGGACACGTCAAACTACACACTTCAGATCTCTATCACAGGAGGGGAACATCAAACTACACACTTCAGATCTCTATCACAGGCAGGACACGTCAAACTACACACTTCAGATCTCTATCACAGGAGGGGAACGTCAAACTACACACTTCAGATCTCTATCACAGGCAGGACACGTCAAACTAAACACTTCAGATCTCTATCACAGGAGGGGAACGTCAAACTACACAGTTCAGATCTCTATCACAGGAGGAGAAAGTCAAACTACACACTTCAGATCTCTATCACAGGAGGGGAACATCAAACTACACACTTCAGATCTCTATCACAGGCAGGACACGTCAAACTACACAGTTCAGATCTCTATCACAGGAGGGGAACATCAAACTACACAGTTCAGATCTCTATCACAGGAGGAGAAAGTCAAACTACACAGTTCATATCTCTATCACAGGCAGGACATGTCAAACTACACAGTTCAGATCTCTATCACAGGCAGGACACGTCAAACTACACAGTTCAGATCTCTATCACAGGTAAAGAAACCATTAACTTAAGATTAAGTTGCCCCCCCCCCCCTCCCCCAAAGAAAAAAAACAAAATCTATTTATTTCAATAACCTGTAGTATGCTTACTCTTTCAGTCAATGTTCTGGAAGATGTAATGCCATTATAATAGTGTAAAGCTGAGGAATATTACTTACACATAGAGTTTGCTAGTCTTGTCTGGGGTGCTCTCATCAGCTTTAGAATCCTCACCTCCTTCCACAGCCGATTTTAAGTCGGATCTTTTGTTATCTGGCAGATGTTCTTTGAACACCTAAATTGTGAAAAGTCATACCAAACCATTAAATACCTCCATATGATGAGTCAACCACAACATACTACACCACAAGACGGTAAATATGATCAGTGAAAAATCATACAACACCACCAGAGAATAAATGTGCTACTATGATAATGAAGTTTTTCAAATGATACATTTGCTCTTTTGCAAATTTGGTACAAATTTGTTTTTGGATCCTAAAGAAAAAGAGGCCCATTGGGCTGGTATCACTTACCTGGCTTTGGTTGCCTGAAATTGTTTCATCAAAACTAAAGGAATTCTAAATATATAAATCTAAATAATTTGCCACTGGGGCCAAACCGTCTCAAAAGAGGGAGAATTTAATGAATTTGTTCTATTTTTCCTATCATAGGTCTTGCCCCTCTGACCCCAGGGGCACCCAGTGTTTATACAAAATTGATTACACTTCATCAAGAAAGCTTCAGACCTACTGGACCACACCTCTCCTGCCCCCGAGGGCTAAGATCCATCCTTCATACAGAACTGATTTCCTTTAACCCAAAATCAAAAATCTTTCTTTTACCTTCATTTCATTAGGGAATGTCTCCTCCTCCTTCTTCTCCTGACCATCATCTATCACCACTATGTTGCTCTTTTTAGTGCGGCCATTCTTCAGCTGAGTAGCATAATTTAATCCCTGTAAGAAAGTGACATTTTAATACCATGCTCTGACCCGGGATGTCAGAAATATCAACACTGCTTCTGGCTGGAAACAGACTCACAAGTGAGTCAAACAATTCTTCAGTGAAGTATGTTATAACTTTCAGTATCAACATGATATAAATAATAACATGTGAGAATATGTCAGTATATTTTTATATTTTTTTGAAATGTTTGATTTATCTGTTGAGTTAGAATATGACGGTATAATGTTACACTATACCTTCATGACGTCACGGTAAAATGTTACACTATACCTTCATGACATCACAGTATAATGTTACACTATATCTTCATGACATCACGGTATAATGTTACACTGTATCTTCATGACATCAAAGTATAATGCTACACTATACCTTCATGACATCACAGTATAATGTTACACTATACCTTCATGACATCACAGTATAATGTTACACTATATCTTCATGACATCACGGTATAATGTTACACTATACCTTCATGACATCACGGTATAATGTTACACTATACCTTCATGACATCACAGTATAATGTTACACTATATCTTCATGACATCACAGTGTAATGTTACACTATACCTTCATGACATCACAGTATAATGATACACTATACCTTCATGACATCACGGTATAATGTTACACTATATCTTCATGACATCACAGTATAATGTTACACTATACCTTCATGACATCACGGTATAATGTTACACTATGCCTTCATGACATCACGGTATAATGTTACACTATACCTTCATGACATCACAGTATAATGTTACACTATTTCTACACCATGTCACAGTATAATGTTACACTATATCTTCATGACATCACAGTATAATGTTACACTATATCTTCATGACATCACAATATAATGTTACACTTTACCTTCATGACATCACAGTATAATGTTACACTATACCTTCATGACATCACAGTATAATGTTACACTATACCTTCATGACATCACAGTATAATGTTACACTATTTCTACACCATGTCACAGTATAATGTTACACTATATCTTCATGACATCACAGTATAATGTTACACTATATCTTCATGACATCACAGTATAATGTTACACTATTTCTTCATGACATCACAGTATAATGTTACACTATTTCTACACCATGTCACAGTATAATGTTACACTATATCTTCATGACATCACAGTATAATGTTACACTATATCTTCATGACATCACAGTATAATGTTACACTATTTCTACACCATGTCACAGTATAATGTTACACTATATCTTCATGACATCACAGTATAATGTTACACTATATCTTCATGACATCACAGTATAATGTTACACTATTTCTTCATGACATCACAGTATAATGTTACACTATATCTTCATGACATCACAGTATAATGTTACACTATATCTTCATGACATCACAGTATAATGTTACACTATATCTTCATGACATCACGGTATAATGTTACGCTATTTCTACACAATGTCACAGTATAATGTTACACTATTTCTACACCATGTCACAGTATAATGCTATTTCTTCATGATGGTAGGGTTGCTTACCTTAATCCTCTCACGACGACTGGATTTTTCTCCATTCCAAACAAACATCAACTTGTTTTTGGGGACATCCAGGATAAAAACATCACCTTTGTTCATCGCTGACCAGGCAACCTCGGAAAGCTACCAAAACAAAACTAGAAGTGTCATCTCTAGGATAACTATTAACCTCGGGGGTGAAAAGACTTTACACATCAGTTCTTTTAGTTTCAGTCTAAGAGACCTCAGCATTTCATGAATTTCATTGAATTTCCTTATATATGAACCATTGATTCCATTGTCTAGTTACATTACACACATTAAAATGCCAATCCATAATATATCAACTTTAAGCCATTTTCATGATAAGAAAATATCTCAATTTCAACCAATCAGAACCCTTGATTTATTTTCTATAATAATTATCCTGGAAACACCTGGTGTGTCAAATATATACTTTGATAAGATACACCATTTGACAAAGTTTCATTAAAAATTGATCTTCGGACTGATTTGCCATAACAAAAACCTGTGTACAGTGACCGGGTTACCATGGCTACAAAATGTCTGCTAAAATAACATACATGCACATCTACACTTGATTTATAACATTCCTTTGTAGTTTCATTAAACTTGATTTAAGAGTTTAGGGGTTTACAGACATCCAGGCATGGTGATTCTAGTATACCCACCAAACTTTCTTTGTTGTCTGTACATAATGCGACTGTAACTGCCATACTGAGAGAGTGCCATATTAAGCAGAAGACTTACCTCAGTTATCCGTATGTTATGGGTGCCTTTGACTTGCATTAGTCGCACAGTAAAGGTATGTTCCACATGGTTGAATCCTGATTTAACCCCTCCTTTCATGTAGCTGGTGAGAATACATCAAATTAATTTGATATTTTCTGGTGACATGACATTTCGAGCTTTTTTGTCTAATAACATGAAATTTCAACCTATTTGTCTGGTCTTTCTAAGCAGTACGTTATGACTACCATTCTCATATATGACAACTTCATCTTTGAACATTCATCCAAGACTGAAGTCATAACAGATATGCAGACCTCAAGTTACACAAGTCTGAATCCATCAAGAATTGTCCAGACCTCAAGTTACCCACGACTGAATGTATCAAGAATTGTCCAGACCTTGTGTTACCAAAGACTGAATCTATTAAGAATTGTCCAGACCTTGTGTTACCCAAGACTGAATGTATCAAGAATTGTCCAGACCTCAAGTTACCCAAGACTGAATCCATCAAGAATTGTCCAGACCTTGTGTTACCAAAGACTGAATCTACCCAAAGTTACCCAAGACTGCATCCATCAAGAATTGTCCAGACCTCAAGTTACCCAAGACTGAATGTATCAAGAATTGTCCAGACCTTGTGTCACCCAAGTCTGAATCCATCAAGAATTGTCCAGACCTCAAGTTACCCAAGACTGAATCCATCAAGAATTGTCCAGACCTCAAGTTACCCAAGACTGAATCCATCAAGAATTGTCCAGACCTCAAGTTACCCAAGACTGAATCCATCAAGAATTGTCCAGACCTTGAGTCACCAAAGTCTAAAGCTATTAAGGATTATACCAAGCTCAGTTCACTTAAGATCAGAGAGTTTGCAGACTGACCGTAGGTTAGGTAATTTGAAAATCAAAAAGGTTCATTTGTTATATTATAGAAACATTTTCGATGGACAATTTTTTATTCCACAATGCTTACTTAATGCCTGTACTCTTGAAGTAGCTTTGAAAGGCTTCTGTTTCCTTGTGTTCCACTTCTCTGTGCTGGACAGGAGCACCACCCAAGTAATCATCCAGTTCAACAGCTTTTATAGCAGCAGCTGCAGACTCATCCTGAAATAATATAAATCAAACTGAATTTGTCTTTTTCAAAATGGCCCTTCTCTAGGTAATGTTCACATTACAGTTTAAAAGATTCTACAGCAAATGAATGTCTCTCCTTAAAACACAAAAACTCTTTTTTAAAGTCACCTTGAAAAAAAAATTCCAAATTCTAGAGTTCATTGTTTATTGAAGATATAAGAATACCAGGAAGTAGAAGTGTTACCAGCCGAGCATGGCTTCTGGAGATGAGTTTTATGGAACAATAGCAATAGATATTCATTGTATATCATATTTATAGTAACAGTGACCTTGACCTTTGACCTTCAAACCTCAACAGCAAGCCCAAGGAAGCACTTTTGATAATGAAGCACTGTATGAAGTTTGGGCTTGATTGGCCGAAGTGAACTCCATTTATCACCAAAAAATCCTTTGTGCAGACAACTGTACCTTTGGCAGGCGACACAAAAACCATCAAAGAAGCTGTAACCAGTTCTCAAAATTCTCCAAAATTTCAGGTTTGTTTCCCCAATTAACCAACAGAATAATTCCAACTCTCTCTCTATCACAGTGTGAGTTGTACTCCTACGACCCAGCAAACATACAGTATTATCACTTGATGCTAAAAATGTAAAAAGTTTCGAAAAACAAAAATATTCCATGGTATTTCCTCACACCTGCTTTGATATTTTAAGTTGATGTTTACACCTCACACCTGCTTTGATATTTTAAGTTGATGTTTACACCTCACACCTGCTCTGATATTTTAAGTTGATGTTTACACCTCACACCTGCTTTGATATTTTAAGTTGATGTTTACACCTCACACCTGCTTTGATATTTTAAGTTGATGTTTACACCTCACACCTGCTTTGATATTTTAAGTTGATGTTTACACCTCACACCTGCTTTGATATTTTAAGTTGATGTTTACACCTCACACCTGCTTTGATATTTTAAGTTGATGTTTACACCTCACACCTGCTTTGATATTTTAAGTTGATGTTTACACCTCACACCTGCTTTGATATTTTAAGTTGATGTTTACACCTCACACCTGCTTTGATATTTTAAGTTGATGTTTACACCTCACACCTGCTTTGATATTTTAAGTTGATGTTTACTCACACCTGCTTTGATATTTTAAGTTGATGTTTACACCTCACACCTGCTTTGATATTTTAAGTTGATGTTTACACCTCACACCTGCTTTGATATTTTAAGTTGATGTTTACACCTCACACCTGCTTTGATATTTTAAGTTGATGTTTACACCTCACACCTGCTTTGATATTTTAAGTTGATGTTTACACCTCACACCTGCTTTGATATTTTAAGTTGATGTTTACACCTCACACCTGCTTTGATATTTTAAGTTGATGTTTACACCTCACACCTGCTTTGATATTTTAAGTTGATGTTTACACCTCACACCTGCTTTGATATTTTAAGTTGATGTTTACACCTCACACCTGCTTTGATATTTTAAGTTGATGTTTACACCTCACACCTGCTTTGATATTTTAAGTTGATGTTTACACCTCACACCTGCTTTGATATTTTAAGTTGATTTTAAGTTCACACCTGCTTTGATATTTTAAGTTGATGTTTACACCTCACACCTGCTTTGATATTTTAAGTTGATGTTTACACCTCACACCTGCTTTGATATTTTAAGTTGATGTTTACACCTCACACCTGCTTTGATATTTTAAGTTGATGTTTACAAAAGCAATGACATGATATGTTAAATAACACTATCTACTGGACTGGTTTTCCATAGAATTCACCAAAATTCCCTCTTTTTCATCTTAAAACTGCCCACCAAAGTACTCTCAAACTCTAATTTTTCCTAATTTAAACACTTTTTGATCTGGTTGTTGGAGTATTTACCTTAACTGATATAAAAGTAAATTTTATCATTGATGTAGAGTAAAACTTTGGCATGTCGAAAGAGTACTACAATCCTCTCCCCCTAAAAATTTTGTGCACGGCTTTATGAATTGTTGAAATTTGAAAATCTTACCCCAATGTTTGAGACCTCAGATTCCATTATTATTGATTCAACATTAACGTAAGTGAACGATATACATCATCGTAAATAACTCATACAATGCATCAAAAGTGATGATATAATCCTACTGTGACTTGCTTACGTTTAATGGTCCTACTGTGGTATCAAGTCCATGTGTTCTAAGCAAGTACAGATTTACATTTTCATCGCACGCACGCATGCACGCACGCACGCACGCACACACGCACACACACAAATTCAGCCAAGTGCAGGACAACAGATTTTAAGTACAAAAGTAAGTTGAAGTGTTATAATTCCGACCGGTTGTTACCGTTGTAGTTTCACTGCCAAGCCAGAAATGGATTCGCATATCCAGAGCACCTTTCCCCTCCTTAATCTGTAAGTAAAATATGTCAGAAATATCAGGGTATAGCAACATAAACATCTGGGTATACCAACCACAACATCAGGGTATACTAACAACAACATCAGGGTATACCAACAACAACATCAGGGTATACTAACAACAACATCAGGGTATACCAACAACAACATCAGGGTATACTAACAACAACATCAGGGTATACCAACAACAACATCAGGGTATACCAACAACAACATCAGGGTATACCAACATAAACATCAGGGTATACCAACAACAACATCAGGGTATAGCAACATAAACATCTGGGTATACCAACAACAACATCAGGGTATACCAACAACAACATCAGGGTATACCAACAACAACATCAGGGTATAGCAACATAAACATCTGGGTATACCAACAACAACATCAGGGTATACTAACAACAACATCAGGGTATACTAACAACAACATCAGGGTATACTAACAACAACATCAGGGTATACTAACAACAACATCAGGGTATACCAACAACAACATCAGGGTATACCAACAACATCAGGGTATACCAACATAAACATCAGGGTATACTAACATAAACATCAGGGTATACTAACAACAACATCAGGGTATACCAACAACAACATCAGGGTATAGCAACATAAACATCTGGGTATACCAACAACAACATCAGGGTATACCAACAACGACATCAGGGTATAGCAACATAAACATCTGGGTATACCAACAACAACATCAGGGTATACCAACAACAACATCAGGGTATACCAACAACAACATCAGGGTATACTTACAACAACATCAGGGTATACTAACAACAACATCAGGGTATACTAACAACAACATCAGGGTATACTAACAACAACATCAGGGTATACCAACAACAACATCAGGGTATACTAACAACAACATCAGGGTATACCAACAACAACATCAGGGTATACCAACAACAACATCAGGGTATACCAACATAAACATCAGGGTATACCAACAACAACATCAGGGTATAGCAACATAAACATCTGGGTATACCAACAACAACATCAGGGTATACCAACAACAACATCAGGGTATACCAACAACAACATCAGGGTATAGCAACATAAACATCTGGGTATACCAACAACAACATCAGGGTATACTAACATAAACATCAGGGTATACCAACAACAACATCAGGGTATACTTACAACAACATCAGGGTATACCAACATAAACATCAGGGTATACTTACAACAACATCAGGGTATACTAACAACAACATCAGGGTATACTAACAACAACATCAGGGTATACTAACAACAACATCAGGGTATACTAACAACAACATCAGGGTATACCAACAACAACATCAGGGTATACCAACAACAACATCAGGGTATACCAACAACAACATCAGGGTATACCAACAACAACATCAGGGTATACCAACAACAACATCAGGGTATACCAACAACAACATCAGGGTATACTAACAACAACATCAGGGTATACTAACAACAACATCAGGGTATACTAACAACAACATCAGGGTATACTAACAACAACATCAGGGTATACTAACAACAACATCAGGGTATACCAACAACAACATCAGGGTATACCAACATAAACATCAGGGTATACCAACAACAACATCAGGGTATACTAACAACAACATCAGGGTATACCAACATAAACATCAGGGTATACTTACAACATCAGGGTATACTAACAACAACATCAGAGTATACCAATAACAACATCAGGGTATACCAACATAAACATCAGGGTATACTTACAACATCAGGGTATACCAACATAAACATCAGGGTATACTTACAACATCAGGGTATACCAACATAAACATCAGGGTATACTTACAACATCAGGGTATACTAACAACAACATCAGAGTATACCAATAACAACATCAGGGTATACCAACATAAACATCAGGGTATACTTACAACATCAGGGTATACCAACATAAACATCAGGGTATACCAACACAGACATCAGGGTATACCAACACAGACATCAGGGTATACTGACAGTCAAACATTAGTGTCATCAGAGTCAAACATTAGTGTCATCAGAGTCAAACATTAGTGTCATCAAAGTCAAACATCGGTGACATCAGTGTCAAACATCAGTAATGTTAGTGTCAAACATCAGTGACATCAGTGTCAAACATCAGTAATGTCTGTGTCAAACATTAGTGACATCAGAGTCAAATATCAGTGAGGTCAGTGTCAAACATTAGTGACATCAGAGTCAAATATCAGTGACATCAGTGTCAAACATTAGTGACATTAGAGTCAGTCACATTTCCTAACTCACACAAGCATTAGTATTTTGGCAGGATTAATATTTCAGTAAATAGGTTCACAATTAAAATAGGTTTTACTCTAAGTCCTCATGTACTTATGTTTTAGGATGAAACTTATAGACTTAAAAATCTAATAAAGGTGTATGCTGGGATGTCTAGTGATGCCTAAGAATTGATATCCAATGAAGGCATCTTCCTGAAAAAGCAAAATTGAAATAGGCTTCATGTGATCTAATGCATTGATCTCTTATACACTACAGCATTAAATCTAGATGGTGATACATTATGGCTACGATATTCTACATGCATAAACTATAGGGATTTTTTTACCAGGGAAAAGATCAACAATGTGCAAATTTTAAATAACAAAAATCCCTTCCAAATTTAAAGCAGGGTGATGATGATAGTTAACTTAAGAAGAGTTTAGAATTGAATGCTATCAGTGACCAGGTGTAAATATTAAGGCTGGCAGACTCTACAGCTGGGAAATTTAATCACAAATTTATTATCTCCCTTGGCTGTAAGTCTCTAACCTTTACCAAAGCATGAGAGAGTCCTGAAAGGGAATAAGTAATATGTAATGTTTACAGGGCAATTGTGTCTGGGTGTATAGGTCTAGTGTAACAATACTAACTAAGGTCGGCTGACCTCACTACTTTGTCACTGTTAACGCAAACACTCAACTAAGTCTTGATTTCACAATCTTCTGTTGTCAATACCTTATGTAGTACTTTTACTGTAGTTGTACAGGAAAGCTGATAAGGATTGAATTTCGGTAATCAGATAACACAGCGTCTAACTTTTGTAGTCGGTAATAGCTTGTACAATTTTAAAACTGTTTTTTTTTTCATTTAAATGACATTCGTAAGAAACATTAAATCTTGTGAAATCAAAACAAATTGATAGCAAATACTTGGCAACTAAATCAAGAAAAAAAATCTAACAAAACACCCCACAATTATATTGGCAAGGAGCAAAGTTTTACCCGTGTCAAATACCTTCATGTTGGTTAAACCTCTGGGTCCACCTATCTCTGCAATCTGATGCAGAAATAAATCACATATATATTACAGATCCTTAACATCTCCATGTAAGTAGGATTCTTGTGCTTCAAAGACTTAAGGTTAACATAGAAGTTACATTTCCTGGCATGAATTTATTCTTCAAACAGATCTTGTATGCCTGTCTTTGTGTTTTCATTCACAAATGACAACTACAATCAGATGCAATAGTTCAATATTGTTCACCTAAATTCTACATCTATATGTAGATAAAAACTATTTCATCCCTGTGTATTTAAGATATGAATGATAATTGTTGCTTTATTCTGTGATACTCAGTTTATTCTAGACAAGAGGCCAAAGGGCCTTTACGGTCACAAGAGTCGTAATGCCTCTTGTAACATATAATACAAATAATTTTGTAGTTTAAGTAAAATAACTTTAACCAATTATACACATAATGCAAATATAAATTGTGTATACATTAACTGCTCTCCTACGCTAAGGCTTCTAACCAATTTTTGAATTAGAAGAAATTGCATTCAAGAATTGAATTTTCCTATAAAATTTTTCATCCATGAACAAAAGAACATTTTAAAAAATTTCGGTCAATTTAATCCATTTTTGACCCCCTCCATCAACCCCTAGGGGTCAGTAAAGGTCAATATGTGCATCTCATCAAAATTGTCTGCTAATATTAATAAAAAAATCTAACCCAGTTTAAATTATTTCTGAAAGAAGATAAGCAAATTATGCTATAAAATAAGAACATAGTAAATTTGACCCCTTCCCCAGGGGGAAATGTGAGATCCTGGGGTCATGAACTTTATAAATTTTATAAAGCACTGTAAGACACTTCCATCCATGAAGAATATTTGGTTCTACATTACCTGGGGAATTGAGAAGATGATTTTTGAAAATTCAGTCTATTTGACCCATTTTTGGTTCCACTTAACAGCCCCTGGGTATCAGCCGAGGTCAATATATTCATCTCATTAACCTGTCATTTTAAACTAATAATTCTAACCAGATTTGAACTATTTCCAATAGAAAATAAATATATAATGTTCAAAAATGTAATTTTCCTATATATAAATTATAGTAAAATTTACCCCCTCCCCAGGGAGAAATGTAAGATCCTGGGGGTCATGAAATTCACAATTTTGGTAAAACATGTGAAAGCCTTTCCATCCAGGAAGAGTACTTGATTCTAAAACACCTGGGATTTGAGAAGATAATTTTTTAAATTTCAATCTATTTGACATTTTTTGGCCCTGTCCCTCAGACTCTTGGGGTTGGGGACCATATAACAACTTTGGTGCACCTTTAGCCATGAAAAAGTTTTGCAAAATTTCATTGAAAGCAGTTCACAAGAAGAGGTTGAAAATGTTAAAAGTTTCCAACACATGTGATTGCAATAGGTCATCCAGGGACTTTGTCTCAAGTAACCTAATAGAACTCTCACATGTAACGTTTCAAGTCCAATTTTCTCTTTGATCATAACAAACTTATTTGATAACAATGAGATGTATAATGCTACATCATACCATGATATTGTCTCTGGATAACAATGACTATAAAACAATGCAGGAATTACGTTATACTGACAAGTGGTGCTAAAGCTTACAGACAAAATGATGTAGTTGATTACGATATACTGACAAGTGTTGCTAAAACTTAGACAAAATGACGTAGTTAATTACGATATACTGACAAGTGGTGCTAAAGCTTACAGACAAAATGATGTAGTTGATTACGATATACTGACAAGTGGTGCTAAAGCTTACAGACAAAATGATGTAGTTGACTACGATATACTGACAAGTGGTGCTAAAGCTTACAGACAAAATGATGTAGTTGATTACAATATACTGACAAGTGTTGCTAAAACTTAGACAAAATGATGTAGTTAATTACGATATACTGACAAGTGGTGCTAAAGCTTACAGACAAAATGATGTAGTTGATTACGATATACTGACAAGTGGTGCTAAAGCTTACAGACAAAATGATGTAGTTGACTATGATATACTGACAAGTGGTGCTAAAGCTTACAGACAAAATGATGTAGTTGATCACGATATACTGACAAGTGTTGCTAAAACTTACAGACAAAATGATGTAGTTGATTACGATATACTGACAAGTGTTAAATTTTACAGACAAAATGATGTAGTTAATTACGATATACTGACAAGTGGTGCTAAAGCTTACAGACAAAATGATGTAGTTGATTACGATATACTGACAAGTGGTGCTAAAGCTTACAGACAAAATGATGTAGTTGACTACGATATACTGACAAGTGGTGCTAAAGCTTACAGACAAAATGATGTAGTTGATCACGATATACTGACAAGTGTTGCTAAAACTTACAGACAAAATGATGTAGTTGATTACGATATACTGACAAGTGTTAAATTTTACAGATAAAATGATGTAGTTAATTACGATATACTTCTAAGTGGTGCTAAAGCTTACAAATTTAATGATGTAGATAATTACGATATACTGACAAGTGTTGCTAAAGCTTACAGATAAAATGATGTAGTTGATTACGATATACTGACAAGTGTTGCTAAAGCTTACAAATCTAATGATGTAGTTAATTACGATATACTGACAAGTGTTGCTAAAACTTACAGATAAAATGATGTAGTTAATTACGATATAATGACAAGTATTGCTAAAGCTTACAGACAAAATGATGTAGTTAATTACGATATAATGACAAGTATTGCTAAAGCTTACAGACAAAATGATGTAGTTGATTACCATATACTGACAAGTGTTGCTAAAGCTTACAGACAAAATGATGTAGTTAATTACGATATACTGACAAGTGGTGCTAAAGCTTACAGACAAAATGATGTAGTTGATTACAATATACTGACAAGTGTTGCTAAAACTTACAGATAAAATGATGTAGGAATCACCTTTGTAGAAATTGCCATACTGTTTCTTTGGCACTGCTACCACCTTCAAATCCTGAAATTAGAATGAAAGTAAAATGATTCCAGTCCTAAGTTTATAAATTCATCCTGTAAAAAAACACTTGTATAAGTCTACAGGGACCTACAAATAAACCAAAAGTAAAAATCAGGCTTCTTAAAGGGCATTGTTGTCATTTCTAATTAATCTTAAATAAATATGGGTGGGCTTAGTATCAGATACGGGCTTAATGCAGAGTAACCTTCATTACTGACACATTCTGAGAGAGTGAAGCAGAACCCAAGACAAAGGGCTTGTAATAATGCTTCGTTGTCTATGAAGTCAAGACAGGATCTAAGTATGGGCAAGAAGGTGAGAGGAAAATTATTTCATTAAAAGTAGTTATTCCTTACAGAATTATTTATAACGATAAAAGAAGATGATGAAAGTAGAGGTCGCGTACTACTCTTGACATGTTTCTCTCCTACCAAACTAGAGTGGAGTGTCATTAAAGTTCTGACAAGAGCAGGGTAGTTGTCACAGGTCTTTTACATATTGAGTGTTATTAACCACTCCCTACTGTAATTTACAGCAGTCAACAAGAGGACCAGTTCAAGTATAGAATTATGTTTTATGTTTTTTATGGAGCAGATTTTGTGAAGGGGGGAGCTACAAACTTGACATCACCTTCTAAAGTGTCACCTCCATAAAATCTATAATGTTGCTGCTTGATAATTAATAATCAAATAAAACCATAACAACAAACTGTGGCTGTTGCAAGATTTAAAAAAAACCACATCATCTCATTTCTATTATAGAACAGGTTATTCTTACAAAATCATTTCATCCTGAAGTTTTTTCCTCGATAAACCGGTTTTGGATAAACATTTCAAATTTCACATTGAAAGGGTCCTTCATTAATAAATCAAAAAGAATGCTAAATCATATTCAATGCATTCAGTGTTTGTAAACCTGCCAGCCTGGTTGTGTATACAGGCATTTTTTTAATTCTAGTCCAATTATACTGGTTTGTCCCAGAAGACTCTCTGTATATAACATTCATACAACAAGTTATGGTGGTCAGGGTCACCCTGACTCTTACATTTCTCTTATGTAGAGTCTGGCTTTACCTTGTTTATAAACTGACGAAAGATTTAAAATTAAGGAGAAGAAATATTTACTGTACAATACTATTAGCATATTTATCTGTGATCTGCATTCCTGGCTGTCTAGTGTACAGCTAACACTGAATTAAGGACATTTCAATACCTAGTTAAAAATCATCTAGCTGTAGCCATACAGCTCAATTATCCACAGCTGACAAAGAATACAACCACAGTACATGTACATATTATAATTTTAGAAACTTCGACCCCGCCCTATGACCTTGCTGTCATGTTATTGCAAAAAGGATCCTTGTACCATCATTTAAATGTTTTATTTGGTGTGAAGAAATAACACTACAGATTTTAAATCAGTGTGGAAAATTTTTTTCATGATCTTTTAGATTCTTACTTTTTAAAACCTATTTAGTAATTAGAACAATGGCTTGTACAATCTGCTGCCTAACAGCTAGGACCTCCCTATTAATTGTCTAATAACACAATGGAACAACGATAGGTCATTTCCTGTAGTCAACTCTGTCATAACACAAAATCATATCAAATAAACACTGGTTTTTGTATGAATCCAAGTGGAGAATTTAGATTGTCTTTGTGTGATTATTTTTATTGGGTGTCAGAAAGATGACATGACGTCATAGAACATTAATACCACAGCCTCCAGGTATCTGCCATTACACTTAAACATTCATTGGTCATACATCTATAATCTACAGAGATTTGAGATGTGACACACATTTTCATACCTCAATTCGCCATATATAAAAGCCAGGCTTATTCTTGGTGATATTCAGGAATGCAGGGTCTATAACTGTTGACATCTTGGCAGAGGTTCTGTCACCTGTCAATGCTGAAATAAGAAAAACCACACATTAACATACAGTACACATCCATCTCTGTCATTTAACGCTGCAGAATTGACCACATCTCTGTGTTGAAAAAAGTCCTGGTGTAGCATAAGGGATTGGCATAACTTGGACACAGAGACACACTTTATATCGGGACAGAAATAGACATGCAATTCAGCAAAGAACTTAAAAATCTCTTCAGATTGGCTGTGTTTGTTGCTGGCTTTACTGCCTCATAAATAGTCAAGGCCAACTAATTAGATTGGTGTGATGGCCAAACAGGTGTGGGGGTTAGATAGGTATGGTGGTAAGACAGGTGTAGTGGATAGACAGGTATGGTGGTAAGACAGGTACAGTGGATAGACAGGTATGGTGGTAAGACAGGTGTAGTGGATAGACAGGTATGGTGGTAAGACAGGTACAGTGGATAGACAGGTATGGTGGTTATACAGGTATGGTGGTTAGACAGATATGTCAATTAGACAGGTGTAGGGGTTAGACAGATGTAGGGGTTAGACAGGTATGGTGGTTAGACAGATATGTCGATTTGACAGGTGTAGGGGTTAGACAGGTGTAGGGGTTAGACAGGTATAGTGGTTAGACAGGTATAGTGGTTAGACAGGTATGGTAAGACAGGAGTGAAGTTTAGACAGGTATGGTTAGTGAAGAAGTATGGTGTTTAGACAGAACAGGTATGTTGTTTAGACAGGAGTGGAAGTTATACAGGTGTTGAGAACAAGACCAGGTGTTTAAGAAGGGTAAGCATCATTATATTGTATGTTCTAAACAGAGAGATATCTGCATTGTTAGGAAACAGACTTCTCTACTATCTATACAAACAGGTAAATCATACTGTTGATATCTACAATGTCTCCTTTGACCTTGATTCCTATAAATCCATGCAGTGTTCTATATTGAATCTTTCTATTCACTTCACATATGCTCCATATAAATACTCCACACTCTACAGGGTAATACTAACATGTTTGATACTTTTAAGAAATGTTTTATCAAACCTGACAGTGGGATTAGGTCATCATTTTCAGTCTGTCATAAACCACACCCATTCTTGTTATCGTCAGAAGTGTTTGTTTCATGGATTTATTTCTTAACGCTGCCAATCCTTTTCTTCCAATACTAGACATTACAGGTACGCCTACACCTGGCAACCACCATAGTAACCTCTCCCTCAAACTCATCTCCCCTCACACCCACAGCCTCTCACTCATCTCCTCTACCACCCACAGCCTCTCACTCTTCTCCTCTACCACCCACAGCCTCTCATTCATCTCCTCTCCTCTCCCCCCTACCAGGTAACACTGTCACACATATTGTTAACTTGATCAGTCCCCCTCCAAGGTAACAATGTCACACACATTGTTAACTTGAACAGTCCCCCTCCCTGGTAACACTGTCACACACATTGTTAACTTGAACAGTCCCCCTCCCTGGTAACAATGTCACACACATTGTTAACTTGAACAGTCCCCCTCCCTGGTAACACTGTCACACACATTGTTAACTTGAACAGTCCCCACTACCAGGTAACACTGTCACAAACATTGTTAACTTGATCAGTCCCCCTCCCTGGTAACACTGTCACACACATTGTTAACTTGATCAGTCCCCTCCCAGGTAACACTGTCACACACATTGTTATCTTTTTGAACAGTGAGTGACATTAACAATGTCACACACATTGTTAAATGAATACAGCAACAGATGGAACACTGTCACACACATTGTTAATGGTACCTAGAACACTGGATTCACACATATTGTTATTAATGAGTATGTAGATGTAACACTGTCACAAACATGTGTTTCAGACTTGATATTAGTGTCGCTATGGTAACATTGCCACAGCATGGTCAACTTGATCAGTCCCCCTCCCAGGTAACAATGTCACACACATTGTTAACTTGAACAGTCCTCCTCCCAGGTAACACTGTCACACACATTGTTATCTTGATCAGTCCCTTTCTCAGATAACACTGTCACACATATTGTTAACTTGATCAGTCCCCCTCCAAGTAACACTGTCACAAACATTGTTAACTTGATCAGTCCCCCCTCCAGGTAACACTGTCACAAACATTGTTATCTTGATCAGTCCCCCCTCCAGGTAACACTGTCACAAACATTGTTAACTTGATCAGTCCCCCCTACCAGGTAACATTGTCACACACATTGTTAACTTGAACAGTCCCCCTACCAGGTAACACTGTCACAAACATTGTTAACTTGATCAGTCCCCCCTACCAGGTAACACTGTCACACATATTGTTAACTTGAACAGTCCCCCTCCCAGGTAACACTGTCACACACATTGTTATCTTGATCAGTCCCTTTCTCAGATAACACTGTCACACACATTGTAAACTTGATCAGTTCCCCTCCCAGGTAACACTGTCACACACATTGTTAACTTGAACAGTCCCCCTCCCAGGTAACACTGTCACAAACATTGTTAACTTGATCAGTCCCCCCTCCAAGTAACACTGTCACACACATTGTTAACTTGATCAGTCCCCCCTCCAGGTAACACTGTCACAAACATTGTTAACTTGATCAGTCCCCCCTACCAGGTAACACTGTCACACACATTGTTAACTTGATCAGTCCCCCCTCCAGGTAACACTGTCACACACATTGTTATACTTTATAAATGGACACAGACTTACTTGTTCAACAAATACCACAAAATCTTACTATTTGTATTAAGTGTACCAGGACCGTATTACTACATAGAGTGTGTAATGAGGCATATAAACAGTTCAAACCCGGATTGACTTGATGTAGGATATCACTCCATAAAGTTATATCTGAAAAGGCAATTTGTAGGTACAATTAATTAACCATTAGCTAAATTGTTTCTGAATGCCTAATGAGCAGGTGCTGATAGTACACTAGAGAAAACCACCTACTCATGTTATTGTTGCACATTATAAGGCTGAGCAGAGGTTGTGGTACGAGTTACAGTGTAAAAATTCCTGTTTCAGCACAAGTTACAATGTTATATCAAGCTCCACATAGTGAGACAAGCTATATGATGTATGTCAGAACTTGGGCCCAGGCTTTGATGCAATGAAAAGTCAAGCACTAAACTGTGTCAAAAGTTACAATGTAAAGCCTACAAGCAAACTCTGCTAAAACTTACAATGTAAAGTCTACCACAAGACTGCGCTTCAAGTTACAATGCAGAGTCTAGCACCAAACTGTGCTTCAAGTTACAATGCAGAGTCTAGCACCAAACTGTGTCAGAAGTTACAATACAGAGTCTAGCACCAAACTGTGCTTCAAGTTACAATGGAGAGTCTAGCACAAAACTGTGCTGCAAGTTACAATGCAAAGTCTAGCACCAAACTGTGCTTCAAGTTACAATATAAAGTCTACCATAAGATTGTGCTTCAAGTTACAATGCAGAGCCTAGCACCAGACTGTGCTACAAGTTACAATGCATAGTCTAGCACCAGACTGTGCTAAAAGTTACAATGCAGAGTCTAGAACCAGACTGTGCTAAATGTTACAATGCAGAGTCTAGAACCAGACTGTGCTAAAAGTTACAATGCAGAGTCTAGAACCAGACTGTGCTAAAAGTTACAATGCAGAGTCTAGCACCAGACTGTGCTTAAAGTTACAATGCAGAGTCTAGCACCAGACTGTGCTAAAAGTTACAATGCAGAGTCTAGAACCAGACTTTGCTAAAAGTTACAATGCAGAGTCTAGAACCAGACTGTGCTAAAAGTTACAATGCAGAGTCTAGCACCAGACTGTGCTTAAAGTTACAATGCAGAGCCTAGCACCAGATTGTGCTTCAAGTTACAATGCAGAGTCTAGAACCAGATTATGAGAGCTAAAAATATTTGAAAACCTCTTCATCAAGAAATAGATCTGTAATCACAATTTCTTGTAAACATTTTCTTATAAAAGACAAAAACATTTATTCATAAACAGGTAAAACTAGATTTATATAAATAAACATCTCTATATGAATGACGCAAATCTTGTTGTCAACTCAGAACACAAATATTTACCTAAAAAGAAAGTCTGATTTATAAACCATAGTAGAGACTAATAGCTGTATGGCTCTGCCATCCATACAGGTATGCATCATCTATATGCATGACAAGGTAGTCACTGATGTGTGCACACATGAGATACGTAAACACATTTAGCATATTTACTGGTGTATGTATGGATGTGTGTAACTCTGATCTCAGCCTTCATTGCTGGCTAGATTTCTAGATTAAATCTTCATGCTAAAGTAAAGTAAAACTAAAGTAACGTCATTAGTATCAGTACCTTTTTCTATCCTGCAGACCTTAGCAAAGACGATTATCTTCACACATTCTGAAACAGTTCGGACATTAATTCAGTTATAAATATTTAGCATTTCTAATTAAGACCTTCCTTGTCTCCTTTCTTTTGGCCATGAGTCCCACATCTGTTAACATTGTGTTCTAGAAGAGTTATCTTCCTATGGTTAGTTTGACCTTGAGGCATATTACCGTATAGCGCATCTTGTTAACTTGACAATACTTTGAATTCCTCTCTACAACTATGTGAGAATGTCTGGAGATCACCTTTAAATCTCCTCAGCCTTAGTCGGGACCCACACACAAACCTCATTCATCTGTGGGCAAATGTCAACATTTAAAATACCTACTCCTTCATGCTTGATCTGTACAGCCCTCCTACAAATGGGTACATGCAACAGTTTTGTTAGAGAAAAAAACACAGGTAAAATTTACCTGGTTAGTGGCATGCAAGCTTTGTGACAAAACTTTCCGATAAGGTCTATATGAGGAAGAAGGTAGTAAAAAAAGGTGTGGAAACATATGCATTTTTTTATCAGCATTTCATGACGACAAATACATGTATACACGTGTAAGTTTATACCCAATTTAACCATGCTTTCAGTCAAAGCTCAGCATAAGGAATACATTGGAAGGATGTCTTATAATAATACACATCCACCCAACACCAAGTCTCCCTTGTTATTTTCGTGTAATGTTCCACAATATCTTCATTGTGTGGTATACAAAAACAAGGCAAAAAATATATATTCCAGTGAAACATCACAATCCACAATATTAAATTTCTTTATGGCTGCAGATTTTTATTTTTTTTTTTAACTTAAAACTGAACAGTTAAAATTGAATGACAATGGCTTTGTATCTTATGTAACCCAGTAAGTTACATGTACATAAATATAACATAAAAATATTCCCCAAGCTACTGAACAAAGGTGCCATTCTCGTAATAGGGAAATACTGATGACTGTGATTAACAGTGGTCAGTCCAGCCCTAGGTGATATGTCATCAATATTGACAAGGAGATTGAGAGGTCATGTCCTTGGGGCGTACACATCAAAATCTTGTTTTCTCACATAAAAACCTTCTCTGTTGACACAAGCTGTGGTGGTCTTCAAGATACCGTATCTATCCTGTGATAAGTCCAGAGGACCAAAAAATTTTCTGTTTCACTCATAGTCAGGGGTGGGCTTATTACAGGACACCTGGACATACAAATAACCTTTTCACTCAAAGTCAAGGGGTGGGCTTATTACAGGACACCTGGACATACAAATTACCTTTTCACTCAAAGTCAAGGGGTGGGCTTATTACAGGACACCTGGACATACAAATTACCTTTTCGATCAAAGTCAAGGGGTGGGCTTATTACAGGACACCAAAGCCAACAAATGACCTTTTCACTCAAAAATCATAGGACCCCAGGGGCCAACAAATTACCATTTTACTCACACTCAAGGGGTTGGCTTATTACAGGAAACTTGGGACCTACAAATTACCATTTTACTCAATGTCAATGGTGGGCTCATTTCAGGACCTCAACCAAACACATTAACTTTATACTAAATGAACAGCATGTGACTTAATGCTACACAAGTAGGAGGTATTGTAGATATCAAATGAGGAACCAAGTTGAGAATAATTAGAAATGAATTATGTTTATTCTACTAAACTTTTGACTCAGTTTGAATAGTGTTTGTGTTAAGTTCTAAGGAAATACATCACAAAACAGACCAATCATTGCTGGTAGGTTTGTGTTCTTATTATTGTTCTGGAAGGCATGCCGCAAGGGCCTCCCATATGTTGTTCTGTGAAGTAGCCACCAGCTTCTACATGGAGGTTCCAACTCAAAATGATCCTAGTTGCTCACGGGGCAATAAACCCAGCAATAAAACAAACCTTCATGAGGGTACAAAGACACCCCAAATGGGTGAAACTCTGGACATGTACTCTCTAGTTTTACCTAGTTAACAACCACACCTTCATGAGGGTACAAAGACACCCCAAATGGGTGAAATTCTGGACTTTTACCCTCTAGTTAAACCTAGCAAACAACCACATCTTCATGAGGGTACAAAAACACCCCAAATGGGTGAAATTCTGGACTTTTACCCTCTAGTTAAACCTAGCAAACAACCACACCTTCATGAGGGTACAAAGTGAAATTAAACCCCTCTAGTAGCAAACAACCACACCATCACCACACCTTCATGAGGGTTCAAGGGTAGACACCCCAAATGGGTGAAATTCTGGACTTTTACCCTCTAGTTAAACCTAGCAAACAACCACAATGGATGGGTGAAATTCTGGACTTGTACCCTCTAGTTAAACCTAGCAAACAACCACACCTTCATGAGGGTACAAAGACACCCCAAATGGGTGAAATTCTGGACTTGTACCCTCTAGTTAAACCTAGCAAACAACCACACCTTCATAAGGGTACAAAGACATGCCAAATGGGTGAAATTCTGGACTTTTACCCTCTAGTTAAACCTAGCAAACAACCACACCTTCATAAGGGTACAAAGACATGTCAAATGGGTGAAATTCTGGACTTGTACCCTCTAGTTAAACCTAGCAAACAACCACACCTTCATGAGGGTACAAAGACACCCCAAATGGGTGAAATTCTGGACTTGTACCCTCTAGTTAAACCTAGTTAACAACCACACCTTCATTAGGGTACAAAGACATGCCAAATGGGTGAAATTCTGGACCTGTACCCTCTAGTTAAACCTAGTTAACAACCACACCTTCATTAGGGTACAAAGACACCCCAAATGGGTGAAATTCTGGACCTGTACCCTCTAGTTAAACCTAGTTAACAACCACACCTTCATTAGGGTACAAAGACACCCCAAATGGGTGAAAATCTGGACTTGTACTCTCTAGTTAAACCTAGCAAACAACCACACCTTCATGAGGGTACAAAGACACCCCAAATGGGTGAAAATCTGGACATTTGTCCCCTTGTCTTCAAGCACTTACCTAGTGTAAATACATTGTTTGGGATACAGTGGTAGTCCCAATTTCAAAGGGCAAGGGGCCCAAAGAGCACTGATGTTCGGTGCACCAATCTATTTCTGTAAGTGCTTTCATCCTTCATTCAAGCTAAATGATCTACTAACCAAAGTTATAACTAAATGATCTATTGAACCAAGTTATAACTGAATTTACTTATGTAAACAGGATTTTTTCCATTTTTTTGGAAAAGGGCCTATATATTTTGAGAATCTGATTGTATTATAAAATAAATCTATTTTGACCCATATAAAGCTTCGGAAAAGGTATAACTAGATCATAGACAATCTGGTACTTGCCAGAGTTATGACTGAATCATCTACAAACTCAGGTCATCTATAACATGCACTAAATTACTTAGCCAATCAGCTTTCATCTTTCTATTTGTGTAGCTGACCATAATCCACAGTTTTGTTGATGAAAATCATCTATAATAACTAAGTTCCTTGTTGCTATACCCCGTCTATTTTCTTAAATCCTTTGAAATCATGTTTTTCCCTCTATCTTGTCTAAATAAAGGAAGTTATTCAGAATAAATTAGCTGTTTACAGAGAGAAAACACAGGAATGTGATGACTTTTCAAGGAAACAAGTCCAGCACAATTGAAAACGCACCAAGATTGTGGAATTTTCCCTGGGGAGGCTGTACACGTACATTAAAAAAAATCTGCTTTGGAAAATTTTATCTTTATCATAATTTGAAGCAGATATGTTGGTTTTATTGAAATTATCACATATTTTCTGTCTTTTGAGTTCAAAAATCTGAGATAATATTTCTTTTTAGGACAACTGGCAAGTATGTTACTAGAAATGAAACCAGATTTCTGCAGCTAGTTTATTGATTAGTAATTTTGTTCCAATGTAAATAATTTTATCGAGCAATATTGATGATTTAATGATTGATCGAAATTATTCCTGAAAAACTAAATCATTGACAGATATCATTGTTATTTTCAATAAATCATTATTATGTTGGCAATTACAAACAAACAAAATACTTTTATCATGGATAATATTGATTATATGTATCATAGGTCCCTGGTACAATAGATTATTATACCTGTCATATTTACTTGGTTTAATCGGGATAAGAATTAAAATATTAAGCTATAAGTCAATAGCTCACACAGAATTATTGAAGGAACATGTTCTTGTGATGGTATCAGTTGATTTTTTTAAGAACAATACATGCTAATAATAACATGTCCTTATTTGGTGAAGGCATTTTAAGACCAGATATCATTTAATGGTCACTTTGCCTTGGAGGCCTCGAGTAACGTTGTGCTGTGTATAACTGATAAAACTGGCTACCAATTATTTATCATACCAACAAAACAATCTGAATGTCAGGAATTCTTCTGAGCTACCGAATGACATGATTATCTCTATCAATTTACCCCAGTTTACATCAATGTCCAACACTCCCTCGGGTGCCCCTTAGGTTGATCTCAGCCAAGAGGCACTCGACCGTGACGAAACGTATCAAGTCACAAACAGCAGGTGAAAACATGCTTGTTAGAGGTACTCCCCTAGGGTGATAGGTGTGATATACGCTATCCCCCGGGCCCAATCCTCCCCCACTGACACGACACAGTAAGGTGGTACCCGTCCTCGTGTCGCTATTTATAGCCCGTCACAGGTTTTGCACCCTAACAGGCTGACGGTCAGCATTCTGCAGATTTAGCGATTAGATCCATGCCAATTTACAAATTCGAACAGTAAATGTGACTGTCACTTTGATTTAAACGTTTGTAGAAATTCAGATTAAAATGTTGGGGTACTTCTAAGTATTACGTTAACATCATCACCTACCTTGTTTCTCGAACCGGTCCCACAGGTAGCAGTAATACACAGTTATCGGTCCTGTCAGCGGAATGGTATGTCACAAACAAAAATAGATCGATTAGCTTGTTCACTTACCTGTATTCGTCCGCGAGAAACCAAGTCCCTGTATTAACATAACCCGTGGTCATGAACTGTGGGATGTCACTTCGTAAATTATGCAAATAAGGCAACAAATATAGGAGAAGACTGAAATATGTATGAAGTGAGATACGTCGTGTTTGATCGGCAACAGCGGCATTGCTCCATTATTTCAAAGAACGACCCCTCTATAGTGACATATTTAGTGGCCTACCTGAGTTACACGGTTGCGTAATAGTTTCGTAAATTGCAAGGTTTCCAGGAGAAAACGCTGTTTGACATTCTTAAGGGGGCATGTAGTAGAGACCCATATTAAATCTGAGAATTATAGAGCTCTTCAGGGTCCGCTTTTGGTCCTATGTGTCATTTTCATCTATTTTTAGCATTAATTTTTCTTCTTTTTTTTTTCATTTCAAGAAATGAAATATACTAGACAACGATAACATTCACATATATATAAATTACAGAATATGACATTAAAATCATTTATTTGACCTAACTCATATATATATTTATAACATTTGATTTTTCTTCGTAAGATTCGACCATTTCCTGGTGGTATTATGTATATAATACAAAAAACAAAGTTGAAGAGGTCACGTGGACCTCGAGGAAGTATCATGAACAAACGCTAATCAGGATTACTATTCAACTGTTTAGGTGAATTTCAATTATTTCCAAGTCTAAGTGAAGGATTTTTTTTTACAATCAGTCATTCTTCGTGGCATTATTCTCGTTATAATTTGTTGTAATTGTGTCTTCTTTTATCATACACTCATCCGCATAGTTTATGTTATAACAATTACGAAACAAGTCATTCCAACTTACGCTAATCACTTTTGTTGGCCCCGGCTGGAAGCGCACAGGGGGGTCTAAGCGTGGAAGAAAACCGGGCTAACGGGTAAACCTTCGTGGCCGACCAGGTGACTCCGCCCCCTTTCACGTCCGTTACAGGAGTCGAGCCCCGGACGTTCAGGTGAAAGGAGACGACCATAAGAGATATCACAGCGTCACTCGACCACGTCTTTGAATCATTCGTGATATCTTTATTTCCTGTCTTGTGTGAATGTCTTCCACTTAACCTTTTGTATATCTATGGGTTAAAATTTTGTACATAAAATATAAGTGTACGTTTACCACTGACTTAAAATCATTTTCACAAACTCACAAGTTTACTGAATATGTTCCGGTTTGAGTCAGTTGATTAAATCAAAGTTAATGAAACCACATCACTTTTCTCCTATTTCAGAAAAGATTTGAAGGACAATATTTTCACAAAGCAGCTATTGATGCTATTGAAAGAGGGGAAAACCTCAACAAATTGTGAAATAGGACTGAGAGCCTATACATTTTGGAGTAATGGTTAGAGGGAGGTAACTCCTGTCTACAATACTAACTGGTTTAAAAAAAAACTTAGTCAATAGTGGGCGGAAGGGTAGACAAACCGGTTGAACAGGTCTGAGAGGTAGACTGTGTGTAATCAATAGGATTTGGCGTAACGGAGTGTTGTATAGTTGTAGCCATTCATGCGTGACTTTTAATCCCACGGTCCCAGGGTATTCATTAAACATATCTTATATTTAGATTATAAGAATGGTTTAAATAAATATAGAAGTGATCACACGTTGTAAACTTGTTTTTGTTGTTGTTGTCGTCACAGTTTAAACAAGAACGCTAGTTTATTTCTATCAAACGATAGTGTTACCCTAGATTAAACCGTGTTAATTTGAATTCGTAATTTGTAGTACGTTTTCCCATATATGTATACACATTTCTGTTTACGTTTCAACGCTATCCCAATAGTGACCACTTGTTTGGTACGGGAAACCCCTCTCCAATTTAGCACCGATAACGTTACGTAATAGTTTTGAAAACGAGGCACGAACACCTGACGACGGGCAGAAAAGTACGGAAGCCGGTTAGTGCCACTTTTTTATGAGTTAATTTTTTTGAGTCGTAATTACGACTTAGCATCTCGTAATTACGACTAAACATCTCGTAATTACGACATAGCATCTCGTACTTACGACATAATTATCTAGTAGTTACGACTTAGTTATCTCGTATTTACGACATACTTTCTCGTAATTCCGATTAACTTATCTCGTAATTACGACTTTGTTATCTCGTTATTACAACTTAGTCATCTTGTGATATTACGACAAAGACCGAACTGTTTTGCGGTAATGTTTGCTTCCGTCGACTCACACACGTGTTTTTGACAGATGGCATCGGGAGGTTCCCCAGTCCAGAAGGAAAAAGAAAAAGTATACATGTTTGCATAAACTTACCATTCACTTCCTTCAGGACTGGGGGAGACAACTTGCCCCTTTATCAAGACACAAGTATTACATAAGTTACCACACATAGATAGAACATTAAACAAATACAATGTTATGAATCTAAATCGAGAGCGGTGGTGTAAATTTAGGTGTCTCGATAATCCCTTCGGCCGATGGACGCCGAACTTGGTGTCAGAGATAGAAACTTATATAGTTCGGCCGATAACGACAGTTAGGCAAATAAGCCGATAACGAAAAATAGGCAAAAAATCCTAACAAGCCGTTTACGATTATTTTCATCCACTTTCTGTACTATCCGCAAGGTGATGAACAAGTTAGAACCAAGAAAAGAACGATCCCATGTGTTTATATATTAAGATTCACGTGCAACAAACCCAAAGATCGTGGTTGAAGGGGGTGGTAAAATGTGCTGGAAGATGTTAAGGTAGGCAATGGTGGGGAAAGGTGCGGGGAGATGTTAAGGTAGACAGGGATAGTGAAAGGTGCGGGAAGATGTTAAGGTAGGCGATGGTGATGAAAGATGCGGGAAGATGTTAAGGTAGGCGATGGTGGTGAAAGGTGCGGGAAGATGTTAAGGTAGACAGGGATAGTGAAAGATGCGGGAAGATGTTAAGGTAGGCGATGGTGATGAAAGGTGCGGGGAGATGCTAATGCAGACAGGGATAATGAAAGGTGCGGGGAGATGTTTAGTTAGACAGGGATAGTGAAAGATGCGGGAAGATGTTAAGGTAGGCGATGGTGGTGAAAGGTGCGGGGAGATGTTAAGGTAGACAGGGATAGTGAAAGGTGCGGGAAGATGTTAAGGTAGGCGATGGTGATGAAAGGTGCGGGGAGATGCTAAGGTAGACAGGGATAGTGAAAGGTGCGGGAAGATGTTAAGGTAGGCGATGGTGATGAAAGGTGCGGGGAGATGGTAAGGTAGACAGGGATAGTGAAAGGTGCGGGAAGATGTTAAGGTAGGCGATGGTGGTGAAAGGTGGGGGAAGATGTTAAATTAGACAGGGATAGTGGAATATGCAGAAGCAGTTAAGGTTGACGAGGATGGTGAAAGGTGCGGGAGATGTTCAGGCAGACAGGGTTAGGTGCTGGGAAATTTTAAAGGTTAGAAGCGATGGTGAAATGTACGGGAGGACTTTCTGAAACATGACATTTTAATGAATTGTCAGGGTCAGCCATTAAAGTGTAGGCTGAGTGAAAATAGAAATGAACATATTATTAATTTTCTATGTGTCAAAATAATAATTAAAAAGGAAAACCACATCAAAATCGGCCGGCCTAATACCGACGTGTATAGTGTACAATTTTCACCTGTCCTACTGCTAAAATTATCGCAAAAAAACCATCAAACAGCAACCAAAACGTTTTTGGAAGTACATAAACGAGAAACGTACAGTAAGATCGGGAATAGCAGATCTAAAAGAACTAGACGGCGACCAAACACAAATAGCTACAAGCGATGAAGAAAAAGCGGAAGTCTTGGTAAATTTCTGCACGAGTGTTTTTACTGAGGAACCGCCGGGCGAAAAACCTATATTCCCAGATAAAGTAGTTCATTGGCCTTTCGAGGAAACAAGTTTTAACGAAGAGAAAATTAAGAAGTATATATCAAAGCTAGATGTTAATAAATCGTGCGGGCCTGATGATATGCACCCCAAAGCACTCAAAGGACTTCGTAATGTCCTGATTAAACCACTAACGCTACTTTTCAATAAATCTCTGAATGAAGGTAGATTGCCACAAATTTGGAAGGAAGCTAATATTACAGCTATATACAAAAAGGAAGCTAAATGTGAGCCAGGGAATTATCGTCCTGTAAGTTTAACGAGTATCGTTGTTAAAATAATGGAAAAACTTATTCGCGATAAAATTGTAAATCATATGCAAGTAAACGGCTTATTTAGCGACAAGCAATTCGGTTTTCTGCCAGGTAGATCTACAACTCTTCAGATGCTGCTAGTTCTGGATGAATGGACAAGTATATCGGATAAAGGGGAGCAGGTGGGTGTTATTTACATGGACTTTATGAAAGCGTTTGATAAAGTACCACACCGCCGACTCATTCACAAACTTTATAAATATGGAATTGGATTTAAAACGGTAAAATGGATTGAAAATTTCTTAAGCAACAGACACCAAAGAGTAGTAATAAATGGTTCATCGTCGAAATCCCATGGTGTACTTAGTGGAATTCCTTAAGGTAGTGTACTAGGACCAATTCTATTTGTTATATACATAAATGATATGCCGGATAATACCATTTCACCCTGTCCACTTTTTGCTGATGACACAAAATTATATCGCAATATCCAAAGTCAAGAAGATTCCAGTATTCTGCAAGCAGATCTCGATAGTCTCCAAAAGTGGTCAGAAGACTGGTTGCTGAAATTCCACCCGAACAAATGTAAAGCACTGCATATCAGAAGAACAGGACTAGAGGAACGGAATTATTACCTGCAGAGTTCTAACGTCAGCTTAATTACTTTTGAGAAAACGGAAATTGAAAAAGATCTGGGATTATCAGTTGATCATAAATTGGATTTTCGGCCACACATAGCAGAACTCGATACACAAAGCTAACTCGATTTTAGGTATTATCACATCTTTTACTTATATGGGCAAATCTGTATTCAAACAACTATTCACAGCATTAGTAAGACCACATTTAGAGTATGGAGCATGCGCATGGAACCCCTACAAATTAAAAGATGTTCAAATGATTGAAAACATCCAACGAAGAGCCACCAAGCTCCTTCCAGGGATGAAGAACCTTCCATATAACGAAAGACTCAGGAGATTGAAACTTCCTACATTAAAGTATCGCAGGATGAGAGGAGATTTAATTAGTGTATTCAAATTAGCTCACCCTATATTTGATGGAAGAGTCACCTCAAAGTTATTCACTTTTGATAATAATGAGAGAACTCGCGGGCACAATTTCAAAATTTTTAAATGTCGTTGTAACACGGAACTTAGGAGAAACTATTTTACCTTTAAAGTTGTAGACACTTGGAATAATCTTCCCGTTCATATTGTTAATGCAAATTCAGTTAGATACTTTGAACAACTTTTGGATGAACACTTTCAAAATATAATTTATGGTTATTGATAACTATGATATGCGCTAACCTTTAAAAGCCATTGATACAATATGTATATTTATCACTGTATTTCAGATATGGATATAAAGGCTTAAAGCCTGCGTCCATAAACTTGTCATTAAATGCTATTTAGTCTAATTGCATTCTGATCTCGCAGAGTTATTGCCCTTTGTTTCACCGTGCGAGTACTTATAGTATAGCGATAATTTTGACAGCTGACGGGACCGAGAATGACCTAAGGATGACTCCTGCTGAGTGGAGCCCTCTCGACTATGACGTCACAAGTTCAACGCCTGGTAACATCAAGAACAGCTATGCCATGCAGCGTCAGATTGTAAATGAATGTTTCATAGGTTTGAGGAATTTGATAATTCTGAAGATAATGTTACGTAGACGGTAAACAGCCGTATGAAATTTGCCAGAAGTGATAAGTTTAAACATACTTATTGTCAACGTTAGAACAAAAGATGAGGCATCACTTATATACAGTTATATATGGAAACAATTACTTATCTACAATAATTATTACTATTAAGATTAAAATTTGTTAGCAGACTTACTGAAGGACTGCACATGTCTGAAAATATTTTAATTAAGATTTACGGTAAGATGAGGATTTCTGAACCAAACTGTATCCAAATTGAACGCAATATACAAACAGTGACATATATAACACAATATGTATATGATATCTTCCTATGTGATATATACGTCTCTGATACAAAGTAGTTAAACTTTCGATCAAAATATTCCTTAAATTGATGTAACGATAACAACATAATGAAGACGTACACGCCTGGTGAAATACGCCTGGTGAAATATTATTTAAATTAGCTGGTGATTTTAATTGAAACCAAACAGATGACTCAGTGGTAACGAAACCTGGTAGTATTGTGTACAGTTTGTTGACCACTGATGGGAAATTTCTTTATTCCAAAGTTGTATACTGTGGTACCACTTCGGTCCAAAAATACAGAAAAATTATCAGTATTTTCAAAATAACTTCAACTTTGGTGTTTGCTGTATTTGGTTAATGAGAAAATGTATGACATATGATATATGTATATGATATAATATATGTATATGATATAATATATATATTATGTATATATCATAATGACAAATTAATACCATTTTGTATTACTTATGTTAGGTTAAAAATTAAAATATTTGATTTTATGTACACTACTTATGTATGAGACGCTAAATTATATCTCGGAATTCGATCAAATATTTCCGTAATTATAGTTTTCTCTAAAATAGAAATGAATTATGATGTCCTGTTTTTCTTCATAAACGTGCAATATACACAAGTTATGATTTTAGCATATTGATTTGATTAAATCTTAGGACTACAGAATTAAGATAAAATAAATTATGTCGGCCCATTCCCTTAGTCTGTCTAAGGTGTGAAATATTTGCACAGGTAAATAACACTAAACACACTTGTGTCACGTGCTGTCACGGCAAGAGGCCCAGTTTACACCTTTATACCTAGATATGAGATCAAAGGGATGTCAGCAGGTGGGTAAGTGGTAACCTCGTTAGTGGATTGGTGTAGGTTACGCTTATTTCGATTTTCCATTTTACAACAATGGCCTCAGTCATGATAACGAGGGAATGTATAAGGATCAATTTGAAGAGAAAAAAATCAATGAATGAGATGTGTAAGTGAGATCTGATGATTCATTGATAAATCTCTTATCTTTGTGTGACTTGCACGGACAGTTCTCCCTTTGCAAAAATCCTGAATTTTGTAAGTATATTTAACACGTGTTTGCGTCCTAAAATCGCTGGATTTAGTAAGCATAAAGATAACAAAATGATCTCCTACCCATACCTCTATCTTGTGTAACTGTTCATGAAAATGTATGTCGCAAATACTACATACTTATTTACGCAGTTTCCGGCTTTTTAACCTGCAGATAAAACACACGTGTTGCTGCTGATTATGAATATAGATTTTTGTACAGTTATTTGTTCCAATAGAAAATCGCCATTTGTAAAGAAAGGGGTGGTGGGTGCGATTTCGTTAATTTGACTGATTTTTTTAATTGATTGTTGGCTAGTCATAATTTCTGGATATCAATATGATATTTACAGTTACTAGATTCGCGAATTACGAAAACACAAAGAAATCTAGATAGCATCCGCTTGTGTGCTCAGACTCCATCATACAGTACATCATTTATCTACTTAAAAGGGAAAAAGCATATAGGAAATTGTAAATAAATCATTTCTGTATGCATGTAGCACTTTAAATATAACATACAGAAGTTAGAACATAATATGTCACGTAAGTAGTTAAAAATCTCACATTTCGAACACGATGGAAGCTTTCACGTATATTTCTAAGGGGTTGTTTAAACAGCTTGAACTTGTGATGTCACAGATGTGGGCTACCCATATCGAGCAATTTCGGTCCCCAATCGGCTGTCAAGATAATCGCTATCTGACAGCGTTAAACGAAGGGAGGTAACTCTGGGAGATCAGCATGATATCGAGGCGATCGCCTTATAGTCAAAAGTGTGCATTTCCAGAGAGGCATTTCACACAAATCACAATAACTCGAACACCGTGAACCAGCTACGACGTTCGCAATTTCTTGGTCTTTTATTGTATAATATGAAGCATTTTATAGATAAATATTGCAGAACACTCAGGGTAAAGGAATGGAAAAAGAAAATGATTCGAGACCACAATTTCGAAATGATAAAATGAGTTGCTGTTTCTAAGTGGTCGCCATGCTCTTAATCGATCCCCTTTCATAAGGCATTACCACCTTTTGAGCGAAATATTAGATTTTAAGTTTGGATTACTGCCTTTAACTTTTTGACGCTTCGATAACTATATCTATCACAGTGAACGGGGTTGGCAAGTAGATTCGGCTAGATTCCAGTCATTTATTTAGTAATATATAAATGTCGCCGAATTGACTCATATATTTGAGCAACGTCGATGACTAATTTCGTGAAATCATACGACATATATGATAAATGATGTATATGATATCTTCCTATGAGATAAATATTGATTATATCTCATGTGGTGTCAACAGGTACACAATTTCTTTTTGAAAAAAAAACAACAAAAATAATAATAAAAAAACTCGGTAAACCATTTTACGTACACCATCTGCCAGATGAGACGATTTGAATCATCCGTAAAATTTATAAGTAAATTCAGTCATCCTGAAATTTTGTAAATTTATTCTGAATGTTTAGTTCTCTAGTCTTCATTGTATTTCATTATTTCATGCAAATTGAATATTTCAAAGTTTAACGTGAATTAATAAATATGCAAAGCTAATTACAACAACCTTAAAGAGAGGTCGTTATCTTTATATTTACACGTAATGATTGTTTTTTTCGTAGTCAGATTGGAAATGGAGCGCAGCCACAAAAATAAAACTACTGACAATGTTCAGTGTGGAAGGGCACTCGCTATAAGAGTTATCTCCCTTACAATGTCCTGACTGTTTAGCGATATTATTAAATGAATAATTATTTCACTGTATTTCGCACGAATGACATCATCAATTAATATAATTAATTCTGATTAGATAAATATTGAGATGTATGATGAAATATTTCGATGTGTTGTGTTTTTACCTAAAATACTGAGATTTTTTTTTATTCCACTCCTAGTCCTGACTTTCCCGAGGTTTCTACATATAATGACAAGTAAATTGTTTAGACATTTTCCACGGCGCCAAGTCTAAAGTAACACAAGTTTTATACTTGTTAGTATCACGATAGTGTGTTATCTAAGGTATGTCAAAAATGTCCACGATACGATTGTATAAAAACAAATAGATTTATCAAGACACCTGTGTACTGCTGGTGTACACCTGGCGAGCACGAGTGGTCGTGACGTCATGACGTCACTCCGGACTTTCCTGGAGTACGATAGAACAAATTCGTGTCGTAAACACGTAAAAATGTTCTTAGTTCGTAGTCCTTAATCGATTCCATTTCAGCCGCCTTCACTCCCTACAGATGAAATACATCTTCTAGTCTACTTCAGCTTTTGACAAATCATTTATATAAAATCCTCAACCTTAGTTACATGTTATCGATTAATCTTTTCCTCTTATGCTTATCGGTAACTGCATTACAAAAATCGTTGAAACTAAAAGTACATACACAAATACATGTACATTTGGTCAGTCTACTCCTCGCCCGACACAGACGGTGGCCTGGTATATTCCATCCACACACAGACATTTGAACATTTTTCATTAACACAGTCAGATTGGTCGCAATTGACCTACTTCCCTTAAACCGACACAAAAAGTAACCTTATGTGACCTCGTAAATACTTTCGACCAACGTTTTCATTTGACACTCACTGACCCTATTCCACACCGATAGGCAGCGCGGTCTCGTCTGATCTCTACGACACAGTTAGTGTATTGCGTAACCATTTACTGACCTTATTCCATACCGACAGGCCTGAAAGGTATACAACAGAGAGGGGGGAGAGGGGGGATACAGAGAGAAAGGGAAGGAGAGAGAGAAAGAGAGACGCACGCACACACACACACATACACACACATCCACACACACACACACAAACATAAACACAGAGTAAGAGAGGGAAAGAAAGGAGGATAGAGGGATAGAGAGTGTGTAACTACACCGACGATGACCATGTGTATCTACACCGACTGTGACCTTGTGTATCTAAACCGACGGTGACCATATATAACTACACCGACGGTGACCTTGTATATATACACCAACGGTGACCTTGTGTAACTATACCGACGGTGACCTTGTGTATCTACACCGACGGTGACCTTGTGTAACTACACCGACGGTGACATTGTGTAACTACACCGAGAATGACCTTATGTAACTATACCGACGGTGACCTTGTGTAACTATACCGACGGTGACCTTGTATAACTACACCGACGGTGACTTTGTGTACCTATACCGACGGTGACCTTGTGTAACTATACCGACGGTGACCTTGTGTATCTACACCGACGGTGACCTTGTGTAACTACACCGACGGTGACGTTGTGTAACTACACCGAGAATGACCTTGTGTAACTATACCGACGGTGACCTTGTATAACTACACCGACAGTGACCTTGTGTAACTATACCGACGGTGACCTTATATAACTACACCGACGGTGACCTTGTATAACTATACCGACGGCGACCTTGTGTAACTACACCGACGGTGACCTTTTGTAACTATACCGACGGTGACCTTGTGTAACTATGACCCTTTAAATCGACGATTATGTCAACTAATGTTTTTTTATCGGTCAGTTACTAAATTATATCTCTACAATTGTTACACAGTTAATAGCATATGTTCAAAAAATGGCGACACGATAAGAAGATGGACTATTTTGTATCGATATCTGAGGCGTTACAGACGGCTGATTATTTAGAATAACTAATTAATTATGTTAATGATGTGGTTGGATTCGGTTAGATGGCAAATGAGCATGAATATTCAACTTGCATCGGTATGACAACAGACATAAAACCAAGCGTGCATACGCAAATTCTACCATCCAAACACACTTATATTAACTCGGTTATATTTGTTCAATCCAATAAGCTTGAATGTTTACAAAATCAAGAACTTTAACTGAAATAAAAGGTCAACCAGAAGTATAGGATTTATCCATATCAAAAGTGGACACTATATCGAAGATGCTCATCACTTCTTTTTTGTATGTAATAATTATGCCTACCAACGCCTACAACTTTATCGTGAGCTTAATGATTTCATTCCACTAGACCTCCACCTTCTATTATTTGGAAACTCCGAGCTGACTAACCAGGAAAACGAAACTATATGCCAATCCACCCAAAGATTTATTAAAATACAAACCGGTTTTAAATTATACTCTATAGTAAATTATAATCGTTCCTTCCCAACTCGGGTGACAATCGGTTGAGATATGTTATTTCCAGAAGGATCAGCATGGACCAAGGAGAAGGACATCGGTGGCACGGTTTTTGATAGACATTGACAAGTTGAACGCTAGGAAGAGTGGAATAGTATAAAGAATGTGATTGTCACCTGGGTTGGGTTAGACCATATCGTTGTTCCTTTTTCACTACATTTGTCGATGTACTCTCTCTCTCTCTCTCTCTTTCTCCCCCTCTCTCTCTTTCTCCCCCCTCTCTCTCTCTCTCTGTCTCTCTCTCTCTCTCTGTATATATAATTGTATCTTGTAAATTTCGATATTTTTTGCAATATGTGTCTGTTATTTATCTTGGAACACTTTATATAAGTACAATCCATTTGTATATACAATTTATGCAATAAAATATGTTTAAATCAAAAGTGTCCTTGATAGTAAAGTTGGGGTTGTCGTGACAGGCATAGCTACTCTAACCTGTCTGATGAAGATAATGAAAATATTTTTCGTTTAAGTCCAAAGAACCATAAAAATATTGGAATATTTTAAGGTTAGTAGCACATTTACATATTTTATCATTTCAAATCTATTTCCCATTCCATTCTTCTTTCTTTCTTCCTTCCTCTCTCCCCTGCTCCATATTGTTTCTTAAGCTCCTAACCGTTCTCTGTCCATAGTGGTATACGGCTAAAGTCTCATTGTGAAACAAATCATTGATGGGTTGATAATGTATTTAAGGTTCTTTCACAACGGTATTGATAACGGTATGTTTACTATATTGTTTACGTCACGGTTAATTATGTTATTTACGGTACAGATTACTGTGTTATTTTCGGTACAGTTAACTGTTTTATTTACGGTACAGTTTACTGTGTTATTTACGGTACACTTTACTGTGTTATTTACGGTACAGTTTACTGTTTTATTTACGGTACAGTTTACTGTGTTATTAACGGTACAGATTACTGTGTTATTTACGGTACAGTTTACTGTGTTATTTACGGTACAGATTACTGTGTTATTTACGGTACAGATTACTGTGTTATTAACGGTACAGATTACTGTGTTATTTACGGTACAGATTACTGTGTTATTAACGGTACTGTTTACTGTGTTATTTACGGTACAGATTACTGTGTTATTTACGGTACAGTATACCGTGTTATTAACGGTACAGTTTACCGTGTTATTTACGGTACAGTTCACTGTGTTATTTACGGTACAGTTCACTGTGTTATTTACGGTACAGTTTACTGTGTTATTTACGGTACAGTTCACTGTGTTATTTACGGTACAGTTTACCGTGTTAGTTACGGTACAGTTTACCGTGTTATTAACGGTACAGTTTACCGTGTTATTTACGGTACAGTTTACCGTGTTATTTACGGTACAGATTACTGTGTTATTAACGGTACAGTTTACTGTGTTATTTACGGTACAGTTTACCGTGTTATTTTACGGTACAGTTTACTGTGTTATTTACGGTACAGTCTACTGTGTTGTTAACGGTACAGTTTACTGTGTTATTTACGGTACAGTTTACTGTGTTATTTACGGTAAATGATGGACTGTATTACTTACGGTACAGTTACTCTATGATTTATTTTTTTCTGTGTCTATAACACACAAGTAGACGGAGGTGCACGGTTTGTACATTATATATCGTTTGAATGGATATCTATCGATCTGTGTGACAATACAGGCGGTCATACCGTCAGGTCCTGGTGTTCATATCGCTAGATCTACTTTGTGAAACAATTCAGAATTCATTAGAGCAACACGCCCTCCGCCGGAAATTTCGTATTTTGTTTGGTAGTCGATCCTTTGATCTGATATACCTGTTACCCTATATGTATGTGAGTATGTAGTCTGTGACGATAGTCGCGGGTTCCGAGGGCTTCATTGACAGGTACGGGGGTTATCTGATGAAAGCTGTATCGACATTGTCACTTAATCCTTCACCTAGTCACACACATGGGGGATACTAAACTACTGGTATAATCTAATGTCCACTGCATCGTCGCTTTAACCTTTCTAATTCGTGATTAAAAAAACGAACATATTTTATTATGAACATTTCTGTGGCGTAGGAAGCAGAGGGGAGGGGGGGGGGGAGGCAGGGGGACATTGCTCTCTCGCTTTTTTGAAGGAATGAAAGCAAATATATGTTCCCCACCCCACCCCCAAATTTTTTTCAATTGAACTTTTTAAAAAGGAATAATATCTTCTTTTTTCTAAGTAAAAAATAAACAAAGAAGTTTATTATCAACTTACTATACCGCCGCCACCGCCTTTTTCAACAACAGAAAAATGCCATCAACCAGACACATTACACTCCATATAATCATAAAAATATACCTGTTCCTCCTCTTCCCAACTCTACCCGACATATAATCACAGTATTATATCACCCCTCCTCCCTTACTATAATCACAGTATTATACCACCCCTCCCTCTACCTCAATATAATCACAGTATTATACCACCCCTCCCTCTACCTCAATATAATCATAGTATTATATCACCCCTCGTCCCTTAATATAATCACAGTATTATATCACCCCTCCTCCCTTAATATAATCACAGTATTATATCACCCCTCCTCCCTTAATATAATCACAGTATTATATCATCCCTCCTCACTCAATATAATAACAGCATTATACCATCCATCCCTCCACCCTCAACATCATCACAGTGTTATACCACCCCCCCCTCTACTTCAATATAATCACAGTATTATACCACCCCTCCCTCTACCTCAATATAATCACAGTATTATACCACCCCTCCCTCCACCCTCAATATAATCACAGTATTATTCCACCCCTCCCTCCACCCTCAATATAATCACATTATTATACCACCCTCCCTCTACCCTCAATATAATCACAGTATTATACCACCCCTCCCTCCACCCTCAATATAATCACAGTATTATTCCACCTCTCCCTCCACCCTCAATATAATCACATTATTATATCACCCCTCGTATTATATCACCCCTCCCTCTACCTCAATATCACCACAGTATTATATCACCCCTCCCCCCTTAATATAATCACAGTATTATATCACCCCTCCCCCCTTAATATAACCACAGTATTATATCACCCCTCGTCCCTTTACATAATCACAGTATTATATCACCCCTCCCTCTACCTCAATATCATCACAGTATTATATCACCCCTCCCCCCTCCACCCCTCCCTCTACCCTCAATATAATTACAGTATTATACCACCCCTCCCTCCACCCTCAATATAATCACAGTATTATACCACCCCTCCCTCTACCCTCAATATAATCACAGTATTATACCACCCCTCCCTCTACCTCAATATAATCACAGTATTATACCACCCCTCCCTCTACCTCAATATAATCACAGCAATATAATCACAGTATTATACCACCCCTCCCTCTACCTCAATATAATCACAGTATTATACCACCCCTCCCTCTACCTCAATATAATCACAGTATTATACCACCCCTCCCTCTACCCTCAATATAATCACAGTATTATACCACCCCTCCCTCTACCTCAATATAATCACAGTATTATACCACCTCTCCCTCCACCCTCAATATAATCACAGTATTATACCACCCCTCCCTCTACCTCAATATAATCACAGTATTATACCACCCCTCCCTCTACCCTCAATATAATCACAGTATTATACCACCCCTCCCTCTACCTCAATATAATCAATATAATCACAGTATTATACCAGCCCTCCCTCTACCTCAATATAATCACAGTATTATACCACCCCTCCCTCTACCCTCAATATAATCACAGTATTATACCACCCCTCCCTCTACCCTCAATATAATCACAGTATTATACCACCCCTCCCTCTACCCTCAATATAATCACAGTATTATACCACCCCTCCCTCTACCCTCAATATAATCACAGTATTATATCACCCCTCCCTCTACCTCAATATAATCACAGTATTATACCACCCCTCCCTCTACCTCAATATAATCACAGTATTATACCACCCCTCCCTCTACCCTCAATATAATCACAGCATTATACCACCCTCCCTCTACCTCAATATAATCATAGTATTATACCACCCCTCCCTCTACCCTCAATATAATCACAGTATTATACCACCCCTCCCTCTACCTCAATATAATCACAGTATTATACCACCCCTCCCTCTACCCTCAATATAATCACAGTATTATACCACCCCTCCCTCCACCCTCAATATAATCACAGTATTATACCACCCCTCCCTCTACCTCAATATAATCATCACAGTATTATATACCACCCCTCCCTCTACCTCAATATAATCACAATATTATACCACCCCTCCCTCTACCTCAATATAATCACAGTATTATACCACCCCTCCCCTCTCATTATACCACCCCTCCCTCCCTCTACCTCAATATAATCACAGTATTATACCACCCCTCCCTCTACCCTCAATATAATCACAGTATTATACCACCCCTCCCTCTACCCTCAATATAATCACATTATTATACCACCCCTCCCTCCACCCTCAATATAATCACAGTATTTTACCATCCCTCCCTCTACCTCAATATAATCACAGTATTATATCACCCTCCCTCTACCTCAATATAATCATAGTATTATACCACCCCTCCCTCTACCCTCAATATAATCACAGCATTATACCACCCCTCAATATAATCACAGTATTATACCACCCCTCCCTCTACCTCAATATAATCACAGTATTATACCACCCCTCCCTCTACCTCAATTTAATCACAGTATTTTACCATCCCTCCCTCTATCTCAATATAATCACAGTATTATACCACCCCTCCCTCTATCTCAATATAATCACAGTATTATACCACCCCTCCCTCTACCTCAATATAATCACAGTATTATATCACCCCTCCCTCTACCCTCAATATAATCACAGTATTATACCACCCCTCCCTCTACCCTCAATATAATCACAGTATTATACCACCCCTCCCTCTACCCTCAATATAATCACAGTATTATACCACCCCTCCCTCTACCTCAATATAATCACAGTATTATACCACCCCTCCCTCTACCTCAATATAATCACAGTATTATATCACCCCTCCCTCTACCTCAATATAATCACAGTATTATACCACCCCTCCCTCTACCTCAATATAATTACAGTATTATACCACCCCTCCCTCTACCCTCAATATAATCACAGTATTATACCACCTCTCCCTCTACCCTCAATATAATCACAGTATTATAACACCCCTCCCTCTACCTCAATATAATCACAGTATTATACCACCCCTCCCTCTACCTCAATATAATCACAGTATTATACCACCCCTCCCTCTACCTCAATATAATCACAGTATTATATCACCCCTCCCTCTACCCTCAATATAATCACAGTATTATACCACCCCTCCCTCTACCCTCAATATAATCACAGTATTATACCACCCCTCCCTCTACCCTCAATATAATCACAGTATTATACCACCCCTCCCTCCACCCTCAATATAATCACAGTATTATACCACCCTCCCTCTACCTCAATATAATCACAGTATTATACCACCCCTCCCTCTACCTCAATATAATCACAGTATTATACCACCCCTCCCTCTACCCTCAATATAATCACAGTATTATACCACCCTCCCTCTACCTCAATATAATCATAGTATTATACCACCCCTCCCTCTACCCTCAATATAATCACAGTATTATACCACCCTCCCTCTACCCTCAATATAATCACAGTATTATACCACCCCTCCCTCCACCCTCAATATAATCACAGTATTATACCACCCAATATAATCACAGTCCACCCCTCCCTCTACCCTCAATATAATCACAGTATTATACCACCCCTCCCTCTACCCTCAATATAATCACAGTATTATACCACCCCTCCCTCTACCCTCAATATAATCACAGTATTATACCACCCCTCCCTCTACCCTCAATATAATCACAGCATTATACCACCCTCCCTCTACCTCAATATAATCACAGTATTATACCACCCCTCCCTCTACCTCAATATAATCACAGTATTATACCACCCCTCCCTCTACCTCAATATAATCACAGTATTATACCACCCCTCCCTCTACCCTCAATATAATCACAGTATTATATCACCCCTCCTCCCTTACTATAATCACAGTATTATACCACCCCTCCCTCTACCTCAATATAATCACAGTATTATACCACCCTCCCTCTACCTCAATATAATCACAGTATTATACCACCCCTCCCTCTACCCTCAATATAATCACAGTATTATACCACCCCTCCCTCTACCTCAATATAATCACAGTATTATACCACCCCTCCCTCCACCCTCAATATAATCACAGTATTATACCACCCCTCCCTCTACCCTCAATATAATCACAGTATTATACCACCCCTCCCTCTACCTCAATATAATTACAGTATTATACCACCCCTCCACCCTCAATATAATCACAGTATTATACCACCCCTCCCTCTACCTCAATATAATCACAGTATTATACCACCCCTCCCTCTACCCTCAATATAATCACAGTATTATACCACCCCTCCCTCTACCCTCAATATAATCACAGTATTATACCACCCCTCCCTCTACCCTCAATATAATCACAGTATTATACCACCCCTCCCTCTACCCTCAATATAATCACAGTATTATACCACCCCTCCCTCTACCTCAATATAATCATAGTATTATACCACCCCTCCCTCTACCCTCAATATAATCACAGTATTATACCACCCTCCCTCTACCTCAATATAATCACAGTATTATACCACCCTCCCTCTACCCTCAATATAATCACAGTATTATATCACCCCTCCCTCTACCCTCAATATAATCACAGTATTACACCACCTCTCCCTCTACCCTCAATATAATCACAGTATTATACCACCCCTCCCTCTACCTCAATATAATCACAGTATTATACCACCCCTCCCTCTACCTCAATATAATCACAGTATTATACCACCCCTCCCTCTACCTCAATATAATCACAGTATTATACCACCCCTCCCTCTACCTCAATATAATCACAGTATTATACCACCCCTCCCTCTACCTCAATATAATCACAGTATTATACCACCCCTCCCTCTACCTCAATATAATCACAGTATTATACCACCCCTCCCTCTACCTCAATATAATCACAGTATTATACCACCCCTCCCTCTACCTCAATATAATCACAGTATTATACCACCCCTCCCTCCACCTCAATATAATCACAGCATTATACCACCCCTCCCTCCACCCACAATATAATCACAGTATTATACCACCCCTCCCTCTACCCTCAATATAATCACAGTATTATACCACCCCTCCCTCTACCCTCAATATAATCACAGTATAATCAATAATCACAGTATTATACCACCCCTCCCTCTACCCTCAATATAATCACAGTATTATACCCTCAATATAATCACAGTATTATACCAGCCCTCCCTCTACCTCAATATAATCACAGTATTATATCACCCCTCCCTCTACCCTCAATATAATCACAGCATTATACCACCCTCCCTCTACCTTCAATATAATAACAGTATTGTACCACCCCTCCCTCTACCTCAAATATAATCACAGTATTATACCAGCCCTCCCTCTACCTCAATATAATCATAGTATTATACCACCCCTCCCTCTACCCTCAATATAATCACAGTATTATACCACCCCTCCCTCTACCCTCAATATAATCACAGTATTATTCCACCCCTCCCTCTACCTCAATATAATCACAGTATTATACCACCCCTCCCTCCACCCTCAATATAATCACAGTATTATAATATAATCACAGTATTATACCACCCCTCCCTCTACCTCAAAATAATCACAGTATTATACCACCCCTCCCTCTACCCTCAATATAATCACAGTATTATACCACCCCTCCCTCTACCCTCAATATAATCACAGTATTATACCACCCCTCCCTCTACCTCAATATAATCACAGTATTATACCACCCCTCCCTCTACCTCAATATAATCACAGTATTATACCACCCCTCCCTCTACCCAATATAATCAATATAATCACAGTATAATCATACCACCCCTCCCTCTACCTCAATATAATCACAGTATTATACCACCCCTCCCTCTACCCTCAATATAATCACAGTATTATACCACCCCTCCCTCTACCTCAATATAATCACAGTATTATACCACCCCTCCCTCTACCTCAATATAATCACAGTGTTATACCACCTCTCCCTCCACCCTCTCTATATTTATCACCCTTTCATTCATCCACCCTATATATACCACCCTTCAATATATACAATGTATCCATTAACCCTCTCTATATGTATCACCCTTTTCTCCATTGACCCTATACATATCACCCTCCCATATCTACCACCTCTTCCTCCACCTTTCCCACTACCCTCCCTATACACATCACACTTTCTTCCATCGATCCTATCCTATCACCCTCCAAATTATACCACCTCTCCCTCCACCACTCTCTATTTGCATCACCCTACCTACCATTACCCTAGCAAAACACCCTCCCATGTATACTACCCCTTCCTGCAACTTTCCTGTAGGTATCTCCCTACCCCAATTGACCTTATCATACCAACCTCCCATACATACCACCACTCCCTCCAACATCTCTATATGTACCTCCCTCCCATACATACCACCTCTCCCTCCAACATCTCTGTATGTATCACCCTCCCATATATACCCACTCTCCCTCCAACGTCTCTATATGTACCACCCTCCCTTACATACCACCTCTCCCCCCAACATCTCTATATGTACCACCCTCCCATTCATACCACCTCTCCCTCCAACATCTCTATATGTACCACCCTCCCATTCATACCACCTCTCCCTCCAACATCTCTATATGTACCACTCTCCCATACATACCACCCCTCCCTCCAACATCTCTATATGTGCCACCCTCCCATACATACCACCTCTCCCTCCAACGTCTCTATATGTACCTCCCTCCCATACATACCACCTCTTCCTCCAACATCTCCATATGCACTACCCTTCCATGCATACTTTCCTTCTCACCATCCTCTTTATATGTACCACCCTTTACATACTTCACTCCTTCCACCCTTCCTATATGTACCACCTGTCCCATATATACCCCTCCCCCCACCCTCCCTATATAAGCACTACCCCTTCCACCACCTCACCATATTAACCACAGTCATTCCACCCTCCCTATATGTACCACCCCTCTCTCATCTATACTACCCTTCCTCAACCATCTTTATACTCACAAACTCTCCACTCATTCTGAATGTAAAACCCTCCGAAAATATACCATCCCTTCCTTTACCCTCCCTTTACTTACCATGCTCCTTCCACCCTTCCAATACATACCATTTCTCCTACATATACCCCCTCATTCCACCCTCCCTATACATACCACCCCTCCTACATATACCCCCTCATTCCACCCTCCCTGTACATACCACCCTTCCTAAATATACCCCCTCATTCCACCCTCCCTATACATACCACCCCTCCTACATATACCCCCTCATTCCACCCTCCCTGTACATACCACCCCTCCTACATATACCCCCTCATTCCACCCTCTCTGTACATATCACCCCTCCTTCATATACCCCCTCATTCCACCCTCCCTGTACATACCACCCCTCCTACATATACCCCCTCATTCCACCCTCTCTGTACATACCACCCCTCCTACATATACCCCCTCATTCCACCCTCCCTATACATACCACCCCTCCTACATATACCCCCTCATTCCACCCATCCTGTACATACCACCCCTCCTACATATACCCCCTCATTCCACCCTTCCTATACATACCACCTCTCCTATATATGTCTGTTATTCTACATACCACCCTTCTAATAGATACCGCTCCCTCCACCCCACCCTCCCTGTACATACCACCCCTCCTACATATACCCCCTCATTCCACCCTCCCTGTACATACCACCCCTCCTACATATACCCCCTCATTCCACCCTCCCTGTACATACCACCCCTCCTACATATACCCCCTCATTCCACCCTCTCTGTACATACCACCCCTCCTACATATACCCCCTCATTCCACCCTTCCTATACATACCACCTCTCCTATATATGTCTGTTATTCTACATACCACCCCTCTAATAGATACCGCTCCCTCCACCCCTCCCCCCCCCCCCCCCCCCCTCAACATGCATACCACCCCACCCTCCACTCACCCCATATGTATCACCCCCTTTCGATACATGCCAGCTCTCTTCCGCCCTATATGTACCAACCTTCCCATTTACATTCCTTCCCTCCATCCTCCCTATTGGTATCCTCCTCCACCCTCTCTCTATAGTTACCATCCTTTCCTCAACTCACTTCACAAATAGTGTCCTCCCAACACGTCACCTCCACCCTGTATTTTGACCTTTTCTCACCTCTCCCACCTACACTACCGCCTCCTTCCACTTGACCACTTACTATTTGCTGTTGTGGTGTAGTTTTATCAAATTTACTCAAGATGGTTACTCCTCCTTGAATCCATGAATCATATAATCAGATTTATATTTAGGGGAAGGGGAGCCACTTAATAAAATTTTACATTGTGCTAAGAGTGATGGGCCCCTTATTTACCATAAAGAACTTTTGGGTAATTCATTTTTCCATAACTCCACTTTCTCGGCACATGCACTAAATATCCCTGGTATGTCACAATTAATTAAATAAAGCTTCATGACATTATCAAGACACAATATGGCAGACGATAAATAAGTATTTCTATATAATAAAAGTATTTTTTTTAGAATTACTATATAAAAACCTTAATTGTCTATTATTATTTGTGAATTATTCCGGAATGTCAATTGATAACCGGAATTCATTTATCAGACGTTTTGATAAATACTGTATATATATACTGTACATACATAGACGTGACGTAAACAATTTAAATCACTTACACAAACTCGAGGTGTCAGTTACTAAGGGTCGGGATGTTTCACAGTAGGACGTAACTCGGCCTTATTTATACAGTAAGCCCCGATGTTGTCATTTAGGATATATCTTACTATTCGTCTTTGCTTGTATCTCAGTTGAATGGCAACTGAGGAGTTTCAATACATTTTGTAAACATGCCTTATTTCACTTCCATAATTTTGTTAATTATACATATGTACGTCAAACTATAAATAGAATGAGGTGGCTCTATCGAAATCCACAACGTATCTCGATATAATTTTATGACCTCGACAATATTTCGTCATGATAAAGGAGAGTTTATTTATATATTTAAGTGAAGAAGTAGGCTACTTGCAATTATTTAATTAGTCAAACTACGCCTAAATAACGCTATGCCCTTTCCTTCTGTTGATCCACGCTGACAGGCATAGCGACAGTGATTGAGAGGTAATAACACAATGTTCTCAATCAAACTTCCTAATTCGGCCCTCTAATTAATTTACAGGTACAAGGCCTAATGACATACAAGTATCACTCAACTTGTCCCTTTTACCGAGGGAGAACAACGGAACAGCCGAATGTCATTATCATTGACACCTCAGCCAATCGTATCTGAGTACTACATGTAAAGCCGCTAATCATTGGCTACGGTTTCTAGATCCCCATCGAACACCATTGCCGCAGCGCAGGCCTAGTTCATGAAAGGAATTCGTTGTAGAGGCCTCGAAACGTATTAATTATATTCAATTCTTTTGAATAGTCTTGGCACAAAGGCGGCCATTGCTTGAACACAGAGATCACAGACAGTGAGGATTAGCAGTAAGTTTGTTGTTTGTGACTGTGTTTTGTTTTGATAAGGTGCCCAGTTACAACTTTGTTGTCATGTTAACGTAAGAATTGACGAAATCAGGACATGAATTTTGGGATCTAAACGTGTGTAAGGATCTAAGATGGCGCGGGGATCGTTGTGTTTAGTATTGCTGACAATTCTACTGCACCAATGCGCCATTCTGAACGTGAGTAAAGCCCAAGGGGGGTTCTCGGGTACCGGAACTCGTACAAATTCGAAATGTGAACCGATTGCTATCCCTTTGTGTAAAGATATTATATACAATGAGACAATTATGCCCAATTTGCTGGCTCATCAGCACCAGGACGACGCCGGCTTAGAAGTGCATCAGTTTTTTCCACTGGTTAAAGTTCAGTGCAGTCCCCAGCTGCGACTTTTCCTATGTACAATGTATGTGCCCGTGTGCACCGTTTTGGATGAACCTATACCGCCCTGCCAGTCTCTTTGTAACCAGGCTCGACATGGATGCGAGAGTCTGATGAACAAATTTGGATTCCAATGGCCAGATACATTAGAGTGTAGCAAGTTTCCACCCAGAGGACTGTGTGTTGGTGAAAACAACACTGACCCCGACACCACCACGGGCACAGGTAACGGGGGCGGCGACCCAGGGACAGGAATCCCTGGGGGAGGGGGTACAATTATGTTTCCCAATCCTGATCAGGTATTCAACACAACACGACGCCACAATTATGAATGTCCAGCAGATTTGAAGGTAAATCAAGGTTTTGATTACAGACTGAAGATTAAGAATCATGTGTTTCGAGACTGCGGTGCCCCCTGTCATGATATGTTTTTCACGAAAGCAAAATTAGACACAGCGCGTCTTTGGATTGGTATATGGTCCTGTATTTGTCTTGGATCCACGTTGTTTACAGTTTTGACATTCCTTATTGATATGACCCGATTCCGTTACCCGGAGCGCCCTATCATATTCTTGTCGGGATGCTACTTTATGGTGGCGCTGGCCTATGTGATCGGTTTCTCCCTCGACAAGGACAGCGTTGCTTGTAACAAATTTCATGGCCGAGAAGAATCGCTTGTGACACAAGGAACAAAGAAAGAATGGTGCACTATTCTTTTTATGATGTTATTTTTCTTTAGCATGGCCAGTTCAATCTGGTGGGTGATTTTGACCTTGACATGGTTTCTAGCTGCGGGCATGAAATGGGGTCACGAGGCTATCGAGGCAAACTCGCAGTATTTCCACTTAGCTGCCTGGGCTGTTCCAGCTATCAAAACTATCGCTATACTGGCCATGGGACAAGTTGACGGAGACGTCCTCAGTGGTGTCTGTTTTACAGGTATATTTGACGTGGACGCTCTTCGTGGATTTGTTTTAGCTCCACTAGTGTTATACCTGATCATTGGAACATCGTTTTTACTTGCAGGATTTGTTTCATTATTTCGTATTAGAACAATTATGAAAAGTGACGGTACAAAAACCGATAAACTTGAGAAATTAATGGTGAGAATAGGAATATTTTCTGTGCTGTACACAGTACCTGCGACCATAGTGATCGCATGTTACTTTTATGAACAGTCATTCCGAGACAATTGGATGGCCTCCTGGTTCTACAAGAAATGTTCAATGTCGCGAACCACATGTCTGGTAGATCTGCCGATCAACCATAACCCAGACTTCAATGTGTTCATGATAAAATATTTGATGACAGTAATCGTGGGAATCACCTCCGGAGTGTGGATCTGGACGGGCAAGACCGTCAGCTCGTGGAAAGGTTTTTACGCAAGACTATGTGGTGGTTCTAAAAAGCAGTCCGAAACTGTTGTGTAACATTACACTTGATATATGGGCAGTCCATATGTGGATAAGATGTACAATATAAACTACATGAATTCAGTCATTATTCGGATGTGTAACGTACATGTAAAAATGTGGTCATTATCCATAGGAACCGTTATCAAGATGTGTCATGCACATGTAAAGCGCCTGCAGTGCTACAATGGTGTTGTTGGTGTATTGATCTGAGGATGTAACTGGTCGACTTTCCCTGTAATTATGTGGCCCTACCACTGAAATGATGGTGGAGCTTCAGGTTTGCAGTATTGACTCTAGGGGCCTGTTGATTAGAGGTTGTGTAATGTTTTCATGTGTTAACGAAACCATTCATCCATTTAAATGCCAAAGATGTACTCTTGTTTTGGATGATGAGGAAGGCCCTTCCCCATTCACTTGATTTTATGTCACAGCTCATCACATGAGGGATACCATGATAGGGTTAGCAGTACATGCAACAGAAAATTCATGGTTGGAGTTCTCTGATGTCGAGAGAAATATTTCTATTGTTTTAGTGTATAAACAAACATGATTGAACTTAAATTCATGTGAATTATGTTAAATACAAAATTTATACAATGTGTGTAATGCTCTGAATATCTGAACATAACACTTATGGTGCAGAAATGTTACATATCAATGGTACACTGTCATTTAGGTGTGAATTAGCTAGGATCATATCTAAGATTAAACGCTTCAGAAACGTTTATATATTTTTTGTCAGATTTTTGGAGGGAAAAAAAAGTATTTGGCGAGGTCTAGCAGGAATTGATACGATTTAAGTAATTTGGAGGAATTTTTTTTTTTTTTATTTGAGATATATAACATCCTTAAAGCTAATAGGCTACATATACATCATCACAAGAATGTTTTGTAGGTATTATTTTGAGTAATTAAAAGTAGTCCTACAAGTTACATAAACTAGCTAAATATTGTTAAAAGATTTACTCTAACTTTCAGCCTGTACTTTATACAAATTTGCATGAGTGATTTTGTGTACATGTCAAGTGTGTGAAAGTGTATGTATTGTAAGAAGCTGCCATATAATGGAAGATTTTGTTCCCTTTTTCCAGTACTTAATATAACACTACAAACAATATACATGGTAAAATGCAGTATTTTGAACAGGGAAGTGAAGGCCAAAATAATGATTTTACTACATGTGCTATCAGTATTACAAGATTTCATTTTTCATTGGTTTTCATACCACTCTGAAAGAGAATTAAACACACCATTCTTCAGGGAAATTTTAGGGTTAGCTTTTATGTATACACCAAATGACTTGACCTTTTACTTAGTTGAGGTCATGAATATGCATAACCGTGACTGCCAAATGAAATATCAAATGTCAAACGAGCAATATATGTAGACCACACTTAAATAATGACTATCCTGCCCTTGTAGATGTTCAGGATTTGGCACTAGTCTCCACACTGTACCAATATATAGCAGGTTGATCCAGTTCTATTCCATATGGTGGAACAAGTCTGTAGCGATAGTGATCGGAGTTGTTTGCAGCCTTTTTTCCAAGATAAAAAAGTGCCTCGTTATTCTGTGGAACAAAAAATTAACTTCATTTTATAGAAATTATTTTTGCCAAATTTATGCAGTTATGTGTGCCAGACTACTTGTGACGCTAGCTAGTACTATATATAAAAGTTTTAGAAATCCTTAAAAAGAATGGAAAAACTTTTATCACAAGGGCAATAATTCTAACGAGATTAAAAAAACCAGTGTCATTTTCATAAAACATGCATTACACTGATGTTCTGCACGACATATCAGAACCACAACAAATACTGCTTGAAAAATTATCGTTAAACACCTCAACTTATTGAAATGTCACAAAATGACTTAACTATAAACCCTGTAGAAATAGGCTTGGCTTTTGAAAGGATGGTACTGAGGACAGAGTCATTATGGCCGTTAGCTTCATCATGTCGATATTCTGTGGAGTTTAATATTAACGATTTTGGCCAGTCATTTTCTCGCAAGACTTTAAAGTACTGAAATAGATCTATGTGAAGTTTTTAATGTCCTTTTGAGTTTTAGATAAATACATACATGTATGGTATGTATTTGAAAATTCATTTTTGAAAAAAAAAGTTACATGTGCATATTTTTGTTCTGTATACATTAATGTATGAAAACTTAAGCATTCAACATTTTCCAATTAATTTATTAATTGTGTGTAAAGTTTTACAATTACATTAAACTATTTTATATAACAAGCTTGGCATCCCTTTTTAATCTGGTTGACCCAGGGAAGGGATAGTTGAGTTTACATAAATGTACAGTATTTTATCTATAAATTGTAATATTAAATAAAGGTTGTATATATATGTACAGAATTACAACACCAAATAGTCGGGTGGACTCCTCCAACATCTGATGCAGATCAGAAATCTCAACGTACCAGGAAACAAACCCAGCATCTGTCAATTTTCACTGTACTTATTAACAATCTTAGTTCTGGACCTGTCTGTATTTTTGTGTATGCTTTGGTTCGGAATATGCCATTTTGGTTTAAATAGACAAAATACATCTACTGAATTTTGGATGTTTCCTTGTTTTTGGAGGACGTGTTCTGGGAGAGGAAGGGGAGATAGATGTTTCCGGTTTTCCTGGTTTGAGGAAGAAATGTTTGGTGGGGGAGGGGATAGATGGTTCCTGGTTTTGGATGTTTCCTGGTTTTTGGAGGAAATGTTCTGGCTTGTTGGTGTATGTACAGAACTGTATCTAGTGTAAAAAGCATTAGTGAGGCAATGGTAGATGCATTTGTATATAGCTTATAACTGCAAATCTGTGTCAATGGTTAATTTTATTGAATTTGAATAATGTAAAACACATTTTATATCACAGATACCTTTTTAATGTGTTAATTGTGTTAAAAATAATTAAAAAAAAAACATGTATCAAAGTTGTCAGTAATGTTGAGGCGCATATACTGAACTTTCAATTTCATGTATCGAGTGTGTGTACCCTTACCTTGGCTTCCAAAATTTGACCTAGATCGAGACGATCATTTTTTTCTAGCTTTTTTACGTATGTAATCAGTATTTTAACTTCTTATTTCAGATTCAAAAGTGGTTTAGCTAAACCTGTGTTTGTCAGTGTCACACTTGATGAAGTAACTGAACAAAAAAAGATTGGAAATTAAATTTATTTTTACATTCTTTCTTTTTTTTTGAGTGAATTCCTTGATATTAAGATGACTTTAATCTAATGTGTTTTTAGAATTTTTTAAAATATCGATTTGGAGCATAGAAGAGTGGAAAAAAAAACTTGCTGGATATTCTACCAAGCTTTTTAATGTGCCAAACTCAGTCACAAAATGCTGTAGATGTATACAATGTTGTCCCTCTCTAAATAGCATGTTGTAGTCCTAGGGTTGTGTGGAGAACTTGACCAAATTTTACATTGGCTGACAAGGAGAGGTCAGAGGATATACTGTAACCATGGCAACAGTTTATACAAAACATAGGTTGTAATAAATCTTTGTTGTAAGATTTTAATGATACTTTTTTTTAACTGTATTAAACTTGTACTTTTGTGACCTACTGGTTAATACTGTGGTCAGTACCACAATCTTAATGATTATTTTGAGTTTGCCGTTTGTATTTTTTTTATTGAATGTTATCAGGCTTAACAATTGTAATATGTTTAAAAAAAAAAAGAGTTGCAAACTTGAACACCTCACCTTTCATGTTTTAAAGTGTGTAATCTTACCTTATTGTGGTTCATGAAGCAGCTTTCCATAATGTGTTAAAACGTAGAATTTTATAATTTTTTGAAATATTTCATTTTAATTAGGCTTAAAAACATTCAACAAGTATAGGGTTACCTATTGCTAAATATATATATAGAGGGAGAACTGTAAAGACTGCGGGTTATCTGTGATACTGTAGTGACAAGGTTATCTACGGTACTGTAGTGACAAGGTTATCTACGGTACTGTAGTGACAAGGTTATCTACGGTACTGTAGTGACAAGGTTATCTACAGTACTGTAGTGACAAGGTTATCTACATTACTGTAGTGACTGTAGGTTATCTACATTACTGTAGTGACTAGGTTATCTACGGTACTGTAGTGACTAGGTTATCTACGGTACTGTAGTGACTAGGTTATCTACGGTACTGTAGTGACTAGGTTATCTACGGTACTGTAGTGACTAGGTTATCTACGGTACTGTAGCGACTAGGTTATCTACGGTACTGTAGTGGCTGTAGGTTATCTATGGTACTGTAGTGATGGTAGGTTATCTATGGTACTTAAGTGACTGTAGGGTATCTACGGTACTGTAGTGACTGTAGGTTATCTGTGATACTGTAGTGACAAGGTTATCTACAGTACTGTAGTGGCTGTAGGTTATCTGTGGTACTGTAGTGACTGTAGGTTATCTACGGTACTGTAGTGACTCTTAAGTTATCTACGGTACTGTAGTGACTGTAGGTTATCTACGGTACTGTAGTGACTGTAGGTTATCTACGGTACTGTAGTGGCTGTAGGTTATCTATGGTACTGTAGTGACGTTAGGTTATCTACGGTACTGTGGGGGCTGTAGATTGTCTATGGTACTGTAGTGACCAGGTTATCTACGGTACTGTAGTGGCTGTAGGTTATCTATGGTACTGTAGTGACGTTAGGTTATCTACGGTACTGTGGGGGCAGTGTGAGATGTTATTCTACTATTCTGTATTGCTTATAGATTCATAGCTGAGGTAGTTGAAGCCTGAATCGAATGAGATGTCACAAGTGTCATCTGTAGAACTGTATATGTCTCTCGGGAGAATTAAATAAACCTTTGCCCCAGGGAGTTAAAAATAACAGCCACTTCTCATTACATGATAAATCGATCAAAATATAAATTTAACAAAAAATTGCCCGAGGGAAAGTAAACAGTGAATTAAGCAGTGTATCAGGGTAAGTGGGTTTAGTTTTGTGTACTTGTAGAGGTAGTAGTGCTGGAAAGTCATTTGACACCTAAACACCTATGAAAACACAGTCAGTCCGGCACAGCCCACAGCAAGACACAGGCCATACAAACACTTGTAGCCCGAGGCTCCGCAAAACTTAGTCATTTTGTAAGGTCAAGCTTCATGAAAAAACAATGATGGAAGATGACATTTTGAGTTCATGTTGGTGTACATGTGAAGATGCTGATGGAGTAGATGTATGTATGGGGACAGTATCAAGGCACTTGTAGGCAGTTTGTCGTACAACCAAAATATCATGCTACAACAGGATATTTTGTCATGTAGAGTTACTGTGTAATAGGCAGACCAGGATACCAAGCAGTCTGATCCTTAACACAGCTGTGGCAGTTTTCCATGCCTGAAGTGTTTAGTCAAATATCTTTCAGGATGGTAACTGTTCTTCGGTAGAAATGGTTTGTGGTTCATCTGTCATTACAGCAAATTATATTCTTTTTTTTTATCTCATCACCGATAAAGGGAATATAATATGAACGATAGCATGACCTTGCTTGTCCCAGTAATACAAGAGATGGAGATACAGAGTGAGGGAGAGAGAGAGAGATGGTTGTAAGGGCCAACAGAATGCTTGTCCACTAATATAATATATACTTGTCCGGTAATCATAATACTAAATGTTAGAAATGTGAATAAAACATTATAAATTGACTGTGATCTGCTTGTTGTATGTTGCTGTTCTGTCATTAAACAGTTTTTAATATGTAACCGTATCTTCTCGAGAAGGACTGGATGGATCATTCTCAAATTGCATATTTAGGTTCCTCCTGGTCCCTAGTGGTGAATGGACCATTTCAGGGATTATCACTATTTCTTGAAAAAAAATGGAGAGATTATTTTCAAGCTTCATATGTAGGTTCCATTTAGTATCTTAATGTGAAATGCCAATTCTGGGAACTGTTTTTAAAAAGAATGCTGACGGACAGCTATCGTGGTTTTTTTTTTTTTTTTTTGCTTGTAAACATTTTGTTATCATTGACCCTTAACCCACTTTCCAAGTCACAGGAGTCAGATGTGTTAAAATATTGTTAAAATCTCAATAACCGAAAGGCCCAAGTTGCTGGTATTGGATTTTTTTTAACAAGTAATAGGTCTTTGGTTGTGGTATTTGAGGAGTAGGATGTCAACAAGTTTGCAGAAATTGAACAAACTAAGTCTTTTGTGTTGGGTGTAGAGCAAGTGAACATTTCAGTCCCATTAGGCCTCAGGTTTGCCTTCACTGCCAAAATATTCTAATCAGAATGTTTCAATCATTTAAATTCTTCTATACTCTTTCTGTTGCTGTTATATCAAAGGTCTGAAGTTAGATGACCATTAAGGGCCATGATCCTCTTATTAGCTTTTCTGTTTTCAAAAACCGCTGCATCCATCTTTTGTCTGTCAATTTTTTTTTTTTTTGGTCCCATGACAAGTTATGATGTCACACAGGGTTTGGTATAACATTGTGGTCCCATGACATGTTATGATGTCACGCAGGGTTTGGTATAACATTGCGTTTCAATGGCACTATGATATGGTTTGTTTGATGTTAGTTTCTTGTAATATTCATGTTGACACTCCTGACATTGTTGATGACAGTATCATGTGACATTGTTGATGACAGTATCAGGTGACATTGTTGATGGCAGTATGAGGTGACGTTGTTGATGACAGTATAATGTGACATTGTCGATGAGTATCATGTGACATTGTTGATGACAGTATCATGTGACATTGTTGATGACAGTATCTTGTGATACTGTTGATGGCAGTATCATGTGACATTGTTGATGACAGTATCATGTGACATTATTTATGAGAGTACCTTGTGATATTGTTGATGGCAGTGTGATGTTGGTTGCCAGAAATCGTTTTATTCACACGAGCAGTATCCAGATGTCCTATTGAATGATGCACCTCGGGAGTTGATTGCTACAGTCACAGGAATGGTGTTAACACGCAAAGTTAATTGGCGGTGTTGTAATAATGTTAGACTCTACATATGTCAGAGCGAGGCAACAATGACCTCGTACACTGGCTGCTGCAACAGTCTCGTCTACAGCACATATGGAAACGCTTTACGCTAATTTGGACAAAAAATCTTTGGGCAAAATGAATTTGATTGCATCGTCTAAATGCATGACTATTAGTGTGCATAAATGCCCAAGAGGAGAAATGTGCAAGATATAAGGAACAAGGGAATGAGGAGTGGTATACAAGGGTACATATGTGGGGTACAATCAGGGAAATCTGTAGGACAGAAAGAGTGGTATACAAGGGTACGTGTGTGGGGTACAATCAGGGAAATCTGTAGGATAGAAGGAGTGGTATACAAGGGTACGTGTGTGGGGTACAATCAGGGAAATCTGTTAGAGTAGAAGGAGTGGTATACAAGGGTACGTGTGCGGGGTACAATCAGCGAAATCTGTAGGACAGAAGGAGTGGTATACAAGGGTACGTGTGTGGGGTACAATCAGGGAAATCTGTAGGACAGAAGGAGTGGTATACAAGGGTACGTTTGGATGTACAGTCAGGGAAATCTGTTAGAGTAGAAGGAGTGGTATACAAGGGTACATGTGTGGGGTACAACCAGGGAAATCTGTAGGACAGAAGGAGTGGTATACAAGGGTACGTGTGTGGGGTACAATCAGGGAAATCTGTAGGATAGAAGGAGTGGTATACAAGGGTACGTGTGTGGGGTACAATCAGGGAAGTCTGTAGGACAGAAGGAGTGGTATACAAGGGTACATGTGTGGGGTCTAATCAGCGAAATCTGTAGGACAGAAGAAGTGGTATACAAGGGTACGTGTGTGGGGTACAATCAGGGAAATCTGTTAGAGTAGAAGGAGTGGTATACAAGGGTACGTGTGTGGGGTACAATCAGGGAAATCTGTAGGACAGAAGGAGTGGTATACAAGGGTACGTGTGTGGGGTACAATCAGGGAAATCTGTTAGAGTAGGAGTGGTATACAAGGGTACGTGTGTGGGGTACAGTCAGGGAAATCTGTAGGACAGAAGGAGTGGTATACAAGGGTACGTGTGTGGGGTACAATCAGGGAAATTTGTACGATAGAAGGAGTGGTATACAAGGGTACGTGTGTGGGGTACAATCAGGGAAATATGTAGGACAGAAGGAGTGGTATACAAGGGTACGTTTGGATGTACAGTCAGGGAAATGAGTGATAGATAAGTGTTCGTGGTCATGGGAGAGGACTTAGAGAGGATCGAGTAGAAAGAGGAAAGGAGATGGGATTATATTTTGTTACGTAACGGATTATTATCATAGAACTTCATTCTTTTGATATTCTGATTTTTGATTTGTTGTGTGATTTTGAGAACTAAGTAAATCTTTTTACCGTCTGTTACATTCCTGCTAGACACAACTGATGCCGATAGCCAGATGTACACAAACGGCAAATTATTTAAACTGACAGGGCAAAACTACGGAACTGCTTCCTTACAATCAAAACCATCCCATCTCCTGCTCTGGCACCCGCGCCTGTATTCTATAGCAAGAATTTCATAATTACACCGGCGAACATCCACATGTAGGTTTTTGTCCTGTTAAAACAGCTGGTAGACGAAGTGATGGATGTTTTAAGCCTGCTTCTTACCGGAGAACAGAGACTTACAGACATCTCTGCCGAACATATCTACGATACAGGCCTGATTAAGCACCTCGACCTGTCAGAGAGTACCTATCGTCCTCTACTGGAGCAGATAAATTTAAACATCAGCTTTCCCGTGTAGGAATTATGTATCATATCAGTTACGTAGTGTTCCGGATAATTTTACCGGCAACATTCAGTGAATCATATTAGTAGTGTACCGTGAAAACATATCGGTAGAACCGAAAATATTCCGTATCGGTAACTGTTCCGTGGACCATATATTGACTATATTCAGTTCCGTTAACCATATCAGCTATACGACCCCCGTCCCCCGTAAATATAAGTTGTGTGCAGGATGGGGCTCCCCTGTACGAGGCCCCTCCCAAATCCCGAATATATCGCTATCACGTTCAACACTATCAATTTACAGGCTACAAAAAGCACATGTTATAGTCCGTTTCAATATTGAAGATAAACGAACGAATGGCTCGATCGTTGTTATCATACACAGACATCTTAATGTCTTCACGTACTTAATCAATACATATGAGAAAGAGAGAATTCTGTTTCATATCAAAATATTAACAAAAATGTAGCTGATTACTTTCTCGCAGAACAAACTGCATACAGAAACGCGGCACTCCACCCAAAATAGCAAAATTTTAACAAAACTGAGGTAATTATTATATTGTATATCAATGTGTACGGCGGAAGTCCGTTTATCATATATCAATGTGTATGGCGGAAGTCTGTTTATCGTTTATCAATGTGTACAGCGGAAGTCTGTTTATCATATATCAATGTGTACGGCGGAAGTCTGTTTATTGTATATCAATGTGTATGGCGGAAGTCCGTTTATTGTATATCAATGTGTACGGCGGAAGTCCGTTTATTGTATATCAATTTGTACGGCGGAAGTCAGTTTATTGTATATCAATGTGTACGGCGGAAGTCTGTTTATCGTATATCAATGTGTACGGCGGAAGTCCGTTTATAGTATAAATTTGTCTGTTATCGTATATCAATGTATTGTATATCAATTATCATATATCAATTTGTACGACGGAAGTCCGTTTATCGTATATCAATGTGTACGGCGGAAGTCGGTTTATCATATATCAATGTGTACGGCGGAAGTCTGTTTATCATATATCAATGTGTACGGCGGAAGTCTGTTTATCATATATCAATGTGTACGGCGGAAGTCTGTTTATTGTATATCAATGTGTATGGCGGAAGTCCGTTTATTGTATATCAATGTGTACGGCGGAAGTCCGTTTATTGTATATCAATGTGTACGGCGGATGTCCGTTTATCGTATATTAATGTGTACGGCGGAAGTCTGTTTATCGTATATCAATTTGTACGGCGGAAGTCTGTTTATCGTATATCAATTTGTACGGCGGAAGTCTGTTTATCGTTTATCAATGTGTACGGCGGAAGTCTGTTTATCGTATATCAATGTGTACGGTGAAAGTCCGTTTATAGTATATCAATTTGTACGGTGGAAGTCTGTTATCGTATATCAATGTGTACGGCGGAAGTCTGTTTATTGTATATCGGTATGTACGGCGGAAGTCTGTATATCATATATCAATTTGTACGACGGAAGTCCGTTTATCGTATATCAATTTGTACGGCGGAAATCCGTTTATCGTATAATGTGTACGGCGGAAGTCTGTTTATTGTATATCGGTATGTACGGCGGAAGTATGTTTATCATATATCAATTTGTACGACGGAAGTCCGTTTATCGTATATCAATTTGTACGGTGGAAGTCCGTTTATCGTATATCAATGTGTACGGCGGAAGTCTGTTTATTGTATATCGGTATGTACGGCGGAAGTCTGTATATCATATATCAATTTGTACCACGGAATTCCGTTTATCGTATATCAATTTGTACGGTGGAAGTCCGTTTATCGTATATCAATTTGTACGGTGGAAGTCCGTTTATCGTATATCAATTTGTACGGCGGAAGTCTGTGTATCTTAAAACAATATGTACGAAGGAATAGAAGGCGGTGTTTCTGATATCCTGGTGTACGACGGAAGTTTCTGTATCTTATTACATCAGTGTGTACGGCAGAATTATGTAGATCCTTTTGCAACGGAAGTCTTATTATCATATTCTTTAGGTATTGCGGGGGTAAACGTTCTATAGATAACCGTGAATATTTATATTTGCGGTATTTTGGGCTGAAAAAAATTCGCGAAATATGGGACCAGGCAAAACATGGAGTAGCCATTTGATACTATCTGTTAGGTAGCCTGAGTCACGGAGAGTTGCTGACTGCCTGAGGAGCAAACGCAAAATCACTGAGTGGGACCTACAAACACGAACTTCAACACCTGGGAGCTTATATTAAATTAATATGCATATCACGAATTGCCTGTTTATGTATTAACAATTTGGCGTACACACAGAAGGTCTGTATATAATGACGGTAAGTATACACAGAGAACGGTCTGTATATAATGACGGTAAGGTGTACACAGTGAACGGTTTGTATATAATGACGGTAAGATATACACAGAGAACAGTCTGTATATAATTACGGTGAGATGTACACAGATAATAGTCTGTATATAATGACGGTGTGAGGTGCACAGGGAACGGTCTGTATATAATGACGGTAAGATGTACACAGAGAACGGTCTGTATATAATGACGGTAAGATGTACGCAGAGAACGGTCTGTATATAATGACGGTAAGATATACCCAGAGAACGGTCTGTATATAATGACGGTAAGTATACACGGAGAACGGTCTGTATATAATGACGGTAAGATATACACAGTGAACGGTCTGTATATAATGGCGGTAAGGTGTACACAGAGAACGGTATTGCGGGGGTAAACGTTCTATAGATAACCGTGAATATTTATATTTGCGGTATTTTGGGCTGAAAAAAATTCGCGAAATATGGGACCAGGCAAAACATGGAGTAGCCATTTGATACTATCTGTTAGGTAGCCTGAGTCACGGAGAGTTGCTGACTGCCTGAGGAGCAAACGCAAAATCACTGAGTGGGACCTACAAACACGAACTTCAACACCTGGGAGCTTATATTAAATTAATATGCATATCACGAATCGCCTGTTTACGTATTAACAATTTGGCGTACACACAGAAGGTCTGTATATTATGACGGGACGGTGTACACAGAGAACGGTCTGTATATAATGACGGTATTATGTAAACAGAGAACGGTCTGGATATAATGACGGTATGATGTACACAGAGAACGGTCTGTATATAATGACGGTAAGATGTACGCAGAGAACGGTCTGTATATAATGACGGTAAGTATACACAGTGAACGTTCTGTATATAATGACGGTAAGATATACCCAGAGAACGGTCTGTATATAATGACGGTAAGTATACACGGAGAACGGTCTGTATATAATGACGGTAAGATGTACACAGTGAACGGTCTGTATATAATGGCGGTAAGATGTACACAGAGAATGGTATTGCCGGGGTAAACGTTCTATAGATAACCGTGAATATTTATATTTGCGGTATTTTGGGCTGAAAAAAATTCGCGAAATATGGGACCAGGCAAAACATGGAGTAGCCATTTGATACTATCTGTTAGGTAGCCTGAGTCACGGAGAGTTGCTGACTGCCTGAGGAGCAAACGCAAAATCACTGAGTGGGACCTACAAACACGAACTTCAACACCTGGGAGCTTATATTAAATCAATATGCATATCACGAATCGCCTGTTTATGTATTAACAATTTGGCGTACACACAGAAGGTCTGTATATTATGACGGTATTATGTACACAGAGGACGGTCTGGATATAATGACGGTATGATGTACACAGAGAACGGTCTGTATATAATGACGGTAAGACGTACACAGAGAACGGTCTGTATATAATGACGGCAACATGTACACAGAGAACGGTCTGTATATAATGACGGTAAGATGTACACAGAGAACGGTCTGTATATAATGACGGTAACATGTACACAGAGAACGGTCTGTATATAATGACGGTATGATATACACAGAGAACGGTCTGTATATAATGACGGTGAGATTTACACAGAGAACGGTCTGTATATAATGACGGTATTATGTACACAGAGAACGGTCTGGATATAATGACGGTATGATGTACACAGAGAACGGTCTGTATATAATGACGGTAAGATGTACACAGAGAACGGTCTGTATATAATGACGGTAACATGTACACAGAGAACGGTCTGTATATAATGACGGTAAGATGTACACAGAGAACGGTCTGTATATAATGACGGTAACATGTACACAGAGAACGGTCTGTATATAATGACGGTATGATATACACAGAGAACGGTCTGTATATAATGACGGTGAGATTTACACAGAGAACGGTCTGTATATAATGACGGTATGATGTACACAGAGAACGGTCTGTATATAATGACGGTAAGATGTACACAGAGAACGGTCTGTATATAATGACGGTAAGATGTACACAGAGAACGGTCTGTATATAATGACGGTAAGATGTACACAGAGAACGGTCTGTATATAATGACGGTAAGATGTACACAGAGAACGGTCTGTATATAATGACGGTAAGATGTACACAGTGAACGGTCTGTATATAATGACGGTAAGTATACACAGTGAACGGTCTGTATATAATGACGGTAAGATGTACACAGAGAACGGTCTGTATATAATGACGGTGAGATGTACACAGAGAACGGTCTGTATATAATGGCGGTAAGTATACACAGAGAACGGTCTGTATATAATGACGGTAAGTATACACAGAGAACGGTCTGTATATAATGACGGTAAGATGTACACAGTGAACGGTCTGTATATAATGACGGTAAGATGTACACAGAGAACGGTCTGTATAGAATTACGGTGAGATGTACACAGATAATAGTCTGTATATGATGACGGTGTGAGGTGCACAGGGAACGGTCTGTATATAATGACGGTGTGAGGTGCACAGGGAACGGTCTGTATATAATGACGGTAAGATGTACACAGAGAACGGTCTGTATATAATGACGGTAAGATGTACGCAGAGAACGGTCTGTATATAATGACGGTAAGTATACACAGTGAACGGTCTGTATATAATGACGGTAAGATGTACACAGTGAACGGTTTGTATATAATGATGTACACAGTGAACGGTTTGTATATAATGACGGTAAGTATACACAGTGAATGGTCTGTAGATAATGACGGTAAGTATACACAGAGAACGGTCTGTATATAATGACGGTAAGTATACACAGTGAACGGTCTCTATTATGACTATATTCTGTTTTACAAGGTGTAAACTTTCTTATTTTGTTTTTTTTTTCATCTTGCCTATGGTAAATTTTAGATATCTAGTTTGTGCAGTAATTTAGAATCTGATATGGGTGATATGATTTTGTGGTTACGATGCTGTGGTGTGATCAGTGATGCCGTGTTCCTTTGATGTGTCGAATCAAAGAAAGTGAGAGCTGATGTGCAGTATTTAAAGTTATAGGTTGAGATAACACAGTTCACGCAGGAATACCTACCAACAAACACATTCCTTTTGAATCTAGGTCATCTAGCAGTATAATGTTACTTAAAACTAAAATACACTTTCACTTTTAAATTGTATTAAGTTGTTGTAAGGACTCTGTCTGTACGTCGGATTGTCTGTCTGTCCCTCCGTCTATGAGTCTGTCCTAATGGTGCTTTTGTACTCTGTGACCTATGGTTTTGATAGTATTTACATTTATCTTAATTGATGTTTAGGCGTACTGCTAAGAAATTAATTTTCTTATTACAATGAAATTCGACTCATCCGAACTACAAAGATAAAATATATAGAAGGAAAAAAAATCCGGGACTTGAAAATTATTTCGACTCAACCGATTTCGAGACGAGACGAGACTCAACTGTTTTTATCACTGTTCCTAAGTTCTGAAAACGGAAAAGTTATGAATAAATTTACGTGAGAGACAGGCGTTAAGGAATTAACTGGAACCGTGTCACACTGAACTCGACAAAGCGAATGTGATATGTTTAAAAGAAATCAAATTTCTTTTGCATGCCTTTTTCTAATTTTACGGTACGGTAGCTTTTGTGAAATTTCATCAAATCCCCCTTTGCCATGTCAACGTTGCAGTCCCTTATTACAATAGTCAACCATCAAACTTGACGCGAGAACGTTTGGGGTCAAATTCCAAAAATGATATCATATCTAAAATAACTTCGGTGACCTCTGAACTCACTGAAACTTGATTAACAAACTATGATAGCCAACATACAATGTACTGCGTAGCTACCCTAATGTACCACATGTCACGAATAAGTATATTCTAAATAGTTTTTTTTTATCTCCAACAATAATTCGTCTTTAGTAAAGTACATCAGAAAGTAGGGAAGCGACAAATATTCAATAAGATTTCTCTTGTATCCAACACAATATTTCTTGTATCCAACACGATATTTCTTGTATCCAACACGATATTTCTTGTATTCAGTTAGATGTCTCTTGTATCCAACACAATATTTCTTGTATTCAGTTAGATGTCTCTTGTATCCAACACGATATTTCTTGTATTCAGTTAGATGTCTCTTGTATCCAACACGATATTTCTTGTATTCAGTTAGATGTCTCTTGTATCCAACACAATATTTCTTGTATTCAGTTAGATGTCTCTTGTATCCAACACGATATTTCTTGTATCCAACACAATATTTCTTATATTGAGTTAGATGTCTCTAATATCCAACACAATATTTCTTTATCCAATAAGACGTTTCTTGTATTCAGTTAGATGTCTCTAGTATCCAACACAATATTTCTTGTATTCAGTTAGATGTCTCTTGTATCCAACACAATATTTCTTGTATTCAGTTAGATGTCTCTTGTATCCAACACGATATTTCTTGTATTCAGTTAGATGTCTCTTGTATCCAACACGATATTTCTTGTATTCAGTTAGATGTCTCTTGTATCCAACACAATATTTTTTGTATTCAGTTAGATGTCTCTTGTATCCAACACAATATTTCTTGTATTCAGCTAGGTGTCTCTTGTATCCAACACGATATTTCTTGTATTCAGTTAGATGTCTCTTGTATCCAACACGATATTTCTTGTATCCAACACAATATTTCTTATATTCAGTTAGATGTCTCTAGTATCCAACACAATATTTCTTGTATTCAGTTAGATGTCTCTTGTATTCAACACGATATTTCTTGTATCCAACACAATATTTCTTGTATTCAGTTAGGTGTCTCTTGTATCAAACACGATATTTCTTGTATTCAGTTAGATGTCTCTTGTATCCAACACGATATTTCTTGTATTCAGTTAGATGTCTCTTGTATCCAACACGATATTTCTTGTATTCAGTTAGATGTCTCTTGTATCCAACACGATATTTCTTGTATCCAACACGATATTTCTTGTATTCAGTTATATGTCTCTTGCATCCAACACAATATTTCTTGTATTCAGTTAGATGTCTCTAGTATCCAACACAATATTTCTTGTATCCAACACAATATTTCTTGTATTCAGTTAGATGTCTCTTGTATCCAACACAATATTTCTTGTATTCAGTTAGATGTCTCTAGTATCCAACACAATACACGATATTTCTTGTATTCAGTTAGATGGCTCTTGTATCCAACACAATATTTCTTGTATTAAGTTAGATGTCTCTAATATCCAACACAATATTTCTTTATCCAATAAGACGTTTCTTGTATTCAGTTAGGTGTCTTTTGTATCCAACACGATATTTCTTGTATCCAACACGATATTTCTTGTATTCAGTTAGATGTCTCTAGTATCCAACACAATACACGATATTTCTTGTATTCAGTTAGATGGCTCTTGTATCCAACACAATATTTCTTGTATTAAGTTAGATGTCTCTAATATCCAACACAATATTTCTTTATCCAATAAGACGTTTCTTGTATTCAGTTAGGTGTCTTTTGTATCCAACACGATATTTCTTGTATCCAACACGATCTTTCTTGTATTCAGTTAGATGTCTCTTGTATCCAACACAATATTTCTTGTATTCAGTTAGATGTCTCTTGTATCCAACACAATATTTCTTGCATTCAGTTAGATGTCTCTTGTATCCAACACGATATTTCTTGTATTCAGTTAGGTGTCTTTTGTATCCAACACGATATTTCTTGTATCCAACACGATATTTCTTGTATTCAGTTAGATGTCTCTTGTATCCAACACAATATTTCTTGTATTCAGTTAGATGTCTCTTGTATCCAACACGATATTTCTTGTATTCAGTTAGATGTCTCTTGTATCCAACACAATATTTCTTGTATTCAGTTAGATGTCTCTTGTATCCAACACAATATTTCTTGTATTCAGTTAGATGTCTCTTGTATCCAACACAATATTTCTTGTATTCAGTTAGATGTCTCTTGTATCCAACACGATATTTCTTTATCCAATAAGACGTTTCTTGTATTCATTTATATGTCTCTTGTATTCAGTAAGACATATTTTGTCTCAAATCAGATTTATCTTTTGCACAATACATATAAAAATAGCACTTGTTATATTTGTAAAATCTGATATAAAAGCACAGATATATACATTTATATTACAAGAGCCAAGTATGGTTTTCCTTATATATCTAGTCAGTACAATATATACAAAGATATCTGAAGTTTTCTACCACACGTATTTCTGTGGGATAAATAAAAAAAATTGGTTGGTCTGACTGGTAAATGATGGTCGGTACCCTTTTTGTCCGGTGACGTCACAATGGACACGAGATCTCGTATATACTTACAAAAGAATGAGATTGTACTAAGTGACCGTCAGACAGTATCATGACACAATGTCGCAACGAGCTAAATTATCTTCAGGTAAATGTATGTTTGTGGAAGATGTTGGTCCTAGCCACCAGGTCAATGTACCTATTGTGGTTGATGTTGGTCCTAGCCACTAGGTCAATGTACCTATTGTGGTTGATGTTGGTCCCAGCCACCAGGCCAGTGTACCTATTGTGGTAGCTGTTGGTCCCAGCTACCAGGTCCATGTACCTATTGTGGTTGATGTTGGTCCTAGCCACCAGGTCAGTGTACCTATTGTGGTAGCTGTTGGTACCAGCCACCAGGTCCATGTACCTATTGTGGTAGCTGTTGGTCCCAGCCACCAGGTCAATATACCTATTGTGGTTGATGTTGGTCCTAGCCATCAAGACGTTAGGTCCAACCACTAAGATGTTTGACGCAGCCATCAAGACGTTAGGCCCAACCATCGAGATGTTTGACGCAGCCATCAAGACGTTAGGCCCAACCATCAAGATGTTTGACGCAGCCAACAGGTAAATCTATGTCCGTAAATAACCCTTAGGTATCCGCCATAGAAGCTACTGCTTTGATTTTACATAATGACTATGGTAATTAATTATAATTAGTAATTTACACACACACTGAGTCAGGTGCGTTTTCTCTGCAATAAATGCAACAGACGGCCAGCCTGCGGACCTCAATGACGCAAAAGTTGAATCACCTCGTCACCATAGTAAACCGAACTAGATCACAATATGGAACATCCCATGACGGAGTCACGGTTATGGCAGGTTGTCACAAAATATTGATAACACATTGAGATGAACAAGATATTAAATAATTTATCAATGAAAACATTACCACTGCCCTCGCTTCAGTGAGTCATATGTCTGTCCCTTGGACTGTAACAGACTAGGGCGGGAGAATAGTGTCATAATATACCCTGTTAACAGACCCAAAAATCCCACAGTCTCGGACCAGGTGCGGGGTCTATCTAAAATCCCACAGTCTCAGACCAGCTGCGGGGTCTATCTAAAATTCTACAGCCTCAGACCAGCTGCGGGGTCTGTCTAAAATTCTACAGTCTCAGACCAGCTGCGGGATGTATCTAAAATACCACAGTCCCGGACCAGGTGCGGGGTCTATCTAAAATTCTACAGTCTCACACCAGCTGCGGGGTATATTTAAAATTCTACAGTCTCAGACCAGCTGCGGGGTATATCTAAAATTCTACAGTCTCAGACCAGCTGCGGGGTGTATCTAAAATACCACAGCCAGACCAGCTGCGGAGTCCACATTCCACATTCTTGAGCAAGCATGCGGGGTCTATCTTTGCCATATCACAAGAACAATTATAATGGAGAGTTTTGAAATGTTTTCAAGGCAAGTTTACATATATACAAACTAAGTGTATAAGTAGATAAAGTCGTACTGAAGAGACATACAAGGTGGAAGTTGTAACACCACACCTCCATACCTTACTGTATCATGTTTAAGGGGTCATGACCTCGCGGCTTCTATCATTTCACTGCTGATTTGAGGGCGAGATGAAAGGGCCAATGGTGACCCCTGCCAAGAAAATGTTATCATAGCCAGTACAAGACACCAGGGCTGGGGATAGCCTGTCTGGTATAGATAGCTAGATTTGTTTTGCTTTAATCAATCGGTAAACAACGTCTTCTATAACGAGACTAATCAAATACGAAAAACCTATATGCCGATTGTCTGTCTGACTACCTGTCTGTCTGTTTGTCTGTCTTATCATATCACGTGGACAGATAAGTTTTCTATCGTCACTCGGACAGACAACTTTCTATTAGAGTTCGTCACGTGGACAGTCCAACTTCTACCAGGTTACGTCAGGTGGGCAGACAACTTTCTACCTGAGTACGTCAATTGGGCAAACAACTTTCTACTAGGGTTCGTCACGTGGATAGTCCAACTTTCTACCAGGATACATCACGTGGACAGACAAATTTCTACCACGGTACGCTGTCGGTAATGCACTTTTTATAACTTAGTAGTAGTTGCCAGGTCTCGACATGATAAACGGCTCGCAAATCCGTCAGCATGATCGTACACCACAGGAATCTTTAAAGTTAAAAATTTAGCAACTGTTGACAAAGCTGGAGTTGGAAGGTAGCTACATACTTCAAAGAAACAAATTTTACTTTTAACGACTTTATAAATTCTGCTCATCTATTTCCTTTCAGCGTATCTTGCCCCTGTTGCAAGCTGCGTGGGGAATAAGAATCTCAAGGCCACTGCAACAAGCTGTGTAGGGGATGTGGACCTCAATTATTGTTGTTACAAGCTGTGTCGGAGATATGGACCTCAAGGCCCCCTGTTACAGGCTTTGTTGGAGATATGGACCTCAATTATTATTGTTACAAGCTGTGTTGGAGAGATGGACCTCAATGTCCCCTGTTACAGGCTGTGTTGGAGTTATGGACCTCGATGATTATTGTTACAAGCTGTGTCGGAGATATGGACCTCAAGGTCCCCTGTTACAGTCTGTGTTGGAGAGATGGACCTCAATGATTATTGTTACAAGCTGTGTTTGAGAGATGGACCTCAAGGCCCCCTGTTACAAGCTGTGTTGGAGAAATGGACCTCAAGGCCCCCTGTTACCCCTGTTACAGGCTGTGTTGGAGATATGGACCTCAAGGCCCCCTGTTACAAGCTGTGTTGGAGAAATGGACCTCAAGGCCCCCTGTTACCCCTGTTACAGGCTGTGTTGGAGATATGGACCTCAATGATTATTTTTACAAGCTGTGTTGAAGAGATGGACCTCTAGCTACCGATTCCCCTCAAGAATAACGACTCCACATAACACCGCAGCAGTACTTTTTAATTCAAGCTCCTGCGGTAGTTTGCTCGATTGCAGTGCTGAGGCTGTCTACATGATGTTTTAATAAGCCTGTTTTAAAACATTGGTACAGACAAATGATACAGCCCTATCATATTCAACCTCAAAGAAACACGGACATAGAGAATGATGTAGTGTAAAACACGGACTGTCAGACAGTAGATACAGTGTAAAACATGGACTGTCACTGTCAGACAGTAGATACAGTGTAAAACACGGACTGTCTGACAGTAGATACAGTGTAAAACATGGACTGTCAGACAGTAGATACAGTGTAAAACATGGACTGTCAGACAGTAGATACAGTGTAAAACATGGACTGTCACTGTCAGACAGTAGATACAGTGTAAAACACGGTAATACACTGTCAGACAATAGATACAGTGTAAAACACGGACTGTCAGACAGTAGATACAGTGTAAAGCAGACTGTCAGACAGTAGATACAGTGTAAAGCACGGACTGTTACTGTCAGACAGTAGATACAGTGTAATACATGGACTGTCACTGTCAGACAGTAGATACAGTGTAATACATGGAATGTTACTGTCAGACAGTAGATACAGTGTAATACATGGACTGTCACTGTCAGAAAGTAGATATAGTGTAAGACATGGACTATCAGACAGTAGATACAATGTCATACATGGACTGTCACTGTCAGACAGTAGATACAGTGTAATACATGGAATGTTACTCTCAGACAGTAGATACAATGTAATACATGGACTGTCACTGTCAGACAGTAGATATAGTGTAAGACATGGACTGTCACTGTCAGTAAGTGTAATACATGGACTGTCACTGTCAGACAGTAGATATAGTGTAAGACATGGACTGTCAGACAGTAGATACAATGTCATACATGGACTGTCACTGTCAGACAGTAGATACAGTTTAATACATGGACTCTCAGACAGTAGATACAGTGTTAATACATGGACTGTCAATGTCAGACAGTATATACAGTGTAAAACATGGACTGTTACTGTCAGACAGTAGATACAGTGTAATACATGGACTGTCACTGTCAGCCAGTGATACAGTGTAAAACAGTCACAGTAGATACAGATACAGTGTAATATATGGACTGTCAGACAGTAGATACAGTGTAATACATGGACTGTCAGACAGTAGATACAGTGTAATACATGGACTGTCAGACAGTAGATACAGTGTAATACATGGACTGTCAGACAGTAGATACAGTGTAATACATGGACTGTCAGACAGTAGATACAGTGTAAAACACGGACTGTCGGACAGTAGATACAGTGTAATACATGGACTGTCACTGTCAGCCAGTAGATACAGTGTAATACATGGACTGTCAGACAGTAGATACAGTGTAAAACATGGACTGTCAGACAGTAGATACAGTGTAAAACATGGACTGTCACTGTCAGACAGTAGATACAGTGTAAAACACGGACTGTCTGACAATAGATACAGTGTAAAACACGGACTGTCAGACAGTAGATACAGTGTAAAGCACGGACTGTTACTGTCAGACAATAGATACAGTGTAATACATGGACTGTCACTGTCAGACAGTAGATACAGTGTAATACATGGAATGTTACTGTCAGACAGTAGATAGTGTAATACATGGACTGTCACTGTCAGACAGTAGATATAGTGTAAGACATGGACTGTCAGACAGTAGATACAGTGTAAAACATAGACTGTCACTGTCAGACAGTAGATACAGTGTAAAACACGGACTGTCACTGTCAGACAGTAGATACAGTGTAATACATGGAATGTTACTGTCAGACAGTAGATACAATGTAATACATGGACTGTCACTGTCAGAAAGTAGATATAGTGTAAGACATGGACTGTCAGACAGTAGATACAATGTCATACATGGACTGTCACTGTCAGACAGTAGATACAGTGTAATACATGGAATGTCAGACAGTATATAAAGTGTAATACATGGACTGTCACTGTCAGACAGTAGATACAGTTTAATACATGGACTCTCAATGTCAGACAGTATATGCAATGTAAAACATGGACTGTTACTGTCAGACAGTAGATACAGTGTAATACATGGACTGTCACTGTCAGCCAGTAGATACAGTGTAATACATGGACTGTCAGACAGTAGATACAGTGTAATACATGGACTGTCAGACAGTAGATACAGTGTAATACATGGACTGTCAGACAGTAGATACAGTGTAATACATGGACTGTCAGACAGTAGATACAGTGTAAAACACGGACTGTCGGACAGTAGATACAGTGTTATACATGGACTGTCACTGTCAGCCAGTAGATACAGTGTAATACATGGACTGTCAGACAGTAGATACAGTGTAAAACACGGACTGTCGGACAGTAGATACAGTGTCATACATGAACTGTTTCTCTCAGCAATATGTTTTATTTCTTTTATCGAAAATGAGAAATGTCTCATCTGTTTTCGGCTGGCTGTAGGTATTATCTATCATGTTGATCTAGAAAGTAAATAAGCACATAAAATACTGTTTATTTCAATTTTAGCTGCTATTAGTTGAATGGGAGTAAGTCGCAAACTGCTCACGTGACAGACGCTTAAAAAGGATGTTTTTATCTCCACTCGAAATAAGGGAGTATGACTTCAAAGACTCACCAGTAGACACGTCTGGTCTGATGTAATAGCAAATCTGTCCATTCGGTTCTCTGTCTGTCAGTCTTTTCAGTCTGGCTGTCCGAAACGCTCTGTCCGTCTGTTATTCATCACGTTGTGGTTTCACCTCGAAAATTTCTTTAACTCTAACCAATTGACCAGATATCTTACCTAGAGATTTAAACCAACATGTTTCTATTTATGAAGATTGGGATTAATTGGTTGGTTCGTTTCTGTATGACGTCCTTTAATATAACGTGATTCACATTAGATGAGATATACATATGTACTTTTATGGGTTATACCTATGTACTTTAATGGGTTATACCTATGTACGTTAATGGGTTATACCTATGTACTTTAATGGGTTATACCTATGTACTTTAATGGGTTATACCTATGTACTTTAATGGGTTTTACGCGAGTTTTCTCATTCACGCATATTTTTACGTATCAATGAGTTTTTGGCTAAGAATATATTCCTTTTTTCTTTCTTCACACTTTCACAAACTTTTGCTTGAATTAAGAAAAAAAATGTTTTAAAATTAGAAATAGTGTTATTTACAAGCAGTATTTGTTTACTACAACCAGTAGATGTTTTAAATACGTCAATTAACCGCTGCATTATACAAATGATAATAAACGATAGCAACCAAATAACCCAAGAACAAACCGAAAATAAAATCCCACAAATAAAAAAAACGTTTAATCCCGTATCTCCATATGCTCTCTTGTGAGAGCATTTGAATAAGCACGTTGGAGTTACTTCCCCTTAATTGAAGTGACGGTTCTAGAACGGCGGGAAAGCTGGGGATTTGTTTTGGCAGTAAATATCTACGGATGTTAGATTTCATCATCGGAAAATTGGAAAGGAGGAATTGATTTACGCGAACGGGGGCATACGGCATTTTGTTTTACCAACCATTGACCAGGCAAGGAGAACTGGTTCAGTAATGATATTTGTACATATATTGTCATTCATCAATCTTTTAGAGGAATTTAAATCGTTTACGTAAAGTAAAAATGTGTTCATCGCAAAAAAACAATTTAAAACAATTGATAATTGATAAAAGGCATAAAATGCTGCGTGGCGAAATTCACTGTAATAGGTATCACAAATGTTAACTTTCTTTGGAACACGATATGGGATATGAATGTGTCCAGCTGTATCGGTCCATATAATTGTGTTGATGCTTCAGATCTCTGCTGTATCCGTGACTTGTTACGAGTTTCCACAGTTTAAGTTAATAATTTAAATCTTTGTCAAATTGGTGATCCCAAGATAGAAGATGCGCGTGCAGGATATCGCTTTCTTCCTCGGTGAATGTTAGAGTGTGCGAGCATGGCAAGCCAAATTTTATATTTATTCATGGAACAATGTTTATCCTGAATTTATCAAAAAACAATATTCTCTAAATATATTAAAACTATTTCAGATCAATGTTTTTTAACAAAATGGCTACCAATGCAATGAAGAATATCTCACTTTTTACAATAAAATATGTTCGTGTTTGTGTTTTATCATTTTCAATAGTTCAGATAGGCATGGTCAAGCTCCGAGACAAAATGTCCTTTAATAATGTGTCTCAATTAAAGAGACATTACGATCATTTTTATATTGTACGTCTTTAATAAACCTCAAGTTATGTTTCTATGCTATCCAGATATTTCACAGTCGATTTCCAATGTTTCGGGAAAACCCCTCTCAAATTTAGCGCTGATAACGTTGCGTAATAATTTTGAAAACGAGGCAGTTTATTTTGTAAACACGAACACATGATGACGGGCAGAAATGACACTGACAGTAGTAACACAGTAAAATTCCGTTTTTTTCGGCACCTAGTTTTCTTATGGGTGTCGCAAATGTTACTTGATAACTCTTAGTAAGTTTAAAATTCATCGCCAAAATTGTCCTGACCGATTCAGGCGGGAAGCCATTTTTGGTGCAAGTGACGGTGTTTTGTGGGCATTTCAGCGAAAACCAATCGTGGTTGTTTACAAGGTGATACACTTGATACAAATTTGCAATAATGATAACTAAAAAAAAAATTAAACAAAATAAAAAGACAGTAAAAAAAACCAACAAAAAAACAAGAATAATCCCCGTTTAATCGCGATGTCGCTATAAGACACATTTTCACAAATGTTACAGATATTTAACGTACTTCACATAGTATTCCAGGCATAACTGTACTTGAAGTTACTTCTATCACACCTCTGAACATTAACCTCTACCCAAATATATTTGACTTATCTTTTATTTAAACATATTTTATTGCACATAAAGAGCAATAGGATTAGGCACACATTTATATACAAACTTATATAAAGCCCTTTCCAAACATATCAATACACTCACATAACATTTACAAGGTGGTAGTATGACATAATAACAAATAATTATGAACAAGTTCTCTCTCTCTCTCTCTCTCTCTCTCTCTCTCTCTCTCTCTCTCTCTCTCTCTCTCTCTCTCTCTCTCTCTCTCTCTGTGTGTGTGTGTGTGTGTGTGTGTGTGTGAGAGAGAGAGAGAGAGAGAGAGATAGAGAGAGAGACATACAAGCAGACAGACTGGCAGACAGAGAGAGATAGAGAGACAGAGAGAGAGTGGAGATGTATATCACGTACGATATATGAACTTTGCGTGCTGAGAATATTTTGTATATATGCAGATCATGCATCTGCTCCTTCTTCATGCCAGCGTAACATATAATCACCGGAATTACGTTCGCATGTAAATTACTGTAATAGCTGTGTTTATAGAAATCAGTATATAAAAGCCATCATTGTGTCGCTAAATTATATACTGTCAGGAAACGAATTTATAGAAATTGATACACGTTTCATGATCATAATCATTCGTACTGTGTTATGTATTGTTTTAAACTCAATATTGAATGAAATGAAGTTATTTTAACTCGATGACAAATGAAGGAAGACTTTATATAATGAATTGGAACATGATACATACTCCGGACTGTCGTTACAGTTTTTAAAGTTAAACTTAAACTGTTCTGCTGTTGTAAAGCATTTCACACAAATATTTAGCTATAAAATTGGGTTTGATAGATAAGTGTCGTCATTTTTGTCTGCCAAAACGCCATATGGGGTATTATATAAGGATTGGTATCCCTGAAGTTCACTTTCAAATTGTATTTGAGTTGCCTCCCTTCGACTGTGCGCAATCATTATAATCATCATCTCAATTAACAAGATGCAATTGAAATGGACATATCTACATCGTTCAATTATAAGAAATGCACACTGATATATTTATTTGCAAAATTGACACGTCATTTTAAACTTTTAGAATATTTTCTTTAAGATATTCCACGTAAACTATCAACTACTTTTATAGCTCTCTAGATCAATGTACAAGGGTATATTGTGTGGTAAGCCTCTACTGAGCTAACACTGAGTACAGTAAACACATCGACATGCCTTCCAGCGATATAACCTCACTTTACACACCGAGATATCCTCATTCATTATAGCGAGATATCATCACTCCTCACTCAGTAAACCGAGATATCCTCACCCAGTACACCGAGATATCCTCACCAAGTACACCGAGATATCCTCACTCAGTACACCGAGATATCCTCACTCAGTACACCGAGATATCCTCGCCCAGTACACCGAGATATCCTCACTCAGTACACCGAGATATCCTCACCCAGTACACCGAGATATCCTCACCCAGTACACCGAGATATCCTCACTCAGTACACCGAGATATCCTCACTCAGTACGCCGAGATATCCTCACCCAGTACACCGAGATATCCTCAGACTGGAGGACTGTTAGGGGAACAGGGAAATATTAAATATGGGGGACTGTTAGGGGTCTAAGGGGAAATATTAGATATGGGGGACTGTAAGGGGTCACAGGGAAATATTAGATATGGGGGAATGTAAGGGGTCACAGGGAAATATTAGATATGGGAGACTGTAAGGGGTCCCAGGGAAATATTGGGTATGGGGACTGTAAGGGGTCACAGGGAAATATTAGATATGGGGGACTGTAAGGGGTCACAGGGAAATATTAGACTGTAAGGGATCAAATGGACTCATTAATCAGAAAAAGTAAAGCAGTAGACTTTGCTCCAAATAATCCGTGTTTTTTCAACTGAAAGGTTTAAATATTCTACGTAACAATTTTTCCAGGGACATTTCAGAACCATCTTGAACTATCAGCATATTGAGATACAAGAGGTGTTATCAACATACTGAGAAACAACAAGTGTTATCAGCATATCAAGAAACAGGAGGTGTTATCAACATACTGAGAAATAACAGGTGTTATCAGCATATTGAGAAACAAGAGATGTTATCAACATACTGAGAAACAACAAGTGTTATCAGCATATCAAGAAACAGGAGGTGTTATCAACATACTGAGAAACAAGAGATGTTATCAACATACTGAGAAACAAGAGATGTTATCAACATATCGAGAAACAGGAGGTGTTATCAACATACTGAGAAACACGAGGTTTTATCAGTATACTGAGAAACAAGAGGTGTTATCAGCATATTGAGAAACAGGAGGTGTTATCAGCATATTTAGAAACAAGAGGTGTTATCAACATATTGAAAAACAAGAGGTGTTATCAACATATTGAAAAACAAGAGGTGTTATCAACATATTGAGAAACAAGAGGTGTTATCAACATATTGAAAAACAAGAGGTGTTATCAGCATATTGAAAAACAAGAGGTGTTATCAACATATTGAAAAACAAGAGGTGTTATCAACATATTGAAAAACAAGAGGTGTTATCAACATATTGAGGAACAAGAGGTGTTATCAACATATTGAAAAACAAGAAGTGTTATCAGCATATTGAGATACAACAGGTGTTATTAACATATTGAGAAACAACAGGTGTTATCAGTATACTGAGAAACAAGAGATGTTATCAGCATATTGAGAAACAAGAGGTGTTATCAGTATACTGAGAAACAGGAGATGTTATCAACATATTGAGAAACAAGAGGTGTTATCAACATATTGAAAAACAAGAGGTGTTATCAACATATTGAAAAACAAGAGGTGTTATCAACATATTGAGAAACAAGAGGTGTTATCAACATATTGAAAAACAAGAGGTGTTATCAACATATTGAAAAACAAGAGGTGTTATCAACATATTGAAAAACAAGAGGTGTTATCAACATATTGAAAAACAAGAGATGTTATCAACATATTGAAAAACAAGAGGTGTTATCAACATATTGAAAAACAAGAGGTGTTATCAACATGTTTAGAAACAAGAGGTGTTATCAACACATTGAGAAACAAGAGGTGTTATCAACATATTGAAAAACAAGAGGTGTTATCAACATGTTTAGAAACAAGAGGTGTTATCAACACATTGAGAAACAAGAGGTGTTATCAACATATTGAGAAACAGGAGGTATTGGGGTGATCAGGTCGCCTTGACGACAGTCTCTTATAATATGTATAGTAACGTTTGGTTGAAGCAACAAGACCCAATTCGAATATATGGATTTCAGTTGAATTAATAGAATTCTTATGTTCTGGCTAAAAATGGGTTTGGTTTTATTTTAAAAACCTTACCATCTTGCCGTAGACCTAATAGTATTTCTTCTTTATCTTATTGGCCCCAATATTTCTTAATACTTTTTTCTTGCTTTCAACTTCTTGCATGTCTCCCTGTCCTTGTTCTTCCATGCTTTGTATTACGTGTATATAATGTTTTTGACTGTCCATATTTAATCAATCAATTATGTTTTTAGTGCCTGGACGTAATCTGCAGTAAATTAATTTTAATCAGTTTTACTGAGAGAAAAATCGAATAAACGATAAAAAGTACGATGTTTTAAACAGGATTCAATGCAGTTTAACTCTCTTGTTTTCAAACCAGACTGCGATATGTTTTGTTTATCTCTGGCACAGTTCAAGGTGCATCTAAAGAATATTCTTTATCGCTGCATTACTCAAGTGTACCATTAAGCTTGTGTACGTGCATAACCGACTGATGTCTTATATATGTGTTGTTGTTATCCATTCTGTAAGTGGAGCCTTGGATCTGTAGAATTGGAAATTAATCAATTTTCGTAAGAATGTCTTCATTTCTACTTTAGTGTTTCCTTTTAAAGGAAATGAAGGATGTACATTTGCATTAACAATTAAAACAAATCACGAATTAAAATTTCAGTCTCGGTACCTGGAATATTAATTACAACACGTGTGTTGTCATCAGGAAGACAATACAGAATTTTTGTATCTGTTCTTTATCATACAGTAGACATGAATTAAATTTCCACGGACCATCCCATCGTTCTATACCACTTAACTTAAAATTTTATAAAGAAAACGAGTGATCTCACCTCTATAACAATTCAAACGTTGTTTTTCACCTGAAAAAAGAAATTTCGATAACAAAAAAAACAAAAAAAATGAAAAGCTGATCGAGACTATTGTTATGGGTTCTTTTTCATATACCAATTACCCTCTTTATTACCTCCAAAATGAAGAGTACAAAGCATTCGGAACATATCTGCACGATTATATAATAAACAATACATACATACCTTACATACACGAGTGTTATACAAAGTGTCAGGTTACAGAGCATATTAGTTCGTAATAGTGTCCATATAGACTCATTATATTGTAACGAGACTATAAAATCAACTTTTTAGTTAAATATATCTAGAGTACACGCCTAGCACGTAGTATAGAAACACTACAATATAGATATGTAACGTTACTATGAAATCAACTATTTAGTTAAATATATCTAGAGTACACGCCTAGCACGTAGTATAGAAACACTACAATATAGATATGTAACGTTACTATGAAATCAACTTTTTAGTTAAATATATCTAGAGTACACGCCTAGCACGTAGCATAGAAACGCTACAATATACATATGTAACGTTACTATGAAATCAACTATTTAGTTAAATATATCTAGAGTACACGCCTAGCACGTAGTATAGAAACACTACAATATAGATATGTAACGTTACTATGAAATCAACTATTTAGTTAAATATATCTAGAGTACACGCCTAGCACGTAGTATAGAAACACTACAATATAGATATGTAACGTTACTATGAAATCAACTTTTTAGTTAAATATATCTAGAGTACACGCCTAGCACGTAGTATAGAAACACTACATCATACATATGTGATGAGACTGTAAAATCAACATTGTACCTTTTTCAGAGTACACGCATAATATAGTATAGAAACAGTACATTATAATGAAACTATGAAATAAACATAGTAGTTAAATCTTTATCTAGAATATACACATCATCTGTTATATAGATTCACTGCGGTTTCAACTTTGAAAAGATAATGTGTCCGAGTGGTAATTACGACAATACTACCGATAATACAACTTCCGACATTTTTTCTATAGCTTCTACTGAAATTAACCTGAATCATCCACATCTTCATTGTCTAGTTTGTAACCGAATGCTCCTCCAAGTAAAACATGCGTTAGTTCATTATCTGACACGGAATGAAGATACACACGAAACAAAATACCTATATCACTAATATATGCTATTGAACACCACAACTGATATCGTAGAACAACGTTGTGGATACATTTTAATACAATAGTTCATACTATCAGAAGATCGTAAGAGATAGGTGTGCCTTCCAGTACAGTATCAACAGCGAAAAGTCTTGATTTTCTTTATTAACCATAATTTCAAAATATTTTTTGAATAAAAATTGCAATCCCTTTAGAACAGGTTTAAAAGAGTAAAAAAAATAATAGTCAAATCCCCATAATTTCTTTTAAAGATTTGATTTTCTTCCGAAAAACCGTGTTTCTTGCAAATAATAAATTATATAGTTCTAAGGTTTTAAGTACGCAAAAACGTCGTTTCTTTTAATTTCATTCCCAGGACCTTGACAGATTGCAGACAGAAACGGTACACTCACCATCATGTTACAAATTTCCAACGATCAAAAATATTTATTCTAGTCCAGACATAGAGTAGACGGGAGGGATAGAAGGGAGGAGATAGAGAATACAAACTCATATCGAAATGGTGAGATCAACTGTCCAGTCACGCACTCTGACGTCGAGTTTGCCCGAAAATGCAGTCGTACTTCCGGTTGTGTTATCGGTTAATCTTGTCTGATTTAGCTTTACAACTCTGAAAGGAGCGAGAGGAAGCAAACTCATCTGAGGTAAACCTACTTTTTAGAACCGTTTTGAGAATAAGAGTTTTGAATGAAAAAACAGGTGAATGTTTTTATATCAAATTAATTAGACTGACTTTTGCTCATTGGTCTTATCAATGTTATAATTAATTTATTGAAATAAGTGCATTGACAAACTTGTGTGCTGATAAAAAAGTGATAAAGACATTGCCATATTATATATATATATATATGTATTCTTTTTTATTTATTTTATTTTTATTTATTGCGATAAATCACGAATTATTATGAACAGGTAATACAACATTTTGTTTTTTCTTGACTGAATTAGACCAGTCAAACATCACTTTACCTAGAGGATTCCGCAGGATGTTTCTACATTAGGTGTGTAGTGAATCATATTGTGTGATAATGTCATTACTTCGGAGAAAGGTGTCATTACTTTGGAGGAAGGTGTCATTACTTTGGAGGAAGGTGTCATTACTTTGGAGGAATATGTCATTATTTTGGAGGAAGGTGTCATTACTTTGGAGGAAGGTGTCATTACTTTGGAAGAACATGTCATTACTTTGGAGAAAGGTGTCATTTCTTTGGAGGAAGGTGTCATTACTTTGGAGGAATATGTCATTATTTTGGAGGAAGGTGTCATTACTTTGGAAGAACATGTCATTACTTTGGAGAAAGGTGTCATTACTTTGGAGGAATGTGTCATTACTTTGGAGGAACATGTCATTACTTTGGAGGAAGGTGTCATTACTTTGGAGGAAGGTGTCATTACTTTGGAGGAACGTGTCATTACTTTGGAGGAAGGTGTCATTACTTTGGAGGAAGGTGTCATTACTTTGGAGGAACATGTCATTACTTTGGAGGAAGGTGTCATTACTTTGGAGGAAGGTGTCATTACTTTGGAGGAAGGTGTCATTACTTTGGAGGAAGGTGTCATTACTTTGGAGGAAGGTGTCATTAATTTGGAGGAAAGTGTCATTACTTTGGAGGAACATGTCATTATTTTGGAGGAAGGTGTCATTACTTTGGAGGAATATGTCATTATTTTGGAGGAAGGTGTCATTACTTTGGAGGAAGGTGTCATTACTTTGGAGGAAGGTGTCATTAATTTGGAGGAAAGTGTCATTACTTTGGAGGAACATGTCATTACTTTGGAGGAAGGTGTCATTACTTTGGAGGAACATGTCATTACTTTGGAGGAACGTATCATTACTTTGAAGGAAGGTGTCATTACTTTGGAGGAAGGTATCATTACTTTGGAGGAAGGTGTCATTACTTTGAAGGAAGGTGTCATTACTTTGGAGGAAGGTGACATTACTTTGGAGGAAGGTGTCATTTCTTTCGAGGAAGGTGTCATTACTTTGGAGGAAGGTGTCATTACTTTGGAGAAACGTGTCATTACTTTGAAGGAAGGTGTCAAAACTTTGGAGGAAGGTGTCATTACTTTGGAGGAAGGTGTCATTACTTTGGAGGAAGGTGTTATTACTTTTGAGGAAAGTGTCATTACTTTGGAGGAAAGTGTCATTACTTTGGAGGAAAGTGTCATTACTTTGGAGGAACATGTCATTACTTTGGAGGAAGGTGTCATTACTTTGGAGGAAGGTGTCATTACTTTGGAGAGGAACGTATCATTACTTTGGAGGAAGGTGTCATTACTTTGGAGGTACGTGTCATTACTTTGGAGGAAGGTGTCATTACTTTGGAGGTACGTGTCAGAACTTTGGAGGAACATGTCATTACTTTGGAGGAAGGTGTCATTACTTTGGAGGAAGGTGTCATTACTTTGGAGGTACGTGTCAGAACTTTGGAGGAACATGTCATTACTTTGGAGGAAGGTGTCATTACTTTGGAGGAAGGTGTCATTACTTTGGAGGAACGTGTTATTACTCTGGAGGAAGGTGTCATTACTTTGGAGGAAGGTGTCATTACTTTGGAGGAACGTGTTATTACTCTGGAGGAAGGTGTCATTACTTTGGAGGAAGGTGTCATTACTTTGGAGGAAGGTGTCATTACTTTGGAGGAACGTGTTATTACTCTGGAGGAAGGTGTCATTACTTTGGAGGAAGGTGTCATTACTTTGGAGGAAGGTGTCATTACTTTGGAGGAAGGTGTCATTCTTTTAGAGGAACATGTCATTACTTTGAAGGAAGGAGCTAATACCTTGGAAGGAGATGATGTTGGATCAGTAATATCAACATTTCAATATATAAAGTTTATTTATTCATTTATTGAACAGGCTCCTTTGACGGCCTTCAACAAACGAGATAAAGTTGACAATGGTGTTATTCTGTATATAAAACATTGTCTGTACACAACTTACACAAAACACTTACTATCTATTCATTAACATAATTGTTAAGTCACGTGAATGGAGTGACTCAAATTCGAAAAACGGTTTTGGATCTATCTCGAAAGTCATCAATACATCTGAAAGTGCTATGCTATGTGTGGTTATCATAATAAACCATTAAGTAAAGCTAGAATCAGGACAGCTTAGAACTGGGAGTTTATCAACATTGTTTTTATAGTAATTGTCGGTGTTCACTGTACACCCCACCAGGGACCTTGGTAATAACCAAAAGTGGGAAAAAAGAGTCGAGCAATACACAACGGGCCTAGAATTTTGATTTGATAATTTTGTTACATTCTGATTGCTTGTGGTGATTTATAACAATAGATTAATGCTGTCTGACACAGACAAGTTCCTATTTATATAAATCAGCTTTCAATGACCAATGAAAACCGAGGAATTCAAAATATGTTTGGACGTTCGTCAAACCTCTATACTCCTCACACACTGACGGATGACATAATATGAAATGAAATGCTACGCTGTGGGGAATATTTTGTTTCTGTTGGCACTTTTCTTACTGTTTACGAGTCATTTAACCTCCGTCCCAGTCGATGTGGTTTCCCTGGCGGGAACGAAGCAGTAATTTTATTATGATACCAAGTGTCGATTACGTTGTAACGTTTTTGGTAGAATCCGTCAGCAAACGTCAGCGTGTATCCTCTAAAAACGATCAAATATATTGTAAACACATTCGTATGACGTGTCAAAATTTGCAATAGTGTTTACATTTCGAGATTATGGTTGAAATTTTCCGATTGATATTCTAAACTTTTGCAATGTCACACTTGCCTTTCACCTAGTCGTCCGGGGTTCGATTTCCGGAATTGACGTGAAAAGCTATGGCGTTTCCCAAGGTATTCCGGTTTTCTCCCTCGGGAAGATTATATAATTATTTATCTATTAATTATAGATATAATATTAAATATTACTTAATAACATACACATACTGTAGTTGAGCAGGTCTGTCGTCATCACAATTGTAGTGGAAAAGGTCTGTCGTCATCACAATTGTAGTGGAAAAGGTTTGTCGTCACCACAAATGTAGTGAAGAAGGTTTGTCGTCATCACAACTGTAGTGAAGAAGGTTTGTCGTCATCACAACTGTAGTGAAGAAGGTTTGTCGTCATCACAACTGTAGTGGGGAAGGTTTGTCGTCATCGCAACTGTAGAGGAGAAGGTTTGTCGTCATCACAACTGTAGTGGGGAAGGTTTATTGTCATCACAGTTGTAGTGGAGCAGGTCTGTCGACATCGCAACTGTAGTGAAGAAGGTTTGTCATCATCACAACTGTAGTGAAGAAGGTTTGTCGTCATCACAACTGTAGTGGGGAAGGTTTGTCGTCATCACAACTGTAGTGGAAAAGGTTTGTCGTCATCACAACTGTAGTGAAGAAGGTTTTTCGTTATCACAACTGTAGTGGGGAAGGTTTGTCGTCATCACAACTGTAGTGAAGAAGTTTTGTCGTCATCATAACTGTAGTGCAGAAGGTTTGTCGTCATCACAACTGTAGAGGAGAAGGTTTGTCGTCATCACAATTGTAGTGGAAAAGGTTTGTCGTCATCACAAATGTAGTGAAGAAGGTTTGTCGTCATCACAACTGTAGTGAAGAAGGTTTGTCGTCATCACAACTGTAGTGGGGAAGGTTTGTCGTCATAACAACTGTAGAGGAGAAGGTTTGTCGTCATCACAACTGTAGTGGGGAAGGTTTGTCGTCATCACAGCTGTAGTGGGGGAGGTTTGTCGTCATCACAACTGTAGTGAAGAAGGTTTTTCGTTATCACAACTGTAGTGGGGAAGGTTTGTCGTCATCACAACTGTAGTGAAGAAGTTTTGTCGTCATCACAACTGTAGAGGAGAAGGTTTGTCGTCATCACAACTGTAGTGGAAAAGGTCTGTCGTCATCACAATTGTAGTGGAAAAGGTTTGTCGTCATCACAAATGTAGTGAAGAAGGTTTGTCGTCATCACAACTGTAGTGAAGAGGGTTTGTCGTCATCACAACTGTAGTGGGGAAGGTTTGTCGTCATCACAACTGTAGAGGAAAAGGTTTGTCGTCATCACAACTGTAGAGGAGAATGTTTGTCGTCATCATAACTGTAGTGGGGAAGGTTTGTCGTCATCACAACTGTAGTGGAAAAGGTCTGTCGTCATCACAATTGTAGTGGAAAAGGTTTGTCGTCATCACAAATGTAGTGAAGGTTTGTCGTCATCACAACTGTAGTGAAGAAGGTTTGTCGTCATCACAACTGTAGTGGGGAAGGTTTGTCGTCATCACAACTGTAGTGGAAAAGGTTTGTCGTCATCACAACTGTAGTGAAGAAGGTTTTTCGTTATCACAACTGTAGTGGGGAAGGTTTGTCGTCATCACAACTGTAGTGAAGAAGTTTTGTCGTCATCATAACTGTAGTGCAGAAGGTTTGTCGTCATCACAAATGTAGTGAAGAAGGTTTGTCGTCATCACAACTGTAGTGAAGAAGGTTTGTCGTCATCACAACTGTAGTGGGGAAGGTTTGTCGTCATAACAACTGTAGAGGAGAAGGTTTGTCGTCATCACAACTGTAGTGGGGAAGGTTTGTCGTCATCACAACTGTAGTGGGGGAGGTTTGTCGTCATCACAACTGTAGTGAAGAAGGTTTGTCGTCATCACAACTGTAGTGGGGAAGGTTTGTCGTCATCACAACTGTAGAGGAGAAGGTATCACAACTGTAGAGGAGAAGGTTTGTCGTCATCACAACTGTAGTGGTGAAGGTTTGTCGTCATCACAACTGTAGTGGAAAAGGTTTGTCGTCATCACAAATGTAGTGAAGAAGGTTTATCACAACTGTAGTGGGGGAGGTTTGTCGTCATCACAACTGTAGTGAAGAAGGTTTTTCGTTATCACAACTGTAGTGGGGAAGGTTTGTCGTCATCACAACTGTAGTGAAGAAGTTTTGTCGTCATCACAACTGTAGAGGAGAAGGTTTGTCGTCATCACAACTGTAGTGGAAAAGGTCTGTCGTCATCACAATTGTAGTGGAAAAGGTTTGTCGTCATCACAAATGTAGTGAAGGTTTGTCGTCATCACAACTGTAGTGAAGAAGGTTTGTCGTCATCACATCTGTAGTGGGGAAGGTTTGTCGTCATCACAACTGTAGAGGAGAAGGTTTGTCGTCATCATAACTGTAGTGGGGAAGGTTTATCGTCATCACAACTGTAGAGGAGAAGGTCTGTGGTCATCACAACTGTAGTGGGGAAGGTTTGTCGTCATCACAACTGTAGTGAAGAAGGTTTGTCGTCATCGCAACTGTAGTGAAGAAGGTTTGTCGTTATCACAACTGTAGAGGAGAAGGTTTGTCGTCATCACAACTGTAGTGGGGAAGGTTTGTCGTCATCACAACTGTAGTGGGGAAGGTTTATCTTCATCACAACTGTAGAGGAGAAGGTCTTTGGTCATCACAACTGTAGTGGGGAAGGTTTGTCGTCATCACAACAGTAGTGGGGAAGGCGTGTCGTCATCACAACTGTGGTGGAGAAGGTCTGTGATCACAACTGTAGTGAAGGTCTGTCGTCATCACAACTGTGGTGGAGAAGGTCTGTGGTCATCACAACTGTAGTGGAGAAGGTCTGTGGTCATCCCATAAAACAAACACATTACACGATCATTTGAAAATGTGTTGCTGGAAAGGATGGAGTAATGGGTGACCCAAAGCCACGTCAATTTTCCCACATCAAATATTTAAGGTTTTAGGAAAGAGATGGGTGTGATTCCAGTTGCTGTTTTTACGTTGAAAGAGGTGGTGTCATGTTTCACCGCTTTACATTGCTTTCTTCGATAGCGAGAAAACTTTTGACAGGATAGGTTTAAATGGTCTTTTTCATAAATTTTATGAACTTGGTATTTGGGGGTAACTCTGGAAACTTATGTTCGATTCTAATATGGACACTGAAGTATGCATTCGATTGAAAACTGAACTCGGTGATTACGTGAAAGTCACGCGAGGGGAAGGCCAGGGAAAAGTTCTCTGCGCTTTTATGTTTAAATTATATATAGGTGAACTGATGAAGATTTTATGTGAGATAAAGTGTGGTGTTTACATCTTGGGCATACATATTCCTGGAATTTTACTAGCTGATGATACGTGTTTGATATCGTCAACTAAATCCAGCCTACACGATCTGCTCAAAGCGTCACGAACATACGCCTTCAAATGGCAACTACAATATAACGCTACCAAGAGTGCCGATATTATGTTTAACAACAGAAATCAATCGGTGAAGCATGACTTCTGCATAGGGGTAAATAAAACAGAAATTGAAGAAAGCATTGTATATGCAGGAACTGTTCTAGCAAATGTGAATCCTGGAAATAAATGCATAGACATAGCATAATAAAGATTATAGAAGTCCTTTCACTCACTTATGGATGTCGGTCTTCGATTTGGAGACATTACACCAATAGCGTCTTCCGTAATATGGAAACGCGTTATTTTTACCATCGGGAGGTACGGGTGTGAGGTGTGGGGTGAAATACGCGAGGAGAGCGCAGACAAAATTGAGATTACACAACGGAAATGCTGCCGAATCCTGCGAGGATTTGATACAAATTCACCGTCAGATAGCACCATTGGACTCTTGGCGTTTGTAGACTGTAACATTTCATCTATAAATATCGATTATTGCTTTTTGGGAGATTCTGTGTGGCTGATACACTCAAAATACATAAACGGTTAATCAATTTTAACATTTCCTTGTCGTCTACTGTATCATTGCTTCTCTATCACAACTGAAAATCGTCAGTACGAGAGATAACATATATCCGTCATATGTTTACACTAAGACAATATCATATCTGTTGGCAGATGATATTGACTTCATAATGACCCCCGGGATAGAATCGCCCCCTCCCCCCGGATTGTTACTGACTAATGACTGATGATGTATTGGTTGTATAGACTATAGAGACTAGGTTTCAGGATGTGACCCCGCTGTGGAGATCAACCATCATCATACCATGTTCTAAAGGCACAGTTTTTCTATTTTTCCAAATGTTGAACTTTCCGACATCAGATTCAAGTTACCCAACATGTCACAGATGTTAGGTTTGCTGTTAACACCATACAATTTGATTTTCAGATGGACGAACCTCCAATACAGAGATTGGAAGAAAGCAGATTGGCAGGAACAAACACTAGATTCAAAACCCAGTTGAAAATATTCTGTTCGACATAAGACAAAAAATTATTGTTTCGATGTTAGCCAGTACACCTGCTTAGTATACCAAGTTAGTATACCTAGTTAATATACCTAGTTAGCATACCTATTTAGTATACCTGGTTAGTATACCTAGTTAGTTTACCTGGTTAGTATACCTGTTAGTATACCTGGTTAGTATACCTATTTAGTATAACTGGTTAGTATACCTAGTTAGTATACCTGGTTAGTATACCTAGTTAGTATACCTGGTTAGTATACCTGTTAGGACACTTGATACTTATACCTGGTTAATGTACCTGTTATCATACCTGGTAAGAATGCCTGGTAAATATACCTGTAAGTAAAACTGTTAGTATATCTGGTTATTATACTTGATTAACGTGCCTGCCAGTATACACTTAGTAAGTACGCCTACTTTGTATACGTCGATAACACAAAGACAGTATAACTGATTAATATAGTACTAGTCAGTACGACAGATAAATTAAAGCTGGTTATTTCATCCAATTAGTATAACACCTAGTTAGTATAAAACCTAGTAAGTATAACACCTAGTTAGTATAACACATAGTAAGTATAACACCTAGTAAGTATAACACCTAGTCAGTATAACATCTAGTATAACACGTAGTTAGTATAACACCTAGTCAGTATAACAGCTAGTATAACACCTAGTTATTATAACACATAGTAAGTATAACACCTAGTCAGTATAACACCTAGTATAACACCTAGTAAGTATAACACCTAGTTAGTATAACACCTAGTCAGTATAACACGTATTAAGTATAACACCTAGTAAGTATAACACCTATTTAGTATAACACCTAGTTAGAATAACACCTAGTTAGTATAACACCTAGTCAATATAACAGCTAGTATAACATCTAGTAAGTATAACACCTAGTTAGAATAACACCTAGTTAGTATAACACCTAGTATAACACCTAGTTAGTATAACACCTAGTTAGTATAACACCTAGTATAACACCTAGTCAATATAACAGCTAGTTAGTATAACACCTAGTTAGTATAACACCTAGTTAGTATCACACCTAGTAAGTATAACACCTAGTATAACACCTAGTTAGTATAACATCTAGTAAGTATAACACCTAGTTAGTATAACACCTAGTCAGTTTAACACCTAGTAAGTATAACACCTAGTATAACACCTAGTTTAACACCTAGTTAGTATAATACATAGTAAGTATAACACCTAGTAAGTATAACACTTAGTATAACACCTAGTAAGTATAACACCTAGTTAGTATAACACCTAGTCAGTATAACACGTTTTAAGTATAACACCTAGTAAGTATAACACCTATTTAGTATAACACCTAGTCAATATAACAGCTAGTATAACATCTAGTAAGTATAACACCTAGTAAGTATAACACCTAGTTAGAATAACATCTAGTTAGTATAACATCTAGTAAGCATACCACCTAGTTAGTACAACACATAGTCAATATAACAGCTAGTTAGTATAACAGCTACACCTAGTTAGTATAACACCTAGTATAACACCTAATAAGTATAACACCTAGTATAACACCTAATAAGTATAACACCTAGTATGACACCTAGTTAGTATAACATCTAGTAAGTATAACACCTAGTTAGTATAACACCTAGTCAGTATAACACATAGTTAGTATAACACCTAGTTAGTATAACACCTAGTCAATATAACAGCTAGTATAACATCTAGTAAGTATAACACCTAGTTAGAATAACACCTAGTTAGTATAACACCTAGTATAACACCTAGTAAGTATAACACCTAGTATAACACCTAGTTAGTATAACACCTAGTTAGTATAACAATATAACAGCTAGTTAGTATAACACCTAGTTAGTATAACACGTAGTTAGTAAAACACCTAGTAAGTATAACACCTAGTATAACACCTAGTTTAACACCTAGTTAGTATAATACATAGTAAGTATAACACCTAGTAAGTATAACACCTAGTCAGTATAACACGTTTTAAGTATAACACCTAGTAAGTATAACACCTATTTAGTATAACACCTAGTCAGTATAACACGTTTTAAGTATAACACCTAGTAAGTATAACACCTATTTAGTATAACACCTAGTTAGTATAACAGCTAGTATAACTAGTAAGTATAACACCTAGTAAGTATAACACCTAGTTAGTATAACACCTAGTCAGTAACACGTTTTAAGTATAACACCTAGTAAGTATAACACCTATTTAGTATAACACCTAGTCAATATAACAGCTAGTATAACATCTAGTAAGTATAACACATAGTCAATATAACAGCTAGTTAGTATAACACCTAGTTAGTATAACATCTAGTAAGCATAACACCTAGTTAGTACAACACATAGTCAATATAACAGCTAGTTAGTATAACAGCTAGTTAGTATAACACCTAGTTAGTATAACACCTAGTATAACACCTAATAAGTATAACACCTAGTATAACACCTAGTAAGTATAACACCTAGTATGACACCTAGTTAGTATAACATCTAGTAAGTATAACACCTAGTTAGTATAACACCTAGTATAACACCTAATAAGTATAACACCTAGTATAACACCTAATAAGTATAACACCTAGTATAACACCTAGTAAGTATAACACCTAGTATGACACCTAGTTAGTATAACATCTAGTTAGTATAACACCTAGTAAGTATAACACCTAGTATAACACCTAGTTAGTATAACACCTAGTCAGTATAACACATAGTTAGTATAACACCTAGTTAGTATAACACCTAGTTAGTATAACACCTAGTAAGTATAACACCTAGTTAGTATAACACCTAGTTAGTATAACACCTAGTTAGTATAACACGTAGTTAGTAAAACACCTAGTAAGTATAACAGCTAGTATAACACCTAGTTTAACACCTAGTTAGTATAATACATAGTGAGTATAACACCTAGTCAGCATAACACCTAGTTAGTATAACACCTAGTAAGTATAACACCTAGTTAGTATAACACTTAGTAAGTATAACACCTAGTTAGTATAACACCTAGTCAGTATAACACGTATTAAGTATAACACCTAGTAAGTATAACACCTGGTAAGTATAACACCTAGTATAACACCTAGTTAGTATAACATCTAGTAAGCATAACACCTAGTTAGTATAACACATAGTCAACATAACAGCTAGTTAGTATAACACCTTGTCAGTATAACACGTATTAAGTATAACACCTAGTAATATAACACCTATTTAGTATAACACCTAGTTAATATAACAGCTAGTATAACATCTAGTAAGTATAACACCTAGTAAGTATAACACCTAGTTAGTATAACACCTAGTCAGTATAACACCTAGTCAGTATAACACGTATTAAGTATAACACCTAGTAAGTATAACACCTATTTAGTATAACACCTAGTTAATATAACAGCTAGTATAACATCTAGTAAGTATAACACCTAGTAAGTATAACACCTAGTTAGAATAACACCTAGTTAGTATAACATCTAGTAAGCATAACACCTAGTTAGTACAACACATAGTCAATATAACAGCTAGTTAGTATTACACCTAGTTAGTATAACACCTAGTATAACACCTAGTTAGTATAACACCTAGTAAGTATAACACCTAGTTAGTATAACACCTAGTTTAACACCTAGTTAGTATAACACCTAGTTAGTATAACACCTAGTTAGTATAACACCTAGTATAACACCTAATAAGTATAACACCTAGTATAACACCTAGTTAGTATAACATATAGTAAGTATAACACATAGTTAGTATAACACCTAGTAAGTATAACACCTAGTATAACACCTAGTTTAACACCTAGTTAGTATAATACCTAGTATAACACCTAGTTTAACACCTAGTTAGTATAATACCTAGTTAATATAACACCTAGTTAGTATTACAAGACTGGTATATGATTTTTACCTATATTTAGATACCTTATGCATAATCAATACAAAAACATGCTTGTCCTTTTAAAACACATGTTTTATTGATCCGTGTATTTAAAGGTTATCACGTAGTCTATTTAAGTGTTGATATGTTATCGATTCAATACTTTATTCATTTCTTTATCTACCCCGCTAAACGTTTGATAATTCAGATAAAATTTAGAGCTTGGTTTAGATATCTGAATTCTGCGGGTGTTTTCTCGGATTAACGACATATTTGAGGGAAGACGATGCTGATGTTATTTATAGAGAGGCAATGTTTAGATCTGATGAGACTTGTAAAGTCATGCTCGACACCTAAAGCCTGTTAATCTGAGAGAGAAGTATTGAAACAACTATTCTAACCCCGCCATGACACCTGCGAGACATCCTGATGCGTTCTTCTGTACGTGACGATGGATCCGGAAACGGCTCGTGGTTTTCTATTTTATTATACCCCAGCCTCCAGACATTTTTCTGTGTCATTATTACTCTTAACTTGACTGAACAAATTCACACGATTTTCGTTAATCTGGTGTCGGTCGTTAGGAGCGCCACTTTAAGACATAATAGTATCGGTCGTTAGAAGAGATAGTGTAACACACAATGGTGTCAGTCGTTAGAATGGATACTGTGACACACAGTGGTGTCCGTCGTTAGAATGGATACTGTGACACACAGTGGTGTCGGTCGTTAGAATGGATACTGTGACACACAGTAATGCCGGTCGTTAGAATGGATACTGTGACACACAGTGGTGTCGGTCGTTAGAATGGATACTGTGACACAGTGGTGTCCGTCGTTAGAATGGATACTGTCACACAGTGGTGTCGGTCGTTAGAATGGATACTGTGACACACAGTAGTGTCGGTCGTTAGAATGGATACTGTGACACAGAGTGGTGTCGGTCGTTAGAATGGATACTGTGACACACAGTGGTGTCGGTCGTTAGAATGGATACTGTGACACACAGTAATGCCGGTCGTTAGAATGGATACTGTGACACACAGTGGTGTCGGTCGTTAGAATGGATACTGTGACACAGTGGTGTCCGTCGTTAGAATGGATACTGTCACACAGTGGTGTCGGTCGTTAGAATGGATACTGTGACACACAGTAGTGTCGGTCGTTAGAATGGATACTGTGACACAGAGTGGTGTCGGTCGTTAGAATGGATACTGTGACACACAGTGGTGTCGGTCGTTAGAATGGATACTGTGACACAGTGGTGTCGGTCGTAAGAATGGATACTGTGACACAGTGGTGTCCGTCGTTAGAATGGATACTGTGACACACAGTAGTGTCGGTCGTTAGAATGGATACTGTGACACAGAGTGGTGTCGGTCGTTAGAATGGATACTGTGACACACATTGGTGTCGGTCGTTAGAATGGATACTGTGACACACAGTGGTGTCGGTCGTTAGAATGGATACCGTGACAAACAGTGGTGTGGGTCGGAATGGATACTGTGACACACAGTGGTGTCGGTCGTTATAAAGGATAGTGTGACACACAGTGGTGTCCGTCGTTAGAAAGGATAGTGTGACACACAGTAGTGTTCGTCGTTAGAATGGATACTGTGACACACAGTGGTGTCAGTCGTTAAAATGGATACTGTGACACAGTGGTGTCAGTCGTTAGAATGGATACTGTGACGCACAATGTTGTCCGTCGTTAGAATAGATACTGTGATACACAGTGGTGTCCGTCGTTAGAATGGATACTGTGACACACAGTAATGTCGGTCGTTGGAATGGATACTGTGACACACAGTGGTGTCGGTCGTTAGAATGGATACTGTGACACAGTGGTGTCAGTCATTAGAAAGGATAGTGTGACACACAGTAGTGTCCGTCGTTAGAATGGATACAGTGACACACAGTGGTGTCAGTCGTTAGAATGGATACTTTGACACACAGTGGTGTCAGTCGTTAGAATGGATACTGTGACACAGTGGTGTCAGTCGTTAGAATGGATACTGTGACGCACAATGTTGTCCGTCGTTAGAATAGATACTGTGATACACAGTGGTGTCAGTCGTGAGAATGGATACTGTGACACACAGTAATGTTGGTCGTTAGAATGGATACTGTGACACACAGTGGTGTCGGTCGTTAGAATGAATACTGTGACACACAGTAATGTCGGTAGTTAGAATGGATACTGTGACACAGTGGTGTTAGTCGTTATAATGGATATTGTGACACACAGTGGTGTCGGTCAATAGAATGGATACTGTGACACAGTGGTGTCAGTCGTTAGAATGAATACTGTGACACAGTGGTGTCAGTCGTTAGAATGGATACTGTGACACACAGTGGTGTCGGTCGTTAGAATGAATACTGTGACACACAGTGGTGTCGGTCGTTAGAATGGATACTGTGACACACAGTAATGTCGGTCGTTAGAATGGATACTGTGACACAGTGGTGTCGGTCGTTATAATGGATACTGTGACACACAGTAATGTCGGTCGTTAGAATGGATACTGTGACACACAGTGGTGTCAGTCGTTAGAATGGATACTGTGACACACAGTGGTGTCCGTCGTTAGAATGGATACTGTGACACACAGTGGTGTCAGTCGTTAGAATGGATACTGTGACACACAGTGGTGTCCGTCGTTAGAATGAATACTGTGACACAGTGGTGTCGGTCGTTATAATGGATACTGTGACACACAGTGGTGTCCGTCGTTAGAATGGATACTGTGACACACAGTAATGTCGGTCGTTAGAATGGATACTGTGACACAGTGGTGTCGGTCGTTAGAATGGATACTGTGACACACAGTGGTGTCAGTCGTTAGAATGGATACTGTGACACACAGTGGTGTCCGTCGTTAGAATGGATACTGTGACACACAATAATGTAGGTCGTTAGAATGGATACTGTGACACACAGTGGTGTCCGTCGTTAGAATGGATACTGTGACACACAGTGGTGTCCGCCGTTAGAATGGATACTTTGACACACAGTAGTGTCAGTCGTTATAATGGATACTGTGACACACAGTGGTGTCGGTCGTTAGAATGGATAGTGTGACACACAGTGGTGTCCGTCGTTAGAATGGATATTGTGACACACAGTGGTGTCCGTCGTTAGAATGGATACTGTGACACACAGTGGTGTCCGTTGTTAGAATGGATAATGTGACACAAAATGGTCATGGGTTTGACATGCGTCTCCTAACATGACAACTTAAAACAAGTTGTCCTGCAGGAAATTTATGAATTTAATCATTGTATGCATTTTTATAAATGTGAAGTGCACTTATAAACATGGACTAGCAAATCTTTTTTCGTTTTTGCCTTTACAAAATGCGTTTAGAGCTTTTGTTTGTACTTTAAACAAGAACGACTTGTATTTCCGCCTCTTGAATGGGTCCTTTCTTTAGTTTTGGTTTTTCGTTTTTCGTGACTTACCTTGCAGAGCTAAGTAAGAGTGAGGGCAGCGAGCTGTTCTTGGCATCGTGTGAGCCATTTCAAAGCGGTTTAAAATAGAACCAAACAGACACCAACAAGCTGCTTGTATAATCAGACTTGGACAGCTGACTCGCTGGAAATTTCTTCAGAACTCTGAACTTTCGACATGTTGATTGGTTTAAAAAGTATCACATATCGACTGATATCTCTAGTTTCGGAAAAAATAGTTTTTTCCTTCTTCTTTATGGCTCAAGACCTGTAGCTTAATTTGTATCTCAAACTATTGACCGGATTTCGCACATTCTTTGGCAAAGTAATGACTAATGTCCCTGTAAAGAGGTTCCGAATGAATTCTTAGTAAGATTAAACAGAAATCGTCTACATAATGTACTGGTCTTTTTTCGACAGATATCTCTAGTTTGGAAAAAATGAAAGAAATTGTTTTGTTGTTTTTTAATGGCTCAAGGAACTGTTGCTGTATTTTAACATCATAATATTGATAGGATTTCGCACACTTTTTGGCAATGAGAAGATTAATGTCCATTTAAAAAGGTTCCGAATTAATTCTTAGTAAAAAATTCATAGAAACTGTCTACATAATTGCGCTTTTTCGTTTTTCCTCAATGATTTCTACTAATTATGTAAGGCACGGGGTGATGCAAATACATAGCAAGACCGAGAAATATGTCAAAACCCATTTTATGATAAGAAAGGCTTAAAATACCAAAAATACCAGCCATACTGAAAGGGATGAAAACAAGCCACTTCATATCAGCGAAGTCTTCATATCGAAAACATACTTAACACCGACTTCATTGTGTCTGAACGTAATCACGGAATGGCCAGGTTATTAAAGCCAGGAGGTCATATTTCTCCTATCTCGCACTTTGATGTTTTGAACCTTAAAATTTGAAATTATACAAATAAACGGGCGAGCATAACCTATAGAGTATCCATTTTAAGTTTTTTTCCATACACCGTTTGTACTGTTAAATTGAATTCGCGCATTTTGAAATGAGGTGACATAGCTGCTAGCATTATTACACACATATACATATATTTGGGGGTGGGGTGGGGTGGAGGGTTGATGGGGTAATGGGGGGAGGGGGGGGGCGGCAGAGGAGACACGACGCTTAAACATTTTGACATACACGATGGCGGTTTGCTGTGTAACTGACAGGTTTTGGCACAACAGATAACCAATAAACTAATACATTCTGTCATGTTAATATAGATTTATTTCGGTGGTATCCTAAAAGTAGCGACCATAGGTTTAGCCCAATAGCAGACATCCTTCCTCCAATTAGCCTACTATCAGGTGTTAGGGTCGAAAAACCTCGGACAGGTAGGGTGAAGTACCAGTTCTTATATGTACAACACAGATAAATTGAAGATAGCTATAAATTTATCGGCTTACAAATCAAGCAATTCATTGCTGTCTGGACAGCTGCAGGCGTCCAAACTCCCAAGTTCATGTGTTGTTAGCAGTTAACCAGAAGTGTTCAATATGTCTGTCACCTTTATAATTACAGTTTACATTCCAAGCTAATCAGATCAAACACATCGGGAGGTTAGACGATCCTAAATCCTAACATACACCTCGGAGGACGAAGTGTTTCGAAAGGAATGCCCGTCTGTCACTGCCAATTGTCCTAAAAAATATTCCGGAAGTAACCTCGCGGCCATATATATAACAAATATATCTATATTAAACATAGCAAAGATGATTTTCAAAGGTTACTGTCAATGACCGCAAGTGCTGAGGACATACATTCGTGGCAGTCAAACGTGAACTAGTCCAATGTACGAAGTTGAAAATTCGACATTTTTTTTTTGGTGTTGTTTATTTTTTCTTGAATTCCATAAATATGAAATGTATCGTAATTTGACTAACATACCACTGATGTTTCTAAAAAAAAGATTAGTTGATTTATTATTGGACTGGTCCATATTTTTGTTGTTTCTAGGAGAAAAATAAAATTGTAGTATCGTTTCACCCAATGTGTATTACAGTATCATATGGAAGGAAACGTATTGAATGGATCCAGTCAACCAGAATTTGATGACTACTGTTACATGTATCAATTACTTATCAACCTGGCAGTATTTTTGTTACTGTTTTGACGAGAGTTGTGCTCTAGATGTGAAACTGCTGTATATGATCCGGCGGAGTAACGATAATAGAGCTAGCGAGTTCAACCAGTCCAATATATACAAAGTTGAAAACTCGATATTTTTAAAAATTCGTTTTTTTTATGTTGTTTTTTATCTTTAATTCTATAAAAACGAAATGTGTCGTGATTTGACTAGTACACCATTAGTGTTTCTAAAAAATGGATTAGTTGATTTATAAATGGACTAGTCCATTTCTGTTCTATAAGATTTTACAGACCATACGCAAATGTATGAATTTCGATTTGGATTATAGATGGTTATAGTAGAACGAAATGCTCATTTAAACTGTATCATACAGCTATTTCGTCCTTATAAGACTCGTCAGTAATGCTACATCATACAGCTGTTTCGTCCTTCTAGGACTCGTCAGTAATGCTATACCATACGGCTGTTTCGTCATTCTAGGACTCGTCAGTGATGCTACATCACACAGCTGTTTTGTCCTTAAAGGACTCGTCAGTGATGCTACATCATACGGCTGTTTAGTCCTTAAAGGACTCGTCAGTGATGCTACATCATACAGCTGTTTCGTCCTTCTAGGACTCGTCAGTAATGCTATACCATACGGCTGTTTCGTCATTCTAGGACTCGTCAGTGATGCTACATCACACAGCTGTTTTGTCCTTAAAGGACTCGTCAGTGATGCTACATCATACGGCTGTTTTGTCCTTAAAGGACTCGTCAGTGATGCTACATCATACAGCTGTTTCGTCATTCTAGGACTCGTCAGTAATACTATATCATACAGTTGTTTCGTCCGTCCAGGACTCTTCAGTGATGCTACATCATATAGCTGTTTCGTCCTTCTAAAACTCGTCAGTAATACTATATCATACAGCTGTTTCGTCCTTCTAGGCCTCATCAGTGATGCTACATCATACAGCTGTTTTGTCCTAGGACTCGACAATGATGCTACATCATACAGCTGTTTCGTCCTTCTAGGACTCGTCAGTGATGCTACTTCATATAGCTGTTTCGTCATTCTAGGACTCGTCAGTGATGCTACATCACACAGCTGTTTTGTCCTTAAAGGACTCGTCAGTGATGCTACATCATACGGCTGTTTTGTCCTTAAAGGACTCGTCAGTGATGCTACATCATACAGCTATTTCGTCCTTCTAAGACTCGTCAGTAATGCTACATCATGCAGCTGTTTTGTCCTTAAAGGACTCGTCAGTGATGCTACATCATACAGCTGTTTCGTCCTTCTAAGACTCGTCAGTAATACTATATCATACAGCTGTTTCGTCCGTCCAGGACTCTTCAGTGATGCTAAATCATACAGCTGTTTCGTCCTTCTAAGACTCGTCAGTAATACTATATCATACAGCTGTTTCGTCCTTCTAAGATTCGTCAGTGATGCTACATCATACAGCTGTTTCGTCCTTCCAGGGCTCGTCAGTGATGCTATATCATACAGATGTTTCCTCGGTCCAGGAGACGATTTAAGAAAAAGATACGTCTGTTTTTCTCTAGGAGCATTTTTTTTTTGTTTCTACGGAAATGAAATATATCAATAACTTGTAGGTTTTGTTACAGTTCACCATTGTCTGAAATTTACTGCGCTTCCAAGAGATTAAAAATTCAAGTTTTAACTTCTATTTCTAAATTCAGTGAATTAAAATATTATACGTGAACATTTTTGATATTCTACTTATCGAACCGGAACAAAAACGGATTAAGAATTTTACACCCAACATCTATCATCGCACAAAACACACAGATTCTGTGCGTCGGTTTCACATGTTTTTTACTGATCGACATATATCACCGTTTTTGTTATTTTACCAAATAACATCAGTTTTACGGTTTCGGAATTGGTTAGTATTGTTTAGGTATGATGTTGTTCGTCTTTAGACTTCCGAACTTTAAGAAGCGTCGCAATTGTCTTTACTCTGTCATCTACGTGTATCAAAATATACCAAAGTTTGGAGAAAAAAAAGACTGAAAAGGTTGTTGTTAAATTTAGTAAAATAAATAATTCGTGTATATATTTAGAAGGAAATCGCTACGTAATGACCGAAATTGTTGTCCCACCCATCCCCACCCCCTTGGCCAGTCTCCGGTACAGAACTTTTCTGTATCCGTCCGTAAAAAATCTGTATATGTTACAAAGCCATGTAAAACACAGACGTAATGACACACTTAGATGTCTTACATCAGACAACTTCCACCAATTAATGTCGTTAACATATATCATGGGCTTTGGCAAGACTCAGTCATCCGTAGTAGACCAGATGATGAAACATCACTATTCCGATAGATAGAAAGGCATTGGTAATGAATTCACGCGCACTCTGTTATCTCAGGTAGGATGGGAGTAGCCTTGTCATTAAAATTTCTGGCGGAAATTTTACTTGCCTTGATCATGTTCGTTCACCAAATCTATGAAAACAGGAAGGAAATTGCATTCTAGATCTGAAGAAAGGTTCGGATGGAATTTCGACCTTAAAAACAACCATAACAGAATGTTTGCACTAGAAATTTTTCTCGCAAAACATTTTGAAATATAATATTTGCAGTGAAATATCGTTTCTCCCAATGTGTATTACAGTATCATATGGAAGGAAACCTTGTACTGAATAGATCCAGTCAACCAGAATTTGATGACTACTGTTACATGTATCAATTACTTATCAACCTGGCAGTATTTTTGTTACTGTTTTGACGAGAGTTGTGCTCTAGATGTGAGACTGCTGTATATGATTCGGTGGAGTAACGGCAATACAGCGACGAGCTCAACCGGATATTGGCCAGTTTGATTATCGCAATGCTTCAAGTCAACAAGTTGAGTTGCAATAACTTATAAACACTCTCCCCTGCCATTATTTATAGTAGACGCAGCTAGCGACATGTTCATTTGTAATAGGAAGGAGTAATGAAAAACACCCCGTCACCGTTAGGTTTCAAACTAATTGTATCTATAACATACCACATACATCATTGAAAGTTATATATATTGAATATTCCCCGTTTCTTGGTGAACAAGAAATAGATTTTGATAAACGAGAATATATCTGACGTACCTCACTGCATGACGTAAGAGGCGACTCATGTGGACCACCCCTTACGGATCAGGGATGCTTTCCCTGATGCCTTCCCTTTAGGGGACCTCGGACAGACCAAGGTGACATTGAGGAAAGTATAAAAACCTGCTGCCAACATAACGACACCTGGAATGTTGATACCTATCTTTCCACTCTTTCTTTCTGTCCTGTATTTTCAACTCTTGGTGTCCCTCTTGACACCAGTCTTCAAATGGCCCTGCCGATGATATGGTACAATTTTTCACTTCTGAAGGCATTTCTAATTTAGAAGTTTTACCTTTCACTTCCAATAAAGAAACGCCTTTCAAGGCAAAATAGAAATACTTGCTATCTAATGAATGGAATATTCGTCATTACAATAGGGCACGTCTAGCTCACGTTTTCCTAGTTGCTTAGATGTTCTGTTATCCGGAACAAATTCCTTTTAAAAAAAAAAAGAATTGTGTCGTATTTGCATAAACTTGTTTCGTTTTTAGTGTTATTGATCACCACTCATTACCGCGTGATTTTGATTTATTTAGTTATCCGTTTATCTATTTGATTTATCTGATAAATGGATTCACGGGCGTTTCCCCCCTGCATTGTTATATAACGAAAATGAATTTGTAAAGCCGCGTTCCTTTATGAGAATGAAATAGTTCTTTATTTGTCTATTTGATATTCATAAAGAATTTTCAAAATATCTTATTTGAGTATATATATGTAGTTTCGGAGAGTTATGAGTAAGAAGGATCTGGTATTAGATCGGCTATTCGAGAAATCAGCCATGCACAGATGTGAACATAAAATCAATTTATGATATTTAAACCAGATTTGAACAAATGATCTTGTCAATTAGAAATATGGAACAATTTGCACTATTTCATCCTTCACATATCTCTTTGATTTTGACGTGTTTTTCAAGAAGTACTATTTCCTAATATTTCACAACCAAATATTTGTACAGCCTTTCATTTTTCTTGGAAAAGAAAGCTCTTTTAATAAGATAAAAAAAAACTTCTTTTAGTTCAGAATAGGGTATGGTGGAGAATAAAATAAAAAATCAAACGTTCTTATATATTTTTTTTAAAAGAACAGAATGTTGAACTTTAAAATCTACAGACCATTTATTCGACCTTATTAGAAAGCAGTATCACAATAAGACTGAAACCCTGGTTTAATCTTACGAGCCAGCAGTTAAACGTTATTCATTTGGATTCTGGTGAAGTTAAGGAATCCAATATTAACGAAGGAGGTCCGTATCCATATAATTAATAGGCATTATTAATAATTGTAACACTGAAGCATGATTAGACAATATTTCTACTTTTGAAAGATTGGATAATGTTTATATAGTGTTTCATTCCTTATCAAGCAAGCCCAGTTTTTTTGCAAACGAGAAATGTAATTTTGTCTTCAGACAAGGATCACGTTATTGGACGCCTTCTCTGATGGTACGATAACGTACCTGTCATGTAAATCATGAAGTGTGGATCTTTTATCAAAGATCAAGAAACGCAAACAAGTATTTCATTTTGAAACTTTTTCTTCAGGTTGGTAAAGGAGTAAAGGGATTAGGTTATTGTTCCGCTGAAACTCCGCTGATGGGAATTAAAGTGCCAGGCTCCCGGAGTTTTTGTTCGAAGATCTCACAAGTCTGGTGTTTCAGCACCGCAGAATTACTGTTAGACACATGATAATCCCGCTTCATCCATACTTCCGGAAGTAGAACGGATTGTCCCGTGGACCTTTAACCGTTCACAATGCATTCCCAAAATCCTTGTGACATTGGAGTTCGGTGACACTGTTGTGTTATAAAACAGTCCTCTGACTGTACCTACATCTGGGCCAATTCTGTTTCTGGATATATTCCCTTTGGATTCTGCAGTTGAAAACAATAATTACAAATTTTACATATAGTTTTTTTTCGAACAATATAATTTTCCTTCAGTAAATAAGCTATGTTCGTGATCCTAAATCCAGCCGGATATAACCAACAGTGAACCAAGTCATTCCTCTGTCAGTTAGATTTTCAATAATAAATTGATAAAAATAAATACTTTATATAATATTTATTGAATATCCAACTATGACAGTATGGTAATTTTTAGCAGAACAGATTTGTTTTTCATGTCTTGAAGTCTGAAGTAGACCTTCTAAATATAATCTTTTGCTAAATTTTACAAAATGGCAAGCAATTATTTTCTAACTTTCCGATGCCTGAAGATAAAATTTCAAACTTCTTTGACCCTGGCCTCTTTCTTCGATTTCCGGAATGGATGTGAAAAGGTATGGGGTCACCTGCCCGACCACGTGGGTTTTCCCCGGGTACTCCGGTTTCCTCCCACAGTAAGACCCCTCGCACGCTTCCATCCGGGCCAACACAAAATCTGACAAACTGTGAGATAATTTTCTTGAATGTGTTGGCGGACTGCGAATTGATTTTTTGGAATTTCTAGGCAAGTGACCATTCTACTGACACCGCATCCGCAAGACTTCCACAAAGAACAAGGAGAAGGTCTGTATTGTATGTTTCAGTGACAGTTCAGATGTCTGTAAAAAGACTCAAAGACTCGAAAGTCAAAGAAACAAAAACGGTCTTTGTGGCGGTGGTGACTCATCCCTGGGACCATCTTCGATACTCCAGGGGTTACGATCACTTTTACTCTCTGCACCTCTGGCACCATCCTCAATACTCCAGGGGTTACCGTCACTTTCGCTCGCTGCACCCCTGGAACCAGGGACTACGATCACATTTTACTGGCACATTCCATGGCAAAATTGAAAGTTTCAGATACGAAACCTTGTGGACAAGATAAAGACTAGTTTGATCCTCTAATGTACATCAAACGAACATCAAAGTTGCATATCGGTATATTGTTATCGCTTTGAAGTTGAGTGTTGTTCGTTTGTAATCTTCAGAAGGAGCCTGTGATTGGTCGTTTTTTCTCCTGAAACCAATCAAATTACTTTGCTTTTGCCTTCAAATTTGCTATGACATATTCCAGGGAAGCGGAGAGCGAAAGTGATCATAACCGAGAATCGAGGCTGGCGATGGCTGTATGCATGATGTCCATCGCTTTCTAGCCTGACCAGATAGAACTTTACACCTCCCGCCTCCTCCGCGGATACCTTGAAAATAGGGACGAATGTTGTATGTTATGCATACAGGTATGGGCGGTGTTGTTCGGGAGTCCTCGGTAATCTAGGTGGCACATATTTTCGGGACCTCTCGAGAGTTTACTCTTTTATTGGTAAATATAGCTTTCTATTGCGGGACTTTAAGTATCCTTTGATATCAAATTATCACCAGAGATTTTGAACGGTAAACTTGCGGATTATTGCATCGTATTTATACATAGCTAAAGGAAGGTAGCTCTGATTAAAGGTACGCTGAGCTGAAATACATATATGTATATAAATTTTAATCTGGGTAAGAAAAGAAGTTCATGTTGTAACTAGTATTTTAAATATAAACATTAATCATGGAATCTGTGCTGACTCTTCTCGGACACCCTGCATTTCTCGTTCTTTCATTAATGTCAATATATCTTATTGTCAAACGCTCTTTATGCATTTTGTCAGATTTTTACAGCTGGAATAGCGATCAAACTTATTACACCATGCAGACGTGTTGCAATGTTTTGCTGGTGAAGTGCCGATTATTGATGGCGCTGGAAGGCGATGAATTTGATTTTATGATTCTTATGGAGATTGTTAGGAAGCCTTCCGGTGATTCTGATAAAGTAGGTCACCATGGGTTTTATAAATTTAAACCTTCCTTCAACATAATCTATTATCTTTCATTCAGATAAATATATACTATATATATATATACTTACAACCTACTGATGTTTCCTAAACAACATGTAGGACAGATTTCTATTGTGACTGACCAGCCTGTGAAGCAATGTGTGATTACTCTGTAAACAGTTGCTATAATTACTTACTTCTCAGCTGGATGAGTGCCTGTTTTATTGTACTCTTCAGGCCACGAAATCCCGATAGCATCATCAATGCACTCACAGCCATTCTACAGCTCAAATTACCACTCAAAACGAGGCAAATTGCATTAGGTTAGTGTGTTGTTGACCTTCTAATCCATGACTATTTCACACTCGGAACACCTCGGGCGGCTGTAGAAGAAGATTGAGCCTTTCTGGGAAATCGGCCCGAGGAGTTCCGGATGGTCATATACCATGTCCAAACATGGTCAACCTTAATTAGAAAGTAATGGCATAGAAATCTAATCATGGTCATATCTTCATCCCCAAAGTTGTGCATCATTGGGAAACCCATGATATGTTGGTTCGACGTGAATGAATAAAAACTATATAAATAAAATATAAAAGGATATTGATACTTCATGATATGCGTGGGATTTTGTTTCATAAAGCTGAAATATATCTCCATTGATTGATTTGATGTCATATACATAGTGAACCCAGTGGGATGAATAAAGGAGGAAGTAATCAATATTCCAAGGTAAACCCACGTGATGGACACGGAGAGGCGTTACCCCCGGGTATTACTTCCTCAGTATACACACGTGATGGACACCGAGAAGCGTTACCCCCGGGTATTACTTCTCGAGTATACACACGTGATGGACACCGAGAGGCGTTACCCCCGGTTAATACTTCCTCAGTATACACAGTGGTGGACACGGAGAGGCGTTACCCCCGGGTACTACTTCCCCAGTATACACAGTGGTGGACACCGAGAGGCGTTACCCCCGGGTATTACTTCCTCAGTATGCACAGTGGTGGACACGGAGAGGCGTTACCCCCGGTTAATACTTCCTCAGTATACCCACGTAGTGGACACCGACAGGCGTTACCCCCGGTTAATACTTCCTCAGTATACACACGTGGTGGACACCGAGAGGTGTTACCCCCGGGTATTACTCCTCAGTATACACACGTGATGGACACGGAGAGGCGTTACCCCCGGGAAGTACTTCCTCATACCGACAATCTTACTGATGTACTAGCACACAGACAGTGTCACTGATGTCCTCACTGTTTCTCAGCACATTGATAACAGAGTAGTTATGTAATGGTTGTCATTACAATGGTAATGAATCAATATGAATGGTGATTTCACCCAGTGATTATACAAATTCCAATACATCATCTGAAGCCTTGTCGTAAGGATTCAGATCAAGCAGGATTTAAAATGATTTGCAGATGACATGAAATTGATCTGAACATGTAAAAAGATACAAAATAATCGCCAGACTTCCTGTTTCATATTACCATATCTATGACGATGATGTTAAAGATGGCGACATGACAGAGAATTGTTTCGCTATTTATAGCTAATAAAAACCACTCCAATATCCTAATGTGATCTTAGCGTAAATAGCGATTAATGTCATGATAACAATACCAACAATCATTAAACATGCATTGTTTATCATAGGGAAACTGTGAGTTAATAACGAGTCTTCTGGTGACGTCAATACATCATTTGACAAGCACTTGTCCAGGATCCAAGACTATCAAAACTATGACATTACGGGGATATACTGTCAGATCCAGCTGTCCTTTGCCTCCCTTTTGAAATATATCTTCAAATCATACATGATACAAGAATACGCGATGTGTAACGTTTTTCTCGTGGAATCAATCCTGTGTTTTACTGTTATTAAAAAAACGAATATATGCCATTTGTATCGTCAGTTTTGAGGTGTTTTATATAAATGCTAACAGAACTTCCTGTTAGAGATATCTCTATATAATTCTCAGGAATAAACATTCGCTGATGGGTGATGTTTTTTTTCATTCATCATTGATGTTTACCGAAAGTGAAGCATGAACTGCCTTAATTTATCACGAGTTCCGGGAAAATGTACCCTGACTATTGATCTTGATATGTAAGGGCCGAGTCAGTGATGATCACAGGCTTTTACAGAAATCCCAAATGTATTACATAACTTCAAAGATACGAAAGCCTATTGGGGTCATTTTCGTAGGGGAAAATATTTTTAAAATAGCGTTATTACGCGAAACTAACGCGTTATTTCGCGAAACTATCGCGTAATAGCGCGACTTTAAAAATATTGTTCCCTACGAAAATGACCCCAATAGGCTTTCATAATAAGATAACTATTTTGTTTGTGAAAATATGATGTTGGTTTGTTTTACGAAATTTTCACAACCAGTCGTTTCTGTTTTTCTTATCAGTGAACATCACGACGGTTTTTATACCACCAAACATAATTATTTTCTAACATATGAAATATCTAGGACTATAAAAATTGAAACGTTATGGAGCTACATTTCCCATTCTACACCATCAGACACTGTGGAGGTAACGTACACGCGACTGGGGAATTCCCCTTCTATACCATCAGACACTGTTGAGGTAACGTAAACGCGACGGGGGAATTCCCATTCTACTCCATCAAACACTGTGGAGGTAACGTACAGGGGACTGGGGAATTCCCATTCTACACCATCAGACACTGTGGAGGTAACGTACAGGGGACTGGGGAATTCCCATTCTACTCATCAGACACTGTGGAGGTAACGTACAGGGGACTGGGAATTCCCATTCTACACCATCAAACACTGACAATTCTTGACGAGTAGTTCTGGTCTATCACCAATTCTACAGGCTTTCTGATATGTCCTGTCTGAGTACTCGAGCCACACGAATGCGACTTTTGATTGGATTGGTTGCTGTCGTTACAAATCCCAATCTATCATGAAAATATTTATTCAAACACAGAATCGATAAAACGGCTATGGACAAATGAAAAATGTACAATAAACGTTCAGAATAAGTACTTCACCTCATCATTCTTCATGTAAGTCTATGTCAATTCAAGTGAAAGCACGCTCTCAAAATGAGAACCGCGTCAATGATAAATTAACCTCGATATATGCTAACAACCTACTCACTTAATACCATTCTAGTAAATAGAATATTTCAAAATGAGATCACGATGGCCCCCTTAAAACTTTAACATAATCTTCACGAATCTACCGATCAATTCCTGTTTTGTAATTTTATCAGATCTCGAATCCTATCACGAAATTCGTAATATTGGGATGAAACTACGGAATGTCGGATCAGCATCGACATATTGGAGCCATAGTTTGGAGAAGCAGGGTTGTTACAATGTGATATCTAGAAACGCAAAATTCACAATAAGGCAATCGTCGAGACGATCATACAGCTCCGCCATTAGCTGTTTCAGAAGGTTGTTTGGAGGATAAAGATTATCGAGGTAGTTTTCACGAGGGAGATGACCTTATTCCGCGCTGTATGTAGGACAAATATCCTGATCCATTCCGTGACTAGGGATTTAACGTGGCCCGTGGGTGGCGCTTTCGTCTTTGGTAACAGTGTAAAACGAAGGTTTATCTTTATTAAATATTACTGTAAATCTCTTATATTTCGCGTTGGATTTGTTTTCGCGTTAATACGCGAAGACAGTCATTCGCGAATTAAAATCAATCGCGATATCATTTGAAAGAGAATAATTCTGGATGGAATCGATGTTGATTCGGTTATCGATATTTGAGCCTCATCAATCGAGAATTTAAAGTCATCTCTAGATTCGTAAAATCATGTATTCGCGAATATGTCCGAAAAGAAAGTTCACGAAATAAAGTATTCGCGAAATCTAAGTGATTTGCAGTATATAACGGACGCATGCTGTGTTGTATGATCGTCGCTACCCACGAGGTTTTGTGTATGTGAAGTTAGCTGATTTCTGGTGTAGTTGGATATGTTAACCAATAGATTTATATATATTGTTATTCAAGATTTCTACTTTTGAATAAACATATCACACAAAAAAACTGTCAGATGGTGTTTCATCAATGAAACGTCAATGTTAGGACCTTAACAACAACACGTACACTCACGGAATTATTCCATAATGTATTACTACGTCAATGTGCACGTGTAAGCGTTCTGCTCTTAGGTCCGTTTTCAGTTTGAATGGTCGCCCGCCGGACAAACTCGATGATAATATCTTATAGAAGCACTTATTGACAATTTATGTAACAATTTTTTATGGAACAAATGATCTATATATTTTCAAATCGAGTAATTATCATCAGCTGTTTGGAAGCGATCAGTGTTAGATATATCAGCTACCCTCAGACACATGTTCATTAACAGATCGACTGCCGTACTCTAAATCCCATCAACAATGATTTATGATACATAAAAATCATAACTTCTCACAAAATAAGTATCCAATGTCTTTAATTTAATGAGGTTTATTGTGATGTCTGTTTTAAATCCCATAATTCGAATGATAAATGGCAGTCTGGCGAGGATTTCTAAACAGACAAACACGCGGACAGAGAATACCGGTACATAATGCCAGTTATATTTTGTTACAATGAAAAAAAGTATTGAAAATAACATCAGTGCACTAAATCGTAATTATCTCCCTTTATTTTACAAAATTTTACCAGGACATCTAATTATGAAATAAAAAATAGTAAGGATTCAATTTTATATTGATACAGACGTCCAAAACATCTCACAAGTTAGTAGTTGACTTACCTATTACAAAATTCTGAGTCATTTTGTCCGAAACTGTATGAGTTTGACACTGATGTGCTGTTCAGAGCGTTGAAATATAAAATCCCAGCGGGATGACACAAACAGGACATAGAAAATAAAACGCTTTGAACGACATGGTATCTTATCTTAATTAAGAAGATATCGAACTCCCATATTTGGCTGTTGTTAATTAAGATAACACCCACGAACGTTGAGGAAACAGAGTGGGCGCAAGTTCACTTCTTATTCAAATTCAAGTATTGATAATTTATTTTTCGTTGATATTATGAAAAATTAAAGTCAATTTACATCGTGCAATTTGTTTCAAATTCCAAATGCTTTCTTTGATGTTGCTAGCATCAAAAATAAACATCAATTCCGCCGGCATATTTTGTACATAAACAAGCAAAAATGATTATGAAAGTATGGGAATTAAAAAACAAATAACAACAACACCCCCACCCCCTCCAAAAAGTGAGAAAGAAAAAAAAATAGCGTGATCAGAAAATCTTGTTAAATGGAAGTTGATCATTTCCATATGCAAACTTTTAAGTGATAAATATGCTAAGTGTTGAATAGCTGTGGATAGAGACAAAGCGATGTTTGTCCGATAACGTGATGCTTGTCAGTACTTGAGTGCTTTAAGCCATTTACGTCCATATTAATATCACTTATTTATAACCGTGGCTTTAAGACTATTACCAATATCAAATTAGATTAAATATAATCACACGTAATACCACATTATAGTGACCCTATGCTATATATACTTGTGCTCCTACAGTCTCTAATCAAACCAAACTCCCGCCACACTACTAAAATGTTCCTAGCTCCTACAATCTCCCGTCAAACCGCTAAAATGTGCCTAGCTCCTGCAATCTCCCGTCAAACCGATAAAATGTTCCTAGCTCCTACAATCTCCCGTCAAACCGCTAAAATGTACCTAGCTCCTACAACCTTCTGTCAAACCGCTAAAATGTTCCTAGCTCCTACAAGCTCCCGTCAAACCGCTAAAATGTTCCTAGCTCCTACAAGCTCCCGTCAAACCGCTAAAATGTTCCTAGCTCCTACAATCTCCCGTCAAACCGCTAAATGTGCCTAGCTCCTACAACCTTCTGTCAAACCGCTAAAATGTTCCTAGCTCCTACAAGCTCCCGTCAAACCGCTAAAATGTTCCTAGCTCCTACAATTTTCTGTCAAATAACTAGTTGCTCATAGTTCCCACTGGATTCGATCCAGCCGCTATATATTGTATGATAAATAGCTGAATTGCATTAACAGATTTTCATTTATCACATAACTCGAATTCATTATTTATAATAAAATATGTTCAATGAATCACCGAAATGAAATTTGAGCTCTAACTAGGACAGAACAGGTTAAGGATATTCAACCCGTTATCAGTGAAAAAGATTAAATTGTTGTCATTAAAAGAACAGAAGTGAGAAATAATATAGAATCTTCCTAAATTTGTTTCATTCATTCATTTTTTTAAATATTGCATGTTTTTCATACGATACTGATGACAAGTGTTCATGCCCCTATTGAAATAGTAGTCGCAGATTCAATTCAGTCATGGCTACTATTGTAATAATGTCAGCTGTATTGAAATATTATTTCAGTAGTGAACGCTGCATGCGATATCGCTGTATTGGTTCAACCACTGAGTTCCGCTCAGACCATAAGTAGGAAAGTGAATTTTCCTCGTCGTTGCCCTTTACGGGTTCCACTGATGTCAGTATAACGTGACTGGGGAAGTTGTACGCCGGCCTGTGGCGTATTGACTCGGTGAGCTAGCACCTTAAAAGTCGCCCTGAGTGCGCAATTGTGCAATGCAGACCATAAAACACACTCGCACACCTCATGCATTCACTCTTGTTCATAGAGTAATCCATAGCGATTAATAAAATAGTTTTCGTCGCGAATAGCTGAAAAATTGCTGGTGCGGCGTTAGGCAACATTACAACAATTAGAAAACCCAGTTTTATGTTCTCAGATTCGTGCCGGTTCGATTCCCAACCTGGTCTTACCTATATAAAAAATTGGCAAGAATATACGCAGGATTTTGCAATGTAGGCTACTATAACAACCTCGGGTGTATTTGATTGAAAATAATTCCAACAGTTGTCGAACCAAAACGGCGATATCGCATGCCGCGTTGACTATTGAAATATTACTTCAATAGAGTTGATGTTATTTCAATTGTAGCCGTATTTCTATTGAATCTGCGAGCACTATTGCAGTAATGTTTTTCACTATTGAAATAATATTTCAATTTTGAACATTATCTAAATAGAGATTTCAATACGGCATGATCCGATGATGTGATCAAGTCAAGTCAAATTTCAAGCCAAATTGTCAGCTAATCCATGCGTCGGTATCTTGTTTACACTACATGAGCGTTTGAAAGAGTCGGTGTTGCAAAGCATCTAAATGACTTGGAAGGTCCATTATTTTTTACCGGAAACTTATCGACTACTTTTTCCAAAAGTAGCAAGCTATATAACGGAATATTTCTAGTTTAGTTGCTTATGTACTGTTGTGTAAACAGTCAATAAATTCACGTTGTCGTAGTGGTAGATTTTTAGACGAGGATATAGAATCTAAGACCTGTTGAAAGCTAGTTATCACTGCAACATTAAAACAAAGTCGATTTTACTGAATGTATACACCAGTAGATACCAGCGAAGTTGTGTTTGGTAGTATGTATAGCTATCATTCTGTTTCTGTTTCAAATTTTTTTTTATTCAATTAAACAAGCAGATTCCATGCATTAAAATACATAGGTACCGATCATTAATTTACTTATCAATTAAATAAGTTTTTATCAAAAGTAGCATAACGTCGTTGAAGTGAGTTTAAGTTATGAAAATAAAACTAAATGAAAACTCCGTATTTGCCTAAAGTAGTGAATATTATTGAAATTCACACTAATACGACAGTTAAAATTCAAAGTGAACTCAAAGTTCTTAAAATAAAGTTGAAGTGTTAACTACGAATAAAGGCACGAAGATAAATCCACCAGCGAGTTTAAATACGTGCATGCGCAGTCATGCTGTGTAGTTCACAAACACAAATCAAACGGCTGACGATGTCAGTTCACCGACTCGGTTGAAAAGGTTATCTAACTAAGTTCGCTAACATTTAAGTCAGTCCATTTAACATTAGTAAAACTGATGAAATGTTACAGACGTCAAATGGAGTCGACTAATCACTTTAGACGAACGAACAAACTGACTCCCTTTAATCAGAATACGGTACGTAATGACATTACACTCACTACCATTCAGACATGCACAATTCAATCTACTCGTGTTACAACTTTGAAAAGGGCATTGTGTATATATACGTCTTTACCATAATTTACGCTAAATGTTTGACCAACATCCATCTTCTCTATAACATGACACACGTGGTTGTATAGTTAGAAATCCCGATGTTGGGATATGTCTGTGATGTGGTGTGATATCTAAATCTTCCAGAACCGGAAACGAAAGACAGTGTTTAGACATAATACATGTATTTTCTATTCATTTCCTTCCTTAGGTCATTACTGTCAGGCACATGTAATTGAATGGTCCCCATTTAGGCACATAATTTTGTTAAATTAAGACGCAGGATATTCTTGTGAAGGAAGGCCCTATTAATTAAGTACCCGTATGTTTAAAGTAATTGTTACGTTAATGACCGTAACCACTATGTACCGAGTGATCTAAGTACATCTGCACTAAATTAAATGGTCTGACCAAACAGGGACAATGCACAAGGTTTACATGCCGAAATATATTCCAATCCAAGCAATCTGGAGTTACCTCCCTTTGACAGATATTTTGGGGGGAATAATCTTCCTGTTGGTAATGTCAGTAGTATAGAGGTTATTATACTGACCAGTAGAAGATTAGAGTGTGACTTTTCGATCATTACACGGTCACTTTTATCAGACAAATGACCAGTGTGGAGCGTAATAGCACTGATGTATGTAGTGTACGATATGGTACGGAATCGACCAACTATTTCGGCTGTACTATAAATCTACGTACACTTTAGGTCAAAAATAGTGTGACGAGATAGTAAACAGATTATAGACCAAAAATGAACCAGATGGTAACAATATACTGTAGTCAATTCGGCTCCGCTGTCTGAAACACTTGGTCATAGATGTGCGAGATTCTGTGAACCAACCAACCCCAAAACCCGCCTCCACCCTGTCTGCAAAGGTTCCTACAATAAAGGTGGCATATTATGAAATAGCCTGGACGAGAGTTCAAAACTGGGATTTTTAAAAATCTACATGTTTATTATACATACATATATTCTTTCTCTCTCTTAATATTTTTTTCCGTATGAAACTAATAAATACATTTAGTATTTTTTATATGTTTATTTTTAAGAAAATGTTTCAATCCGACCACTGTATCATGCTTCATAGGGCCCCAGTAATATACAGTTACTTATCAAGTACTTATTTCCGATTAAGTAGTAGTAATAATAATGATAACATGCACGTTATTCCATTCGTTTTGTACATCACTTACAACAAGCCTTCACGCGTTAATGTTTCAAATTGAAAAGATACATATACTGGGCCCCAAAAGAAACACAAATCCGACTTAAGATACGATTTTGTAGAAAATCAAAACACAGGAACTGATTTATTCAATAGTTTGTTAAAACTGCAACTAAACAAAATGTGGCTGGATATCATTTCATAAAATTTACAATTTCTATTGTCTATATAATGAAGGTACCCCCATGAAAGGTAAATCACAAATCAGTTAATAATGAGTGTGTCTGACTTGGACATCGATATAGGCTGGGCAACGTCGTACCGTGGAATCGCTGAGAGTCTAGGAGAATGCCTCGGCCAGATTGTTCCATTCCTGGAGGAGTCGCTGTTCCAGCTATGCCAACGTCAATAGAGCTCCACCAGCAGCGATTCTTCGCCCAGTAGGGAACACGTGTGAGAGGAAACCGGAGTACCCGGGGAAAACCCACGTGAAATGGTAAGGGGTCACCTGCCCGACCACGTGGGTTTTCCCCGGGTACTCCGGTTTCCTCCCACAATAAGACCCCTCGCGCGCTTACATCCGGGCCAACAAGAGTGATCAGTATAAGTTGGCAGAACTTGTTTCGCAATTGTTGTAAAATAAATAAAGTTTATATATATACATGTTGGTGAAAACTCACCTGTATTGGCAACACCCGTGATTGCACGTGCAGAATTCATGATTTTACGCATTGCGCATGTGTCGGTGTGAACAGCGTCGGGAGTGAACAAAAAAGCACGCCATTTTATCATTTGCATTCACAATTTTATAGTATTGATATTAACAATAGTATACAGAAGGTCACAACAAAAACTCTTCACGCGAAAATGTACTCGTGTTTTTCATGGGTGTCAGTATATGTGTTACCTCTATGTGACGTCATGTATTCTTTCTGCATTCTCACGGTCATTATTTCGAAAACAGCTAAAATAAAAGGCGTTTGTTTTGCTACCATATGTAAAAAAAAAAGACAGAGTGTAGGAGGGAAGTGTACCTATAAGTTCGTTTGTGGTTGTCCGTCTCCCAGCTTTGTCCACTAATTTGATTTCAGTTGAAAAGGACGTGTTTCTCGAAACACCTTGGGGATCTGCCAATCATCTCCGGCTACTGTCTATCATATTCCGTGTCTTTGATTAGTCACGTGACAATGTGGCCTAGTGCTATGACCCTACATGATTTCGTAAATCCTGTCATAATTCACAGTAACGTGCTCATTAATTGGAGATTTGAACATTCATGAAATGCGACGTTGACGACATATAGTAATTATTTTTCCCGACGGAACTCGGATATTTGTAAACTTGACAATTCAAAACACATTCTAGCGAACGTCTGTTTTACATAAGCAGCATAAAACGATAAAATAAAGAATGATGGTTTAAACTTACAGCAGAGGCGTTTAGTCTACGTAGATCATTGTATGCTGTATGTTATCAGAACTATACAAGACAGACTAATTTACTGGTAAAAAGTTTTGCGACACGTGTGCGAAGCTCTGTTATTTTTTCCCTGTAACAGTGATTTACTACACATCAGGGGAGATAAGATTCACTTGAAAGGTGAAAAACGCTGGAATGGCACGCGTTAACAAGCCGAAGACAAATAAAGACAAACTAAGGATGATCGTCCATAATTTACAATTCGAAATTTAATTTTGATATAAAAAAAGTGAAACGATTCCCAAATAGGCCATAAAAATACAGGAACGATTGACGGAGACTAGGTTCTAGGCTATGATGCCGACGATCTTCTATAAACGAGAGTTTCAAAAGACATTGTTACAGAACTATTAGTGTGAATGTCAAGTTGCTAAGACAATATTAACAAATAACATGTCAAAACTTGGCCTGCCTAGAGGACATATAACTATACAGCTACAGACGGAATTTCATTCTCTAAATCAACATTTCATGGTCTTATTTTCGTTTAGCTTTTAAAACTTCGTTTCAGAGACAGAATATTTAACCTGATACAGCAACTATGACACGGTGACTGTAGAGGTTAAATGACCCAATACAGCGACTGTAGAGGTTATATGGCCCAATACAGCGACTGTAGAGGTTAAATGGCCCAATACAGCGACTGTAGAGCTTAAATGACCCTATACAGCGACTGTAGAGGTTATATGGCCCAATACAGCGACTGAAGAGATTACATGACCCAACACAACGACTGTAGAGATTAAATGGCCAAATGCAGCGACTGTACAGGTTAAATGGCCGAATACAGCGACTGTAGAGGTTAAATGGCCCAATACAGCGACTGTAGAGGTTAAATTGCCAAATACAGCGACTGTAGAGGTTAAATTGCCAAATACAGCGACTGTAGAGGATATTTGGCCCGGTACAGCGAATGAAGAGGATATTTGGCCTACAGCAACTGTAGAGGTAAAATGGCCCAATACAGCGACTGTAGTGGTTAAATGGCCAAATACAAAGACTGTAGAGGTGAAGTGGCCCAAAACAGCGACTGTAGAGGTTAAATGGTCAAATACAGTGACCTTCGAGGTTAAATGGCTCAATACAGCGACTCTAGAGGTTAAATGGCCCAATACAGCGACTGTAGAGATTACATTACCCAATATAGCGACTGTTGAAGTTAAAAGGCCAAATACAGCGACTGTAGAGGACATTTGGCCCGTTACCACGAATTTAAAGGATATTTGGCCCGATACAGCAATGAAGAGGGTATTTGGCTCGAAACAGGGAATGAAGAGGATATTTGGCCCGATACAGGGCTCTTTGAGAATGAAATAAACCTTAGAATAGATACTTTTCCAAATCTTTTGGATATTTGTTTTTATTTTTCGAGAAAAAGAAGAAAGAAAAAGCAAAGCAAAACAAAAACTAAAAAAAAAAAAAAACAAAAACAAAAAAAATCTAACAAACAAACCAACAAATGCATGGTATTTTGACATTAGTGATGTGCCGTTAACAACATGGACAATTAGATGACTAATTGTCAATCTGGGTTTGTCCAACTGGAAAGTACAGACTGTACGAACATGATTTCCGGGGCATTGGGTGCACGATTTAAGTTTTAACAGACACTGTAACGTTAGTTAGTGACAATCGATAAAAAAACGCAAAACAAACAAACAAACAAACAAAGCTTAACTTCAAACGACACACTGATGATTGCACAGAACATTAAAACTACACTCGGTATCAAGTCGAGATACCATTAAATAACTCAATGATCGATGGACAAAAATCAAAACAGGGGCATTCAGGCGTCGAACCCATTTAGCAGACAGTCATCTTTGTCTGAGAGGACCGTCACGTTCCCATCAATAAATAGAATGAAGAAGATATTTAACTACTATTACCGCTCTCTGTGGACACTGGTCACGGTATAACATTTCGGCTTAATGTTTGTCCATGTTTATGGAACATAGCTTATCAGCAACAGATAGCGTTATGGTCATAATCTAAAACAAGACAGACAGATATCAGAAAAATCAAATTGTCATTTTCAATATAGCTACATTTTACATAAATTTAACATAAAAAACCTGCAATAATTGACCAACAACATTTGGGGTCAGCATGTCTCGCTCCACAAGTGGGAGCCGTGATAAGGTTTTCGATTTACGATAGTATATCTAGGACTAATGCTTAGTCTTTATGCAGTGGGTATAAGCTCTATTCAGAAGGTCCAAGTTTCAGTCTTCATTTCGACAGATCAATGCAGAAAATCTTGTTAATTAAATCACACTCTTGAATCGTGGGGCAACGAGAAAACTCCAAGCTGATTGTATTACAATTGCCCAAGGCTAACTAGGCTTGTCAATTCAAAGTTGTCAGGTTTGTTGCAGAGGAAACTTTTGTTGACACACTCCAGATAAATGTTAAATTTGGAGGCTGAATGTCCTTGATTTTCATTCCTGATGGGGAAATACGATTCAAGTTGTTTTCGAAGAGATTGTTATTGAAGAATATTGCCAAGCGAACGATTTGGTTTAAGTAGTTTATCGCTTCTCTCACTTTCTTCTCAATAACAGATATCCTCCAGCGAAAACAGGTTGATATCGTCGTCATCTATTTTCTGGTCATCTGTCCTAGTCTTGGACGAAACGTGTCCCGATTTTTTAAACGAGATGTAATGTACCAAATCATCGATTATAAATAGAAAGTTGTGTGGTATACAAATGTCGGACAATCCGCACGGACGCATTATGGATGTCATTAGTTTCAGCCACTCGTCAACCACAAAAACACACAACATCAACACCCAATGCTAATCCATACACTCTAACGCACTTCAACAACACTAAATCCGGCCTCGTACCTAACCAAACACAACATCCAAACCAAAGTCTAATCCACGCGCTCCCACAAGTGTAGCATTGACACCCAACGTTAATCAACACGCCGTACCAAACACAAACCGGCACTAAACGCTAATCCATACATCCTACCAAACACAACATCCACATCTATCACTAATCCACACACCCTACCAAACATAACATCCAAACCTATCGCTAATCCACACACCCTACCGAACATAACATCCAAACCTATCGCTAATCCACACACCCTACCGAACACAACATCCACACTTACCGCTAATCCACACACCCTACCGAACACAACATCCACACCTATCGCTAATCCACACACCCTACCTAACACAACATCCACACCTATCGCTAATCCACACACCCTCCCGAACACAACATCCAAATCTATCGCTAATCCACACACCTTCCCGAACACAACATCCACACTTACCGCTAATCCACACACCCTACCGAACACAACATCCACACCTATCGCTAATCCACACACCCTACCTAACACAACATCCACACCTATAGCTAATCCACACACCCTACCGAACACAACATCCACACTTACCGCTAATCCACACACCCTACCGAACACAACATCCACACCTATCACTAAACCATACATCCTACCAAACACAACATCCACATCTATCACTAATCCACACACCTTACCTAACACAACATCCACGCCTATCGCTAATCCACACACCTTACCGAACACAACATCCACACTTGCCGCTAATCCACACACCCTACCGAACACAACATCCACACCTATCACTAATCCATACATCCTACCAAACACAACATCCACACCTATCACTAATCCACACACCCTACCAAACATAACATCCAAACCTATAGCTAATCCACGCATCCTACCTAACACATCATCCACACCTATCGCTAATCCACACACCCTACCGAACACAACATCCACACTTACCGCTAATCCACACACCCTACCAAACACAACATCCACACCTATCACTAATCCACACACCCTACCAAACACAACATCCACACCTATCACTAATCCACACCCATCCAAACACAACATCCACACCTATCACTAATCCACACACTCTACCAAACACAACATCCACACCTATCACTAATCCACACACCCTACCAAACACAACATCCACACCTATTACTAATCCACACACCCTACCAAACACAACATCCACACTAATCGCTAATCCACACACTCTACCAAACACAACATCCACACCTATTTACACACCATCAGTAACATCATAGCAGTAACCTTCCCAAACCAGCGATTTCTCGAATGTCTTCTCAACCATTCATTCGTTTTATCCTGCCCACGTATCGACAATCTAATTATCAATATTTCATTTTTGGATGAATTCATTGCTATAATTTCCGATAATATTACACATGATCGCACACGGAAACTTCACATGGCTACATTTAGCCATGATGGTCGACAGCACACAAACGTACATTTGTTTGCTCAAGTCTGATCTAAAATGTGACAAAACCTTTCTAAGATAATATGGTGCTGACCAGATATCACAGTATCAGCTTTCTTTAGGCGTAAGGATGGGTGGAATGGGTAGGTTGTTTGGGTGTGTAGGGGTGTGTAAGACCTAAGAATGACTTACTCGCTGGTCGACCAAGAGTTGTAGACTAGGAACGACTTACTCGCTGGTCGACCAAGATTTGTCGACTCACCAAAGGGTTGTCGACTAAGAACGACTTTCTCGCAGGTCGACCAAGAGTTGTCGACTAAGAACGACTTACTCGCTGGCCGACAAAGAGTTGTAGACTAAGAACGACTTACTCGCTGGTCGACCAAAAGTTGTCGACTAAGAACGACTTACTCGCTGGTCGACCAAGATTTGTCCACTCACCAAAGGGTTGTCGACGAAGAACGACTTTCTCGCAGGTCGACCAAGAGTTGTCGACTAAGAACGACTTTCTCGCAGGTCGACCAAGAGTTGTCGACTAAGAACGACTTACTCGCAGGTCGACCAAGAGTTGTCGACTAAGAACGACTTACTCGCTGGTCGACCAAGAGTTGTCGACTAAGAACGACTTACTCGCTGGTCGACCAAGATTTGTCCACTCACCAAAGGGTTGTCGACGAAGAACGACTTTCTCGCAGGTCGACCAAGAGTTGTCGACGAAGAACGACTTTCTCGCAGGTCGACCAAGAGTTGTCGACTAAGAACGACATACTCGCTGGTCGACAAAGAGTTGTAGACTAAGAACGAATTACTGGCTGGTCGACCAAAAGTTGTAGACTAAGAACGAATTACTCGCTAGTCGACCAAAAGTTGTAGACTAAGAACGAATTACTCGCTGGTCGACCAAAAGTTGTAGACTAAGAACGACTTACTCGCTGGTCGACCAAAAGTTGTCGACTAAGAACGACTTACTCGCTGGTACCAAGATTTGTAGACTAAGAACGACCTACTCGCTGGTCGACCAAAAGTTGTAGACTAAAAGCGACTTACTCGCAGGTCGACCAAGAGTTGTCGACTAAGAACGACCCTCTCGCAGGTCGACCAAGAGTTGTAAGTTATGAACAACCTACTTTCAGTATCGTGCTGTTGATCAGGTCAATAAAGTACATCAGCTTTCGTTTGAATTTCTTTCAAATGAAGTTATTATTTGACTTTTAATCGAGTTCCGATCTGCTAGAGTGTGGTGGGCGTCTCGTCAAAAGATGAATGGAACGAATTTTCATTTTATATTAGTTTTTCTTTGGTGCGTCTTAGCCTATAGTCAATACAAATCATAGCCGCTTAGGCGCCACACAAGTACAACGTTGTACTTTAGAGGGACCCCAGTAAATACACACTTTCTCAACGTATAATTGTTATTATATATATATAAACTAAACAATGAAACTTCTTAGTGATGAATCTAACAACACAATACATAAAAGTAACTGTACGTTGACTGTAAGTGAATATCCACTTTCGGGACTGTTCAGTTCTCGTTACCGGTTAGTTAATATCCATTACCGGGACTGTTCAGTTCTCGTTACCGGTTAGTTAATATCCACTTCCGGGACTGTTCAGTTCTCGTTACCGGTTAGTTAATATCCACTTCCGGGACTGTTCAGTTCTCGTTACCGGTTAGTTAATATCCATTACCGGGACTGTTCAGTTCTCGTTACCGGTTAGTTAATATCCACTTCCGGGACTGTTCAGTTCTCGTTACCGGTTAGTTAATATCCATTACCGGGACTGTTCAGTTCTCGTTAACGGTTAGTTAATATCCACTTCCGGGACTGTTCAGTTCTCGTTAACGGTTAGTTAATATCCACTTCCGGGACTGTTCAGTTCTCGTTAACGGTTAGTTGATATCCACTACCGGCAATGTTCAGTTCTCGTTAATGGCTTACGACATCTCGCTCGTTGGTAAGAATACTGAATCATATGATAACTCGCCGTCTCTCCATCATGTCTCAATGTCTCTCCATCATGTCTCAATGTCTCTCCATCATATCTCATCATCATTCCATCACATCTCACCGTGTCTCCATCATATCTCGTCATTATTCCATTACATCTCACCGTCTTTAAGTCATATTTCATCCTCATTTCTTCATACATATATCTCACCGTTACATATGTCACATCATATTCCATCCTCATTTCATCATAGATATATCTCTCATTCTCTCCATTTCATCTCACTGTCATGTGTGAGTTTACCACGCTGACCTCTATCAAACCATCCTGACCAGATACGTATTGAAGTGCCCAGATCGCAAGTAAAGGTGAAGCTTTACAAAGGATTGCATTGATCAGAGCTTTACGATCAGATTTAAGTTCTATATACATACTGAACTCCTAGTTTAGGGGAGAATATTCAGATTTGTTTTTTAAATCATTTAATGTTGTATCACACACGTACAAGGACTGATTGAGCCATGTATTATAGAAGAGGTTAAACAGTGATGTCCTTTTTCACCTCATATATACAGTGGGGGACTTTCTGATCGGTCAAGAAAAGAATTTCTTTAAAATTGGGATTGATTCTCTTAAATATCTCTGGCAAAAGTGTAGCGATACTGGAGGGGATTATGTACGATAGAAGATGTCACTATACTGTCTGATTTCTGTATAGATGATGTCACTCTACTGTCTGATTTCTGTACAGTTGATGTCACTGTACTGTCTGATTTCTGTATAGATGATGTCACTCTACTGTCTGATTTTTGTACAGTTGATGTCACTCTACTGTCTGATTTCTGTATAAATGATGTCACTCTAGTGTCTGATTTCTGTATAGTTGATGTCACTCTACTGTCTGATTTCTGTACAGATGATGTCACTCTACTGTCTGATTTCTGTACGATAGTTGATGTCACTGTACTGTCTGATTTCTGTATAGATGATGTCACTCTACTGTTTGATTTCTGTGCGATAGTTGATGTCACTCTACTGTCTGATTTCTGTATAGATGATGTCACTCTACTGTCTGATTTCTGTGTCACTCTACTGTCTGATTTCTGTACAGTTGATGTCACTGTACTGTCTGATTTCTGTATAGATGATGTCACTCTACTGTTTGATTTCTGTGCGATAGTTGATGTCACTCTACTGTCTGATTTCTGTATAGATGATATCACTCTACTGTTTGATTTCTGTACGATTTTGATGTCACTCTACTGTCTGATTTCTGTATAGTTGATGTCACTCTACTGTCTGATTGCTTTATATAGATGATGTCACTCTACTGTCTGATTTCTGTACGATAGTTGATGTAGATGATATCACTCTACTGTTTGATTTCTGTACGATTTTGATGTCACTCTACTGTCTGATTTCTGTATAGTTGATGTCACTCTACTGTCTGATTGCTTTATATAGATGATGTCACTCTACTGTCTGATTTCTGTATAGATGATGTCACTCTACTGTCTGATTTCTGTACGATAGTTGATGTCACTCTACTGTCTGATTTCTGTATAGTTGATGTCACTCTACTGTCTGATTTCTGTATAGTTGATGTCACTCTACTGTCTGATTGCTTTATATAGATAATGTCAATCTACTGTCTGATTTCTGAACGATAGTTGATGTCACTCTACTGTTTGATTTCTGTACGAATTTGATGTCACTCTACTGTCTGATTTCTGTATAGTTGATGTCACTCTACTGTTTGATTTCTGTACGATAGTTGATGTCACTCTACTGTCTGATTTCTGTATAGTTGATGTCACTCTACTGTCTGATTTCTGTATAGTTGATGTCACTCTACTGTCTGTCTGATTTCTGTATAGTTGATGTCACTCTACTGTCTGATTTCTGTATAGTTGATGTCACTCTACTGTCTGATTGCTTTATATAGATGATGTCACTCTACTGTCTGCTTTCTGTACGATAGTTGATGTCACTCTACTGTCTGATTTCTGTATAAATGATGTCACTCTAGTGTCTGATTTCTGTATAGTTGATGTCACTCTACTGTCTGATTTCTGTACAGATGATGCCATTCTGCTGTCTGATTTCTGTACAGATGATGTCACTCTACTGTTTGATTTCTGTAAGATAGTTGATGTCACTCTACTGTCTGATTTCTGTATAGTTGATGTCACTGTACTGTCTGATTTCTGTACAGATGATGCCATTCTGCTGTCTGATTTCTGTACGACGGTTGATGTCACTCTGCTCTCTGATTTTTTTACTATAGTTGATGTCATTCTACTGTCTGATTTCTTTACTATAGTTGATGTGATTCTAAAGTGTGATTTTTACTTCCTCGGGGCTGCGGTCTAAGAAAATCGATCGTTCACAGAATCTGAATGTATGTAACGCCTACATATAAATTAATATCGAAGGGGTCCTTTCACACAGTATATGATATGTACCTACCAATCAATGAGTGGTTCAGTGTCTAAGGTTCCGCCATAATCTTATCAAATGATCGTGATTGAAATATATTTCAGGATTTGTTTCAATGTAAAATAGGTCATTCAACTATTGAATAGTGTGAAATTGATATTTCTGTATTTGTATACCATTAAGTTTATTTCAGATTTTGTATACCATGGAGTCTATTTCAGATTTTGTATACTTTGATTTTGTATTCTTTAGTCTTTTTTTTGTATATTATATAGTCAGATTTTGTATATCATATATTTTGTACCATGAAGTATTTCATTTTATTTTGTATACCATGGAGTCTGTTTCAGATTTTGTATACTATGAAGTCTATTTCAGATTTTGTATATCATAAAGTCTGTTTCAGGTTTGATATACCATGAAGTCTATTTGAGATTTTGTACACCATGGAGTCTATTACAGATTCTGTATATAATTGAGTCTGTTTCAGATTTTGTATTCTTTGGAGTCTATTTCAGATTTTGTATATTATATAGTCTGTTTCAGATTTTGTATATTATATAGTCTATTTCAGATTTTGTATATTATATTGTCTATTTCAGATTTTGTATATTATATAGTCTATTTCAGATTTTGTATATTATATAGTCTATTTCAGATTTTGTATATTATATTTCAGATTTTGTATATTATATAGTCTATTTCAGATTTTGTATATTATATAGTCTATTTCAGATTTTGTATATTATATAGTCTATTTCAGATTTTGTATATTATATAGTCTATTTCAGATTTTGTATATTATATAGTCTATTTCAGATTTTGTATATTATATATATTTCAGATTTTGTATATTATATAGTCTATTTCAGATTTTGTATATTATATAGTCTATTTCAGATTTTGTATATTATATAGTCTATTTCAGATTTTGTATATTATATAGTCTATTTCAGATTTTGTATATTATATAGTCTATTTTTTGTAGATTTTGTATATTATATAGTCTATTTCAGATTTTGTATATTATATAGTCTATTTCAGATTTTGTATATTATATATATTATATAGTCTATTTCAGATTTTGTATGTATTTTGTTATATATAGTCTATTTCAGATTTTGTATATTATATAGTCTATTTCAGATTTTGTATATTATATAGTCTATTTCAGATTTTGTATACCATGAAGTCTATTTCAGATTTTGTATATTATATAGTCTATTTCAGATTTTGTATATTATATAGTCTATTTCAGATTTTGTATATTATATAGTCTATTTTAGATTTTGTATACCATGAAGTCTATTTCAGATTTTGTATATTATATAGTCTATTTCAGATTTTGTATATCATATAGCTATATCATATAGTCTATTTTAGATTTTGTATACCATGAAGTCTATTTCAGATTTTGTATACCATGGAGTCTGTTGCAGATTTTGTATACCATGGAGTCTGTTGCAGATTTTGTATACCATGCAGTCTATTTCAGATTTGATATACCATGAAGTCCATTTCAGACTTGATATACCATGGAGTCTATTTCAGATTTTATATACGAAATAGTCTATTTCAGGTTTCATTAGCAGGAGACAAATATATCAATCATCTCCGATGTACTGATTATCATGTGTGATAACAATAGCTTTCCACCTTGCTGAAACCTTAGCTAAAGAACAATCGCCACTACAGACATGGAAAAGGACATACAAGTGAATGGCACCTTTCAATACTTTACGTTAGATCCAGCTGAGAGATGGCGTCTTCCTGGGACTCGTCAGTCATGCAAAGATTAATCTTCTCTCGAATAAGGTATACAGTACTCTTTAAGATTTCTAAGGATCAGACAATTTTTATGTGCAATTAATCACATTTGATGACTTGCTTTAATTCATAAATTATTCATATAAATTTGAATGACAATTTTAATATCGATAGTCTCCCTTTAATGAATTGCTTATCAGAACATAATAGAGAAGTCTTCAATGCAAAGATTAGGAATTAATACAGGGATTGGAATACAGCGCACAGAAAACATGACATGGCATTTCAGTGACGTTTAAAGATATTTTCACCGGAAAGGCAAAGACGTGATTCCGAAACAAAGTTAACATATCAGAATTGCATTTCTTGTTTATCTCAGTAAAAATGTCTTGTAAAAGTTTTTTTTTTTTTTTTTTACAAATTAAAAGAAATACACGAGCACAACTATCATGCTTTTCTAGTGCTCCAACTACACCAGCTTGTTTTTTCTGATAGCCGTGATTATGTTACATTCAGGTGTCCATCTTTCCCAAAATTAACGCCAGTTATTCCCTTTCGAATCTCGGTCTCATCAAAATCTAAAGCTTGCCGGTACGAGACGTTTCTCTGCATCAAGGACTCACAAGTGAATAACACCTTTTTGATAGAACTTTCTACTTATAGCTAAACAATAAATAAAACAGCATCATAAAGCTGTTTTGTCCTTCTAGGATTCGTCAGTGATGCTACATCATACAGATGTTTCGTCCTTCTAGAACTCATCACTGATGCTACATCATACAGCTGTTTTGTCCCTCTAGGATTCGTCACTGATGCTACATCATAAAGCTGTTTTGTCCTTGTAGGATTCGTCACTGATGCTACATCATACAGCTGTTTTGTCCTTCTAGGACTCGTCAGTGATGCTACATCATACAGCTGTTTTGTCCCTCTAGGACTCGTCAGTGATGCTACATCATACAGATGTTTTGTCCTTCTAGGATTCGTCAGTGATGCTACATCATACAGCTGTTTTGTCCATCTAGGACTCGTCAGTGGTGCTACATCATACAGCTGTTTTGTCCATCTAGGACTCGTCAGTGATGCTACGTCATACAGCTGTTTTCGCCTTTTAGGACTCGTCAGTGATGCCAAGTACCTAATTGTTTAAGCCAACGAGGAGACTGAAGAAAATTAAAGTTTGACGTGATGTTTTGCCCCATACTGTATATAATTCTAAATTGATGTTAAGATTTGATATTCACTTGTGCGTGTTTTGCACATTGCACGCTGTAGACAATGCAGGTGGACTTTTAAGTCCCAGAGGTTTGTCGTAACCTGCATGCCACGTTTTAATTCATTCGAATGATGGCACGGTTCAGAATATACACATGTACTTGATGTTTTTTTCTTCTAAAATCATCTGATATATGGAAATTACGAGATTTATTCAATTACGATTTTGGTCGATTTTGACCTTTTTTTGATCACTTGATTTTCCTGTGTCGCTTCTACGTTTCAAAATTACCCTCATTGACAAGTCCTAAAAGGACAAAACAGTTGTATGATGCAATTTAATTCCTTGTTTGTTTCTATAGTATTAAACGTTAAATTTGTATTAAAACTAGCTATTTACTTGTGTGTTTTCTGTGTAATCATAAGCAAAAATGTCCGAGGCATCTCTGGTATTTAATCAATCGAGTAGATTAAATTTGCTTTCTGTGTCCTCAGACATTTTGCTATGGCGTCATTCTGTTTCCTAGGAGTCTGTAAATATTTCTTAGACCCAGAACATGGATCAGATATTGATTAAGCCTTAGTTATAACTTCAACAGGACTCTGTCTTGCTCTGCTTTTTCGGTATTTGCAATTTATCCGTAATTAATCTTTAAATATATACACACTTCCGTCCATGACCTACATCTGTAATTGTCAAATATTACGAAAAACGCGCCCCTGTATCCGCTGGGTATCGTGTACACGTGACTGTATCGATGACGTGACGTCACAAGATTGTATCTTGGTCATGTTGAAATGTGATCCTAACCTTGATAAAAATGAAATGCTTACGAAATGTTTCTCTAAAATAACATCCATTGTGGAACTAAAATGCAATTTTAAAGACCTCCCTGTGGAATTTTCTGTCGAGACAAAAGTTTAATTCATTTTTAAACAGGGAGGGAGGGAGGGAGGAGGAGAGGAGGAGAAGGAGAGGGAGGGAGGGAGGGAGGAGGAGAAGGAGAGGGAGGGAGGGAGGGAGAGAGAGAGAGAGAGAGAGAGAGAGAGAGAGAGAGAGAGAGAGAGAGAGAGGGAGGGAGAGAGAGAGAGAGAGAGAGAGAGAGAGGGAGAGAGAGAGAGAGAGAGAGAGAGAGAGAGAGAGAGAGAGAGAGAGAGAGAGAGGAGGGGGTAGAGGGAGGGAGGGAGGGGGGAGGGAGAGAGAGAGAGAGAGAGAGAGAGAGGAGGGAGGGAGAGAGGAGGAGAGAGGAGAGGGAGGGAGGGAGGGAGGAGAGAGAGAGAGGAGAGGGAGGGAGGGAGAGAGAGTCTATAGAAAATCAACTTTTAAACAGTCTCTGATTGATTTTCTGAAATTTCCTTTTTTAAAACCCACAATATTCGTGTTAATCGCCTTCTCAACAACTCTCCTTCATTTTATCCTGGGCCATATATAATCTTCACATTTTAATGTTATGTGACGAACGCTGTGACAAACAATCAGAGTAAAAGTATTTTTTTCTGAAGTTTCAAACATACTTTGCTTTCATTTTTCGTTTTATCGATTTGTTTGTACAAGCTAGGATTTGCCCAAAAATAATTATTCTCTTTTATTTAATCTGCTGGCATCCCGCAACATCTCTACCGGTTTCGTAAACAAAATTGGGCCAAATTATCACGGAATTAACCGAGATGTTTGATTCCGAGCCGTGACGGAACTTCCCGAGATATTCCGACTTCCTGATCAAATCAGATGAATCGAAGTAGGAAAACAATTTGCTGTTTATATGAAAGGTTTTGTTTAAATACATGATTCTTTGTGTCATGTCTCGATGTCTATCAACAGAACTCCAGGGGGATGTGGGTGGGGGTGGGGGGTTTCTTCAGTTATAGGTCTAAACCATTTCCGATATTGTTGTCAAACGTGACGTCATAGCCACACATTAATTAATTCATTTCTTCTCGGTATTACGTTCAAATTACCAGTGTAGACATCCAAAATAAATCTCCTGATGAAATCCAGTCCTCATTTCACATGCATATTTCACATTAGTTTTCAAGCAGGAATTAACCTAAGTGTTTACCGTCTGAAAGCTAATCTTCCAACTTAATACTGCCGCTGTTAACAGTGACCATTAGGATTACACGTTGAACAATTATCGTACTTTAAGTAACTTTGTCTAATGACAATCCAAACGCAAACATACATTCTTCTCGTTACAAGGATTAAGCTCTTAAATGTGACCACATGGAGATAAAACATTCCTTATATTCAAACTGGCTTTTTAAAACCCAATACATGTCAAAAATTATAGACAAGGGGTAAACATTTAGAATCAGAGCCTGAAGAGTCAGATAATTAAACAACATCATACAGCTGTTTCGTCCTTCTGAGACTCATCAGTGATGCTAAGGTCCTACATTTTGAAGCCTAGGAGGCGACCGAATATGGTCAAATCTATATGGGGACGTACATTAACTCCATAATTCAATAAATTTGATAATTTCCATTTAAAAAAGCGTCAGGTACATATTATATTTTGAACCGAGTCATCATTCGAATGAAATTAAACATGACATGTAGGTTACAGCAAACCTCGTGAAATAAAAAGACATCAAGAAAATATCAACACGACATAATTTAAATTCAAACTCAAATTCCATAAAACTGGTAATAATATGGTTTATCATGACGGTATAAAAACATCAATAGAATGACGTCATACACATGTAGACGGTGTCTTCGTGTGATGGGGTCAGTTCTATAACGATTTCACAGCGTTATCACACTGGAATGACATTCGTAATAATTCAGACATTACAATGGAGAATAAGAGCTGATATGACTTCAGAATGTGAGGTATATTATGATCACGTGATAAAATCTGATTTTACATTTAAGTTGATATCTTGTTTAATATATTACTTAGACATTAGATTGACTCTGAAAATCTCGGAAGACTTAGCTACAGGGAGCCTCGGTAAAGAAACCGGAAGTGGATCAACATGATATTTACCGTCGAGTAGCGGTTTGTGATATGTTTCCCAATAAATTCAATCAACAACTGTTAACATGTAACATTGATTAATGGCAGGTAACAGAGACTTATACTACTGAAAAAGTACCCTTGGATCACATGACTTGATAGAACGGTTATTTTAAAAAATAAGCTTGAAACGTAGTTATCCGAGGAAAATGGCGGATATATATTTATATAATGAAGCATATCAGAAATAGAGAAATGTCTGTCCTTTCCATCTATGAATAATATGTTAATAAGGCACTGTTGGTCTAAAATATTTTCCGAATGTCATCCCTGATCACAATCGCTTACTAATTCTAAGTTTCCCCCGTCGTCAAGTAATCAGATTTTCCGTCCATCGGCGTTGCAAAGTCAGAGTAATTTCGGACCATTATTACGTATGATTTACGTAAGATGACAAAATAGACAAAATCCTCAGAAAAATCATAAACATCATGTATATCTTTTAAGCTACATCTCTAACTGATAAGTTCGACTGAACACATGAACGAAATCCATCGGTAATAGTCGGCATTTTCCGTTTCTCGTTTACGGGAAGTGTCGATGGCTACTATATGTTAAGTTAGTTTTCCATGTTTACTAACCACTAGCACAGAACACAGCAGTGACATGTACCTTTATGTACCTACCCAGTCTTTAAGCGTTGGTTTTAATTATTTCTGTCTTATAAATTAACCAAAATTAACAACCGTTCAAGGAAATTACTTTTTGTTGCAAACTCTCCCCAACCATTGCCATAACTACTTCGGCATAATGGTATCGAATTGTTCTGTCAGCTGTTAATTTCGAGCATGCATGCTGAAAGTCAATCGTGTGTCTTATCATTTACAGCAAAGATGATAATGAACCCGGTACTTCATCAACAAAGCCCTGTTGTTAAAGTAGGTCTGCTGTAACCCTAATTGACAGTTCGGGCTCCTGTAACACTGATTTGACAGTTCGGGCCTCCTGTAACCCTTATTTGACAGTTCGGGCTCCTGTAACCCTTATTTGACAGTTCGGGCCTCCTGTAACCCTTATTTGACAGTTCGGGCCTCCTGTAACCCTTATTTGTGTCGGTTTCCCCGTAGTACACCCCCTCAGTGTCCGTGTCTGTTTCCCCGTGGTACACCTCTCTACTATATCAGTGTCCGTGTCAGTTTCCCCGTGGCACACCTCTCTACTATCTCAGTGTCCGTGTCTGTTTCCCCGTGGCACACCTCTCTACCATCTCAGTGTCGGTGTCGGTTTCCCCGTGGCACACCTCTCTACTATCTCAGTGTCCGTGTCGGTTTCCCCGTGGTACACCCCTTTACTATCTCAGTGTCCGTGTCGGATTCCCCGTGGTGCACCTCTCTACTATCTCAGTGTCTGTGTCGGTTTCCCCGTGGTGCACATCCCTACTATCTCAGTGTCCGTGTCGGTTTCCCTCTTGGTGCACCTCTCTACTAACTCAGTGTCCGTGTCTGTTTCCCCGTGGCACACCTCTCTACTAACTCAGTGTCCGTGTCAGTTTCCCCCTTGGTGCACCTCTCTACTAACTCAGTGTCCGTGTCGGTTTTCCCGTGGCACACCTCTCTCCTAACTCAGTGTCCGTGTCTGTTTCCCCGTGGCACACCTCTCTACCATCTCAGTGTCGGTGTCGGTTTCCCCGTGGCACACCTCTCTACTATCTCAGTGTCTGTGTCGGTTTCCCCGTGGTACACCCCTTTACTATCTCAGTGTCCGTGTCGGATTCCCCGTGGTGCACCTCTCTACTATCTCAGTGTCTGTGTCGGTTTCCCCGTGGTGCACATCCCTACTATCTCAGTGTCCGTGTCGGTTTCCCTCTTGGTGCACCTCTCTACTAACTCAGTGTCCGTGTCTGTTTCCCCGTGGCACACCTCTCTACTAACTCAGTGTCCGTGTCAGTTTCCCCCTTGGTGCACCTCTCTACTAACTCAGTGTCCGTGTCGGTTTCCCCGTGGTGCACCTCTCCACTATCTCAGTGTCCGTGTCGGTTTCCCCGTGGTGTACCTCTCTACTATCTCAGTGTCCATGTCTGTTTTCCCGTTGTACACCCCTTTACTATCTCAGTGTCCGTGTCGGTTTCCCCGTGGTGCACCTCCCTACTAACTCCGTGTCCGTGTCGGTTTCCCTGTGGTGCACCTCCCTACTATCCTATTGGCCTTGCCAAGGTTCTTCTGGTTTCCATATTTACCAATGTATCTCATGCATTTAATTAATTAGTCTGTTAATCAATTTCAGATCAGAGTGAAAGTTCAAAATTTCTGCACGAATTTTATTTACATGTCTATACGAATTCTAAGCTATGCACTGAAGAACGAAATCGATTCTTATCAGATCGAACTGGTTAACATATCACTGATTGAATTTATTTTAACAGAAAAGAGAAACGTATCCTTAAACAAACTTGTCAAGCGGATTGGATCTGCCCTATAAGGTTTTAATCAACTGAGAGAAAAGTTTATTGTCTGCTTTGTTTTAGCCCTATTGACCCCCTGGGAAACATTGTGTATATCACCACGTAACTGAGTCACGTGGTCTCCATGGAAACTGACAAATAACTATAAATAAAAACATAGGCAAGGAAAAGGAGATGTACCTGGCGTGCGTTTGTCAAGCACTTATTTTTACCTTTATCAGGTATAGATTGATAGTTAACGTCGTACCTGACTCTTTAAACTTTGCAATTTTCATGATCGTTAACAACGGATAATGATAGTCTCTCGTTCACGTGTAGTGAAATGATGTCATGAATGAGGGACTCCGCGTAACGTCATTACATACACTGTGCATGTATTTCACGCGTTCTTAAAAACCTCCACGGAAAAGTATCCGTTTGAAATATGGTCCTAATAACAAACTTTAACAAGACACAACGGTGTGTATACGGGACACATTTAATGTAGATACCTGTCACACCTCGGTGTGTGTACGGGACACATTTATTATAAATGGACCTGTCACACCACGGTGAGTGTACGGGAACATTTATTATAAATACCTGTCACACCACGGTGTGTGTACGGGACACATTTATTATAAATACCCGTCACACCACGGTGTGTGTACGGGACACATTTATTATAAATACCCGTCACACCAAGGTGTGTGTACGGACACATTTATTATAAATACCTGTCACATCACGGTGTGTATACGGGAACATTTATTATAAATACCTGTCACACCACGGTGTGTATACGGGACACATTTATTATAAATACCTGTCACACCACGGTGTGTGTACGGGAACATTTATTACAAATACCTGTCACACCACGGTGTGTGTACGGGACACATTTATTATAAATACCCGTCACACCACGGTATGTGTACGGGAACATTTATTATAAATACCTGTCACACCACGGTGTGTGTACGGGACACATTTATTATAAATACCTGTCACACCACGGTGTGTGTAAGGGACACATTTATTATAAATACCCGTCACACCACGGTGTGTATGCGGGACACATTTATTATAAATACCTGTCATACGACGGTGTGTATACGGGACACATTTATTATAAATACCTGTCACATCACGGTGTGTGTACGGGAACATTTATCATAAATACCTGTCACACCAAGGTGTGTGTACGGGAACATTTATTACAAATACCTGTCACACCAAGGTGTGTGTACGGGAACATTTATTATCAATACCTGTCACACCACGGTGTGTGTACGGGAACATTTATTACAAATACCTGTCACACCAAGGTGTGTGTACGGGACACATTTATTATAAATACCTGTCACACCACGGTGTGTGTACGGAACACATATATTATAAATACCTGTCACACCACGGTATGTGTACGGGACACATTTATTATAAATACCTGTCACACCACGGTGTGTGTACGGGACACATTTATTATAAATACCTGTCACACCACGGTGTGTGTACGGAACACATTTATTATAAATACCTGTCACACCACGGTGTGTGTACGGAACACATTTATTATAAATACCTGTCACACCACGGTGTGTGTACGGGAACATTTATTATAAATACCCGTCACACCACGTTGTGTGTATGGGAACATTTATTATAAATACCTGTCACACCACGGTGTGTATACGGGACACATTTATTATAAATACCCGTCACACCACGGTGTGTGTACGGGAACATTTATTATAAATACCCGTCACACCACGGTGTGTGTACGGGACACATTTATTATAAATACCCGTCACACCACAGTATGTGTTTGATTTGCTCTCTATATATTCCTGAAACGAGACGGAAAAAAACCCCTGTAATTTGGTAATGGTGATGTCTCATTTAACCTAATGATCTGGCCATGCCTGTGCATTCCGTCTCTCTCGTTATCACCGTCTTTCATGGTGTAGCACTGTCTGGCTGTCTGGAAGGCCATCAGACATAGAGTTAATTCTTGGTAGGTATTTTAAAAGCCCGACGGATAACTTACATAAACATCTTGTACTTCTAACGTGTGAGAAACTCCTTTTAAACTTATTTTTTCGACATGATTTTGAGGCAATCGTGATTCAGGTTTACTTGCTTGGTGTCGGATTTCTCATCAATTACTACTTATACCAAGACACAACATAACTTTCTTGCAGTGAATATAAAGATATAGATTTATATCTGGTAATCGTTAAGATTACATAATACAACTGTTTCGTCCCGCAAGTTTGACGACATTTCAGCGATGCTAATGGCTTAAAGAGACGGGTTGTGGAAATCAAAACGGACTGTAACGGAAGATGAAACATAAGATTCCATCGAGTTTAGTAGAAATTTTTTATATATTTTTTCCGTTAAGCAACGCGAGAGAAAAATTAATCAATGTCTCCACTAGACGAGATGAAAAGTAACTTTAATTCCACAATAAATAACTCATATTATATTTATCGTACATTTTCATACCTTTCATTTGTCAGTAAGAGGTGAACGCTCTCTCTATATGTGAAATGCATGTTCTGTTATATTTGCATCACCGGTTTTTTTTTCACTTAGTTTCACTGTAAAACTTTAATAAATAGCGTTCCCATTAATTCAATGATGCTAGTATGTTTTTTTGGATTATGAGTAATTCCAGAAGAACTTTGAGTGTCTGATTTTATGTTTCGAACGAGGATTCAATTAGACGTTATATAATCAACATTTCCGGTAACGTACATGTAAGTCCGCCAACACTAAACGGTAACTGCTGCAAATTCGGAAATTAATTTAGTAAAAAGAATAAACCCCATTCTCACTAATCTATTTCCAGTTTGCGTGACACATGCTCTGGTAGAAAGATTTGACCGGATGCCAGTTCTTCGATTTATTTCCGGTGGCGACCAAAGTCATGTTCTTCTTTTATTTGTCAATTTTTATCATCATGTCTTGTCGCCATGTACAGAGCCATGTACTAGAACAGACAGTGGGGTATTAAAAAGGGGTTCGATATTACGGTACGGTAACTCAATTGATCACGTGACTATTACAGGCTGAGATTTGTGTGCCAGGCTAGTCCTGGAAGTTTTGACCAGTATATAGTTTTAATTGCCAAGATTCTACGCGGAGAACAGTTAAGATCTCCTTGCTGTAAAGAATGTTATGATAATAATAATGATAATAATAACCCTAAAGTGTTTGATGCCGAGATAAAAAGTCTTCAATGAAAACACTCGCCGAACAAAATTACATTTTCTCCAACATTACAAAACGATATCAACGCTTGTGTTGTAGAGTTTCTAGTGTGTATTTATCAATATATAAAGGAACATCGAATTTCGTTTGTTAGAAACTATGATAAACATCTACAATTACCAAATAAGGTAGTATCTGCCACAGGCCTTTAGTACAAGCTCCCAACTCACGATCCATATATATGTGCTATAGTGACAAGGGGTGTCATTCCGAAATTTATAGTCAGATGAACGTTAAGGCCAATGGGCCTCCTGTTTAAAAGTCCAGGAATCGAATGCAACATAAATGAATCACCCCCTAAACATAGAAAAAGACTAGGGGTAATGATATTTGACCAGATGCAATGTTGGAATGACGGATTATCAAGTTTGCTCAGATGAATGACCTTGAGCCACATTCAAGATCACATGGGTCAGATTATTGAATTTTTCCACAATGTAAATATATCGCGCCAGTATCTAGTATGTTTCATATTTGAAAAAATATTCAAAATATGTTGTGCACACTACAACTTAATACATCAATATTATCAATTTACTTCTTGTCAATAACTAAAAGGCCCATAATATTTGCCCCAAATCATACTCCTATAACATAAGAGGACGGTGGTTTTTGATTTCATGGCTAACCTTGCCTGAAGGTCACAGAGGTTGATTGTCTTCAAATACTGAAAATGACACCAGAAGAAAAAAGATAATTAAAAACAATAAATGGAACAGATTACACATATTACTTTGAAAATTATTATATAAGTGTTTTACTGTTAAATAATTGACTGCAACCAAATTAGAAGTTGATATAAACTACATATACACACACGCAGAAATCAAATGAGAAATTAACTGGGTCACCCGGTCAAAGGTCATGTAACATTTGAACCATTCTAATGGCATATATTTTACTATGTCATTATTATTAAATTAAAAGTTTTAGATGAATTATATTTAATCTAAAGACTAAGTATGTTAGTTTAGGAACTTGCTAGTAGTGGAAATCCAGATAAAGCGTTAGAAAACAGCTAATTTTCACATCTCTCCTGTATATTCAGTGTTCTGTAAAAAAAAGTATGAAACGGTTTCATTGTTTGTCTAACATATCATCACATTTATAAATAAATATGTGAGTGTACTTTACAAAAATCTTCGTTTGCTGAACTTTCAGTATTTAAGAAGCGATTTTGTATTTGACACGGTTTGAGCCAAAAGTTTACGGTCTCGTCGAAGCTTTTATTATGTGTAAATGCTACATTACCTTTGTAGATGATTTTAAAGTTAAGAGATGTGTGAGTTATCTAGCTGTAACGGTAGAATACAAACAGTAAATTACGACATTAACTTAATCACCTTTTGCCCGTGAAACTATTTTTATGTTGAGAGTGTTCTCAATTGCGATCAACATGCACAACCTCCTGTTTCTGGTTAAAAAAAGAAATTCGATGCTATTACAAAGATGTGTTCAGATAGCTACCTAACGGTAGACACGAAGTGGTGGAAAAGCATAAAATCTTATATTTTCGCGAGGCTCAAATTTCGTGGTTTTCCAAATATATACATTTTCATCGGCACTTGATTTCGTGGATAAAGCATGAACCCAAAATTAACTCACACTATAAACCATGTCAACACTTATCTGTTTATCAGTTCGTTAACCATGATATAAATTTGTGGATTTACAATATTCGCGATTTCAACGAAAATAAATCAACCGCGAAAATTAATTATTTGGCAGTATATTCCTACTTTTCCGGAATTTCGACTTCTGCTGCTCATTATCATTTATCATTGTTAACATCCCAAGTGACAACTTAAAACCGCCCCTTAGTGGATTTGTCACAGTGCTTTGATTTCAGCTACAAGTATCTGCTATAGAAATATCTGGAAGAAAAGACGTTTCATCATATTATATTATAATTTCTTTTAATTTCAAAATATGCAATTATTAAAAAAATGTGGTTTAATCATTTGTTGCATTCCTATGAATTAAAACTGTAACAAATTTAGAGTTTTGATATATAAAATAAAGATATACAAATAAACGTTGAAATTGATGCAGTAGGGTTTTAGTCACAAGTAAATAAAAATAAATAAACAAATAAACGACAAACATTAATCTTAACTTTTAAATTTTAAAGATATGGATATAGTTTAGGATAAAAAAAAACCATTTAGGTAGTGCCTGTCAGGAAATGCTTACATTTGTGCCAGCTTATACGTACTTATGGACGAAAACAAAGCATCGGTAGCGTTGTATATTGTGTTACGCGTCATTGAATTTCCGGTTGATGTCATGCAGGTGTGTTAACCGAGACGTGACCTAAAAATAAAAAGATAATTGAATAAGGACTACAAAATAAATCATTAGTTGTAATAAAAATAGAATAATTAATATAAAAACACATAGCTGGGATTGATTATTAGACGGACCGTATTATCATATAGTGCTGTAGAAGTTTTTTTTAATCTATGCGACACTTTTGATAAAACAAACAACATACACAAATACCAAGAGAACAATAACATAATACTTCTCTATAATAAAACATCACCTGTTAATCTGATATCAAGTTACCATTAAATAATTAATATCGTTACATCAAATTAATTATCACTGCATTAATTACATAGCACAATAACAACACCTTACATCCTGTTCAATTCTCGAGGGAGTTATGTCCCTTTGTCTAAAAGCCTTTCACGTCAACAATTTTTATTAGACACGTGACCAAAATGTTCACGCACAGTCGAAAATCTAAAGGTAGCATAATTCATCAACCTCGGACAGTTTACTCTTACTTTTGAAAACAGCATGACGTAGATTAGAGATAATCAAACCCGCGATGTTTGCAAAGCTAATTAAAAATTATACAATAGGAACCCTGAACACAAGATTGTATAATAAACGATAAACTTTTCCCTTTATAGAATGTCAGCACTCTCTTGTAATCATTGACCCAGTGTTATAAATAACAGGTTAAAGAGAGAAATCAGTTCTGTTATAGAATGTAAACACTCACCTATAGCTATCCACACAGTGTTTCAAATAACAGATTACAGGAAGAAAGTGTTTGTGTTATGAAATATAAGCACTCTCCTGTAATTATCCACTCAGTGTTATAGATAACAGATAACAGGGAGAAAGCCTTTCTGTAAGCACTCTCCTGTAATTATCCACTCAGTGTTATAGATAATAGATAACAGTGAGAAAGCCTTTCTGTAAGCACTCTCCTGTAATTATCCACTCAGTGTTATAGATAATAGATTACAGGGAGAAAGCCTTTCTGTAAGCACTCTCCTGTAATTATCCACCCAGTGTTATAGATAATAGATAACAGTGAGAAAGCCTTTCTGTAAGCACTCTCCTGTAATTATCCACCCAGTGTTATAGATAATAGATAACAGTGAGAAAGCCTTTCTGTAAGCACTCTCCTGTAATTATCCACTCAGTGTTATAGATAATAGATAACAGTGAGAGAGCCTTTCTGTAAGCACTCTCCTGTAATTATCCACCCAGCGTTATAGATAACAGATTACAGGGAGAAAGCCTTTCTGTAAGCACTCTCCTGTAATTATCCACTCAGTGTTATAGATAACAGATAACAGTGAGAGAGCCTTTCTGTAAGCACTCTCCTGTAATTATCCACCCAGTGTTATAGATAACAGATTACAGGGAGAAAGCCTTTCTGTAAGCACTCTCCTGTAATTATCCACTCAGTGTTATAGATAACAGTGAGAGAGCCTTTCTGTAAGCACTCTCCTGTAATTATCCACCCAGTGTTATAGATAACAGATTACAGGGAGAAAGCCTTTCTGTAAGCACTCTCCTGTAATTATCCACCCAGTGTTATAGATAATAGATTACAGGGAGAAAGCCTTTCTGTAAGCACTCTCCTGTAATTATCCACTCAGTGTTATAGATAACAGATTACAGGGAGAAAGCCTTTCTGTAAGCACTCTCCTGTAATTATCCACTCAGTGTTATAGATAACAGATAACAGGGAGAAAGCCTTTCTGTAAGCACTCTCCTGTAATTATCCATTCAGTGTTATAGATAATAGATAACAGTGAGAGAGCCTTTCTGTAAGCACTCTCCTGTAATTATCCACCCAGTGTTATAGATAACAGATTACAGTGAGAGAGCCTTTCTGTAAGCACTCTCCTGTAATTATCCACTCAGTGTTATAGATAACAGATAACAGTGAGAGAGCCTTTCTGTAAGCACTCTCCTGTAATTATCCACTCAGTGTTATAGATAACAGATTACAGGGAGAAAGCCTTTCTGTAAGCACTCTCCTGTAATTATCCACCCAGTGTTATAGATAACAGATAACAGTGAGAGAGCCTTTCTGTAAGCACTCTCCTGTAATTATCCACTCAGTGTTATAGATAACAGATTACAGGGAGAAAGCCTTTCTGTAAGCACTCTCCTGTAATTATCCACTCAGTGTTATAGATAATAGATAACAGTGAGAGAGCCTTTCTGTAAGCACTCTCCTGTAATTATCCACCCAGTGTTATAGATAATAGATTACAGGGAGAAAGCCTTTCTGTAAGCACTCTCCTGTAATTATCCACTCAGTGTTATAGATAACAGATAACAGTGAGAGAGCCTTTCTGTAAGCACTCTCCTGTAATTATCCACTCAGTGTTATAGATAACAGATAACAGTGAGAGAGCCTTTCTGTAAGCACTCTCCTGTAATTATCCATTCAGTGTTATAGATAACAGATTACAGTGAGAGAGCCTTTCTGTAAGCACTCTCCTGTAATTATCCACCCAGTGTTATAGATAACAGATAACAGTGAGAAAGCCTTTCTGTAAGCACTCTCCTGTAATTATCCACCCAGTGTTATAGATAACAGATAACAGTGAGAAAGCCTTTCTGTAAGCACTCTCCTGTAATTATCCACCCAGTGTTATAGATAATAGATAACAGTGAGAGAGCCTTTCTGTAAGCACTCTCCTGTAATTATCCACCCAGTGTTATAGATAACAGATTACAGGGAGAAAGCCTTTCTGTAAGCACTCTCCTGTAATTATCCACTCAGTGTTATAGATAACAGATAACAGTGAGAGAGCCTTTCTGTAAGCACTCTCCTGTAATTATCCACCCAGTGTTATAGATAACAGATAACAGTGAGAGAGCCTTTCTGTAAGCACTCTCCTGTAATTATCCACCCAGTGTTATAGATAACAGATTACAGTGAGAGAGCCTTTCTGTAAGCACTCTCCTGTAATTATCCACCCAGTGTTATAGATAACAGATTACAGGGAGAAAGCCTTTCTGTAAGCACTTTCTTGTTGTCCTTTTGTTAAACGTATCAATTTGTAAATATTTTGTTTTTGTTTTAAACAATTCAATATCTAATACAATTATATAAACCTCCCGGAGGATCACGTGATGTAATCGTGACGTTACAATTCTAGTGACTCCAATCAATCAAAAACAGCAGATGATGTCTGAAGCCAGCTGTTCTTTATTTTCCGCCAATAGATGCATTTTATATACTGTATAAATATTTCATACTTATCTGTGTTTGATCTCTATATATATATATGTATCTTTCCCCTACATCATGATAGGCATCTTAACCGTGCATCTATATAGCGAGTACACTACCTTTCAATACGTTCATTTTTCCTTTATTATTTTTTCGAAACTTCACGTCACCTGCAGAGATCAAACTTCCGGGTCTTTGTTCCATCAGATTCTTCAAATGGAGAAATTACTGGTGCGATTATATCCTGTTTACTGTCATCGTTGGCTCGTGTCCTTGCGATGTGTTTATTATGGAAAAAACACCATTCTTTTGTCGCCATGACGTAGTTGTTTATTGATGTTTAGTAAACATTCTTCTAACGTTGCAGAGCCAGATGTATTCTACGAATTACAAAGAACTTTAAAGGAACATTAGATTAAAACAATAACCTTGTTATTGAAAGTGTGCGATTTATATGCTTCCTGTTAATGTTCTATTCTATCCCCGATATTCGTAGTCGATTTCCTGTGTCCAGCTTGACCACTTCTTTGGTTCGGGAAACCCCCATCAAATTAAGCTCTAATAACGTCACGCGATACTTTTGAAAACGAGCTAGTTTATTTTGTAAACACGAATACAAGATGTCGCTCAGAAATGACAGCGACTGTAGTGACACAGTAAGTTATAAACCCGTTTTTTCAGTTCCAGATTTTGTTTTAGGTGTGGCAAATGTTATTTGATTGCGCAAAGTCATTTAGAATCACGAAATAAGATCATTAATCGGCAATCGATTCAGGAGGGTCGCCATTTTTGTTTACAGGCGACGGTGTTTTTGTGCGCATGCGTTATCATATTTGACGGAAGAAGTCATTTTTGTTTACAGGCGACGGTGTTTTTGTGCGCATGCGTTATCATATTTGACGGAAGAAGTCATTTTGTTTACAGGCGACGGTGTTTTTGTGCGCATGCGTTATCCTATATGACGCAACAATTTACATATCCAGACTGATAAGGGATTCTTCTTTATCGTTATTAATGAACCTCTTTATGTGCATATTTCACAGAAAACCAACAGTCATTAATCATAAGCTGACACGCTTGATATTTATATGCAATAACAAAAAATCAATGAGAAAAAGATAATTTTACAGTTATGTCGCTTTAATGAATGTGTTAGCGTTCAAACACGCAATACTTGTTTTCAAAGACACCTGCATGAATTTTACCTTGAAAGTCATCCAGACTTAGGGAAATGGCCAAAGGCTGCTCATGAAACTGGTCGTAGAAGAACTGTTATCTATCAATCATTCGGACGTTCTTGATCAATACGCAGGACACTCGAAGTCATGCTCGACAGACAGAGCACACAGAGCCATTATCGACAGAAAGGACACACAGAGCCATGCTCGACAGAAAGGACACAGAGCCACGCTCGACAGACAGGGCACTCTAAGTCATGCTCGACAGACAGGACTCTCAAATCCATGCTCGACAGACAGGACACTCAAATCCATGCTCGACAGACAGAACACTAAAATCCATGCTCGACAAACAGAACACTCAAATCCATGCTCGACAGACAGGACACTCAAATCCATGCTCGACAGACAGGACACTCGAAGTCATGCTCGACAGACAGGACTCTCAAATCCATGCTCGACAGACAGGACTCTCAAATCCATGCTCGACAGACAGGACACTCAAATCCATGCTCGACAGACAGAACACTCAAATCCATGCTCGACAAACAGAACACTCAAATCCATGCTCGACAGACAGGACACTCAAATCCGTGCTCGACAGACAGGACTCTCAAATCCATGCTCGACAGACAGGACACTCAAATCCATGCTCGACAGACAGGACATGCTCGATAGAGAGGACACCTAAATCTGTAGAATCTTTTTTTTCTGTGCCGATATTTCTCTTGTGTAACTCGTCACCCTCCTGTATATGTATGTGGTTGGTACCTATTCAAACCAGTACATGTAATATTACATAGAAGTCGCTCTAGAGTCTCCCTTGTTTTTTTACATGACGTAGAACCAGTACATACTGACTGTAAGAGCTATCAATAATGATGGCATAGAACAGCGATAAAGACGGACAATGGTTAATATCATCACTTTACAATTAGAATACATCTATATTATTTAAATATTGGGACATTGTACCACAATGGAGGAAGACAAGTTTTGACTCATGTCATGTCGGGGCCTCGAATTCTATGATTTACGGCATTAAATCGCCTTACCTAGAAATTCTGACACTGCTAAATCATTACATCACGACAAAATCGCCAAAAAAAAGGATGTTTTGCAGTGGTTAGGTGGCTTGAAATGCTGGACGTGATCGTAGTAACAAATTATGAACACCTGGATCGCAATATATATATATATATATATAATAGAACATGCATTCAATAGACAAATATCACGTGTTCATCAATTTGACAGCTGATACAGCGAAAGATATGCCATGCTGGGGTTTTACATAATGTATACCAGCTGTATTCATAATCATCGCCTATTTCCAATATTTCATAAACAGCATGTATAGATGATTAAATCATTTTACGTAAACCGTGAAATTAGATTTTTTTTCTCTAAATATTCTGATTATAATAGTTTTATCATCTGATATATGTACACACACCTCTATGAATAATCAATGTTTACGAGGAACACGTGCCTTAATTACGAAAGTGTGAAAATAAATCATGAAAACGCGGCTTCATCTATATGTAAGTAAACATGGGTCGCATCTGCCTGGTTTAGAATTATTTCATCAAGTGTGTCCAGCTGTCCCACGATCGTGTTACAAGTTTATACAAATGACAATTACCTATTAATAAAGTCACTGTTTGGTGTTCCTGACGCCACCAAGTAAGACCTGTCTGACGTGGCACCAGATTACCAGCTGATACCGGGACTGTAACAAAATAGGCCTGTTGTAGCGAGGCGGCATCAGCAGGTGTTTCTCAATCTCAATTCAATGGGATGCATGTAATATCATATCATCTATATTTAATTGTCCGGGTGGAATTTTATACTCAAGTTGATTTTTTTATCTTTTGATAAGGAAGATAACGAGAAGAAAGAGATGAAATGTTACGGTTATTGACATTGTTAAGTCACGTGCCAGGAAACATTACTTTGTAACAATGTAGGGTGGGATGACATTGATTTGTGACAATGGAAGGTGGGGCGACATTTTTTGTGACAGTATAAGGTGGGACGACATTGTTTTGTGACGATATAAGGTGGGACGACATTGTTTTGTGACAGTATCAGGTGGGACGACATTGTTTTGTGTCAGTATAAGAAGGGACGACATTGTTTTGTGACAGTGTAAGGTGAGACGACATTGTTTTTTGACGGTATAAGGTTGGGTGACATTGTTTTGTGACAGTGTAAGGTGAGACGACATTGTTTTTTGACGGTATAAGGTTGGGTGACATTGTTTTGTGACAGTGTAAGGTGAGACGACATTGTTTTTTGACGGTATAAGGTTGGGTGACATTGTTTTGTGACAGTGTAAGGTGAGACGACATTGTTTTGTGACAGTATAAGGTGGGAGGACATTGTTTTGTGACAGTATAAGGTGGGGCAACATTGTTTTGTGTCAGTATAAGGTGGGACGACATTGTTTTGTGACAATATAAGGTGGGACGACATTGTTTTGTGACAGTATAAGGTGTTACGATATTGTTATGTGACAATATAAGGTGTGACAATATTGTTATGTGACAGTATAAGATGGGACGATATTGTTTTATAACAGTATAAGGTGGGACGACATTGTTCTGTGACAATATAAGGTGGGACGACATTGTTTTGTGACGATATAAGGTGGGGCAACATTGTTTTGTGTCAGTATAAGGTGGGGCAATATTGTTTTGTGACAGTATAAGGTGGGGCGACATTGTTCTGTAACGTTGGACGACATTGTTTGTAACCCGGTACGATATTGTTTTGTAATTTGTGTCGATATTGTTTCTTAACGTTGGACAACAACAGATTGTAGACCAAAAACTCACCTGATAGTTACAATTTACTGTAGACAATTAGCCCCCGCTTTTAAAAAAATCGTCACTTACAGAACATTCCATACAGCAAAACGTAGCATTGATCTGGAAAAATTCCAAAACAGTGGACAGCGATAACGGGAAAACCACATCATCTTGTGTATTTCTGGGTCAATAATCTGTTTATCATCTTGTCACATTATTTTCCAGCCTTAGTGTACATAGACTTATAATACAGCCGAAAAAAGTTGATCTATTCCTTACTATCTCACACACTGCGTACGTCAGTGCTAGTACGCTTCACGCTGGCCATTTGTTTGATAACGTTGCACGTGTAGTCATCGAAACGTCACGACCAAATCTTCCACTGTTTGTGTTATAAGAACTTATAGTCTGTTTGTTCGTTTGCTTATTTTTCTGTAATCATTTTCTACACACATTAATTACACAAATTTAACAATAAATCTTATATATGCGAAAAATAATTATTCTCAATAAACTGACGCCATATGCATGATGTGTAATTATTGATTTAACAAACAGAACACCTCGTAATATGGTCAATTTGCGAAACCGTTCCATTTAGATAAAACGCTTAAAACATTTATCGATGAAACCGTAAAGCATGTCGGTTGTTATAATAAAATATATTAACGCTTATGAATTCACGTCACGATATAAAAAATGAAGAACTTGTGTCGTCTGCTTCAGAAACCTGACTACATCTGTCTCTACTGATCCATACTCAAGGTTCGACCCATTGTCTATATCAGATGGGCTTTTGGGACACAGTGTACTCTTAACTCTGGTCACTGGACAAAACAAGGCAATCAAAAAAAACTACTCTAGCGAAAATAATTTCTTAATCAGATAAACAAAATTTGATGTTAATACCACTGGGATTAGTTCATAACAATTTCTGTCACAAATGTTAAAATGTTAGTTTAAACAGCTTACCAGGGGTTTGTGGAAAATGAAACCAGCGATTTTTTTTAATCCGCATTGCCCTTATGAACGAAAATAATTATATCTATCTAAATATACGCACGAATGAACATGAATGAACATACATCGGAGACGTTGTGTCTGAGAGTCTGACGTCATAGCAATCAAAACGACAAAATACACTTTTAAAATGATACCAAAGAGTGTCATCTTTTTACATAGTTTTCATCATTACTACGTCATACCTGTAACTTCAAATTGTACCTTGTCAATTTCATTTGAATAATTTTGAAATAAATTAAATTAAATTGAATAATGTTTTCAAATGATGTTGATTATATTACAAAATTAAAGAACTACAACGCTATAAATGTGCTAATAATCTCCCAGCATATACATACTAACGGTATTAAACAATTTTCAACAACTACAAGAAATTAGCCTGAAGTTGGTTCCCAAATCCTAGTTCCCATTTCCGTTTAAAGTTACAGGGAACAAGAATCTAATTCCCAGTTCCGCTTTTCTTAAACTGGACTAGAAGCTGGAAACTAACTTCAGGCTCCCTTACAAACAAGACAATGTGAAAATCACATGCCAAGAATGCATAAAGATTGATTTTTTCAGGAACTAATTTTAGACATGGAATATTTGATAGAACCACGTGATACAATAAGGAATATTGTATACGATGTATACAGTAAGTGGAGCCGTTTTACTATTTAATTCCGTCTGGTGACACCGTGCAGTCCGCTGTAGTTCATCATTTAAGATGCATTTCTCAGTATATATTGATGTTAGTGAATGCAGTTATTTTCAGACAGAGATCAAAGGTGTAGGAATCGATCCCTACTCCGGGCGCTTTAGTACAAAGCTGACGTCACGGACCGCTCCGTGTTGTCTAGACTATGTCGTATGCAGGAATATTACCTGAAATTGCTTGGGATATATTAGCGCGGGCCTCCAGCATGATGTTTGTTACGGTAGTGACGGTATGTGATATTACATGTACATTAACTTTAATATTGACCAATCAGAACATTGCTTTCTACTCGCCGCATTAAAAATGTCCGATTTATTTCTTTTGTTGAGAGCGAAGGGAGAGTACTGTGATAATTTTATTACTTATTTCAATTTGAAAAAAATACCTATATGATAAGGGTTTGGAGGTGATTTTGCAAAATAAATAAATTCGTCATCCAGTCTATTAAAAAAGGTAATACCATGTTAAACGTTACGACATTAGAACACCAGCATTTGGACTTTATTTTTTCACTTTTGTTTTCTAATTTAACTTCATCACTTTAACTCTCAAAGCTAAATCAGCACGTTGAAGTTATTGTATACTATTTGTGTAAATGAAGTCGAAAATGTTAAAAGTTTATGACGCACGAGACTGGTCAAAAGGAATCGCAATAGGTCACCCTGAGACTTTGTCTCAGTTGACCTACAAAACGGAAATCCTTTTCCCTGCTGGTCAACAGTCTGGATAAGTACATTTCTGCGTCATATGATACCGCATACGAACAAAACCCCGTCGCCTGTAAACAAAAATGGCTTCCCTCTGAATCGGTTGGTGATTAACGTTACTTGTTTCGTAACTCTGAATTAACTTAAGAGTTATTAAATAACATTTGCCACACCCATAACAAATGATCCGATACTGACTAAGAAAACGGTATTTTACTGACTGTGTCATCGTGCTCTCGCTGTCACTTCCGCTCGCCATCATGTGTTCGTGTTTACAAAGTGAAGTGCCTCGTTTTAGAAACTTTCTCGTGACGTCATCAATATTTAATTTGAGAAAAGTTTCCCGAACTAAAGAAGTGGTCAAGCTGGACACTGGAAATCGAACGTAACTAGAAGTGTATAAAAAAACACACATTCAACGTCCTCTAATGTCCAGTCAACTACTAAGGTCGTCCTATAAAGGTCAAGCTATTGGTTGATAAGTGATTTTAGACGTAAATGAAGTGTTATCATAAATATTCGTATTATTGACTAAGATTAACTTTTATTAGTTTCATTGAGAGCATTCTTCTACAGTGTAAAATCCTTTGAGTGATTCCTTATTCTCGAGGATGAAATAAATGGAAAATGACATGCGCATGGAAAATAAAAAGAACAGAGAAAATCCTAGGTTATATTACAATTTCCACAAAAATGGTTTCTTTTTTTACCCTTGGTTACAGCGCGAAAATCGAACCATTGGTTAAACCATATTTCATTCCATTACTATAGCCATTATGAATGTTAACTGCAATCCGACAATCTCTAAACATTTGTTAAAAAAATTGTATTTCACTACGTGTGTCCGAAATCGGCACTTGATTTTCATTTAATAGCCGAAGTGACTTTCCTGAATGATTGGAAGTCAACAGTTTTGAAGAAGATGTTTTTCTAACAGTATCGGAGCCCCAATGAACCGTATGTCCAAATATATGTAACTTTTACCGTCGGTAACCACTTAACTTGTCTTATTCTCTATGATATTGTCGCTCTACCGGTCCCAAAGAATGACATTTCAAATCGTACCGCATGCTCTGAAAATAACTGTGCCCCTTGTCCAGTTGTACAGTTGGTCGATAGAGTGTACTAAAAAAATCAGTGATAATGACCAGTACATTGTGATGTAGACTACACTAACACACTAGGCTGCGATAATCTCCAGCCTCAGTACCCGGCAGCTCGTGATAATGACCAACACACTAGGCTGTGATAATCTCCAGCCTCAGTACCCGGCAGCTCGTGATAATGACCAGTACATTGTGATGTAGACTACACTAACACACTAGGCTGTGATAATTTCCAGCCTCAGTACCCGGCAGCTCGTGATAATGACCAACACACTAGGCTGTGATAATCTCCAGCCTCAGTACCCGGCAGCTCGTGATAATGACCAACACACTAGGCTGTGATAATCTCCAGCCTCAGTACCCGGCAGCTCGTGATAATGACCAGTACATTTTGATGTAGTCTACTCTAATACACTAGGCTGTGATAATCTCCAGCCTCAGTACCCGGCAGCTCGTGATAATGACCAGTACATTGTGATGTAGACTATACTAATACACTGGGCTGTGATAATCTCCAGCCTCAGTACCCGACAGCTCGTGATAACGCACCAGTACATTATGGTGTAGTCTACGTCATTTCACTACATGATCTACTAACGTTTTATGATCAAAGAGGAAAACTGATTGTAGCGGGAGACTTCAATGTAAGTGTTTTGGACAATCCGATGTATATTAGTGCAAAACCGGTGAAAACATTGTTCATAATCTTAATCTGTGTGTTCTTAACAACCATCCTTCAAGAACTGGCTAGGATTGTCATTCGACGCTAGATTATATTTTCACAGACCAATCAGCGAACATTACATATAACCGAATTTTTAGACGACGGCGATATTGAAATTGCATCTGACCACTTACCAATTGTCTGTTTATTAGATTTAAGTATTCCTTACTTGGGAGTTAAGGAAAACACCCACAGAAGCCATATATCATGGAATAAAGCAAGTGTAGACCATTTGATCTCGAACCAGCTAGCTCTGATGGAAAAACTCAATAAAGTTCAGGATTTTCATATGTCCACCCAATTTGGAGTATACGCGTTATCCGAGCAACTAGCATTCTGCATATTACTTTCGTCAGACGAAACAATTCCAAAACGCCAATTCAAGCAGCATTTAAAGTCGCAGGGGACATCGGATATCGAAAATGCGCATAATGTAGCTCTTTATAAAAGGCAGTTATGGATAAATGAAAAAAAGACTGCGAGGAATGCAAAATAAAACATATGAATATTACAAAGAGGCTAGAAATATATTCCGCAACATTCACCAAAAAAAGAGCACATATAGACAATGGTAACAACGAGCTCGATAATACTGCTGAATTAGATATCAGATTTTTCTGGAGGACAATACGAAAGCGTAAGAACCCTTCTCCAGACATATGTCCAGCACTAGCTCTCGGGGATAAAGTATGTAGGGACCTTACTGGAAATTCAGACATTTTCGCAAACTTCTTTGAAAGATTGTACGCGGATAATTCAAAAGGAAAGAACGATTTCAACCCTCCGTATAGATACGTTGACGAATTTTAAAAATGTTATGTGAATCTTATCAAGGAATTCTTAGTACTGTTGTCCATAATAATGTTAAATTAAGGTGGTTCAGTGTGAATAGATCAGTGCGACAAGGGGGACTTATATCAACTTTTTTGTACGTAATACACAAAAATGACCTACTCAACCAACTAGAAACATCGGACGCTGGCGCGAAAATATTTTCAATTAAGTTTGCTAACCCATATCTTGCTGACGATATCGCACTTATAAGTACTAGTCCAAAAGCCCTTCAGTGTCTATTGAACATAGCCGGAGAATATGCCAAAAGATGGAACTTTACATTCAGCTCTTCGAAATATTTTATTTTTTCATTTTAAACGTGTGTAACTGACGTCCCGTGGACATTGAATAGAGGCGTCGTCAAAACTGTGGATTTCCGAGGTTCATCTAGGAATTGGTGTATCAGTTAACCGGAAGTGTTCAAATGCTGTGGAGAAAGCTTGCAGAAAAGGGGAGAAACATGTTGCACACTATTACTCGTATGTGATCGGTCTGTGCCCACAATAAACCACTAACATCCGTATGCATTAATAAGAAGTTAATACTACCAGCTGCGATATATGGATCGGATATGTGGAATAACCTAACAGCGAAAGATGATTAACAATTAGACGTGTTCCAGCATTACGCTGCCAAAATGATTCTTAATGTCAGAAAATCTTCGAGGTCGGATATGTGTGAGACTATTCTAGGCATCAATAGAATTAATAGTGAAATTGAAAAGAGGAAATTAAACTTCTACGCTGTCTAATCAATAGTCTACCAAATAGTATCACAAAGGACATCTTCATTCGTAGACTCGTAAAAATTTTAGAACATGACAACAGGTCTAAGAAACAGGATGAATTCGTGCCAGATATAATTGGCATTCTTCAAAAGTACAAGTTAACATCATATATAAACCAATATGCAGAGGATGGAAACTTCCCAGGACGACGCGAGTGGAAATACATCGCAAGAGCAGCGATAGATGTACGCGAAAACACACTACTGACAGCCAAAATGAACCGCGATTGCGATTTTAATCGTTTTAAACATGTACATTCGACCTATAGCAAGCCATAAGATTTATTTAAGTTAGAAAACACGGACAAGAAAGTAGTTTTATATATTTGTAAAATGATAACTTGCCCACCAAGAGAACAAAGTAAAATATGTAGCAAGCGCGGGAAACGCTTCTATGACGTCATTGGGCATTTCGTCACGGACTGCAAAGTGACATTCATTTCAAGAGACACATTCATGGACAAAGTGTTAAACTACTATGGTGTTCAAGCGTACTTGCTATCGTCTCAAATGGCAGAAGAAGACGTTGTTGTTACTCTATTCAAAGGAACTATAGACAGTCATGATTTTGATGACAAAACAGTGTGCTTTGAATATGCGCAGAACAGTGCTTATTTCCTTTGATAATCGGCACAGATCTTTTTTAATGATGCGGATCTGATATAGGGTGAATACACCCCTCCCAAAAAACAATGATATAGTGAGCGATAACGAAATATGCATTAACCACAACTTGTACGTTACATAACTTTGTAATCTTTTTCTTTTTCTTTTCTATTGTATACTCTCATATTTGAGGAATAAAGGATGATGATGATGATGATGGCAGCTCGTGATAATGACCAGTACATTGTGATGTAGTCTACACTAATACACTAGGCTGTCATAATCTCCAGCCTCAGTACCCGGCAGCTCGTGACAATGCACCAGTACATTGTGATGTAGTCTACACTAATACACTAGGCTGTTTTAATCTCCAGCCTCAGTACCCGGCAGCTCGTGACAAAAATGCACCAGTACATTGTGATGTAGTCTACACTAATACACTAGGCTGTTTTAATCTCCAGCCTCAGTACCCGGCAGCTCGTGACAAAAATGCACCAGTACATTGTGATGTAGTCTACACTAATACACTAGGGTGTGATAATCTCCAGCCTCAGTACCCGACAGCTCGTGACAACATACCAGTACATTGTGGTGTTCATACTCCCCAGCCTCAGTACCCGGCAGCTCGTGACAACGCACCAGTACATGGTTGTGTTTATACTCTGCAGCCTCAGTACCCGGTGCCTTGTGACGATGTACTATTACATGGTGGTCCTGCGCCTTCTGTTATTGCAGCGTACCAATGTGCTGGTAGTTTATCTTCGGCTGCCCGCTCTCTCCTCATTGACTGTGTGTGGTCATACATAACTAGTTTAATTTCTGTGTCGGATTTCTTCACCTGGAATTAAAACTGGATGAACACAGATACTGACCTTGAATGCTTGTGAGTATCATTTACAATTTACACTGTTGTATCACGTGGTTTTGCTAAACGTTGTTTTTTATATTTAAAAATGCTTGTGTGAAAACTTGACACGGATTAAAGGCATATAAGGGAGAGGGTTTCCTTACTATTGTAGACAATGAAACAATAACCCAGGTATATATCAGTTGGAGAAAACCGTTGATATTTCTCCAGTCTTAAATTTACCCTATGATACATATATATCGTTTCCCAGCAAGCCATTATTACGTCACAAAGCTATTCCTAAATTTACATTTAATTCCACAGACAGTGCTCCAGTTATCTTTCGACCATACAGGTTTCGTCATCTCTATCTTTCCGAAGTGGAGATTTTTCACGCCAATCTTTACGAAGTGAGTGGTTCTTTTCACCCCAATCTTTACGAAGTGAGTGGTTCTTTTCACCCCTATCTTTACAAAGTGAGTGGTTCTTTTCATCCCTACATTTACAAAGTGGGCTGTTCTTTTCATCCAATACCTTTAAAACATGATTTTTTTCACCAATATCTTTACAAATTGAGAATCTATTTTCACCTCTACTTTTAAAACATAATTTTTTCCCCACCAATATCTTTATGAAGTGAGGGATTTTTTCACCCGTACAAATTGGATGTTTCACCTCTTTATTTACAAAGTGATTGTTATTTTCACCTCTAGTAGTGTTTTTTCACTCCACATTCACAAACTAGATTTTTTTCATCCCTATCATACGTTTCAACGCGAGATCTTATATATACACTATCTAATATAAAACACGCCAATCTGCTCAACAATTGTTTTGTACACTGCTTTTATAGATATATTTGATATGGTTTGATAAAAATGAGTTCAGATCAATATTTTTGTAAAATAGAAGACATGAAGACAGATATATATAATATCATCATTGGTATAATATTTTAGAGGTCATTTTCCCGTTTGTTAATTACCGAATGGATCGTCGAGACTCTCAGGATTTTGGTCGCACGGATTTCAAAGCACGTTTTCTATACAATGACGATAGCCAATCAGAGGATCTTAAGGCTGTTAAGGCAATCTTCAACGGAAGTTGGAGAGTCTACGAATATATTTTCTTTACAAAAAAAAAAAAAAAAAATGATTCAAATTTCTTTTATAAAAGTTTACCGGTTTAATCAACTGACGTAAACATCAACGAAAAAAAATAAAAAAAATGTCTGTTTTTTGTTTGTTTGTTTTTTTGTTTGTTTGTTTGTTTTTGTCTGTTTGTTTGTAAATATGTTTGTTTATTTTGCTTTTGTTTGCTGCTCGATTTTTGATAAAAAAAGAACACTTGTTCCACTATTCATGACAAAGGGAGGTAATCTTTCACATATATATTTCACTAGTTTCATGAATGTGTCCTCGCAATGACTTCGTCGAAAATGACTGTGCTCGTGTCGTTGTTTCATGTTGCTGTTATAGAGTATACACACTGTAATAAAGGATAAATCATAGCTATGTATATCACAAGGATGTCTAAATGGGCAGAAGTCGGTGAGATTTAGGAGAACCATAATTAACACGTACAGTAAACACGATCACATCACAATGACGCCCCCGTCATCAGCCGGACACGATATACAGCCATTGATCACAATAATCGGTGATTTGTTGCAGCATAGATCCACGGACTACATTTTCTAAAGAGGTATAAGGATGCTACATCACAAACAAAGGAGACCTATTTGACAACAAATTTTCTCATTTATCTTCCTAATTCCATTACGGGTATATTTCCATTTCCGTCACGTAAAATTAAACTTCATGTTATTTTAATTTCGATTTTCATTTTTTTTCATTACGGAATATTTTCTCACAATATGGTAGTGTCCTAAGTGTTATCGGAAAGCGTTTCTTCAACTCGCTACATACATACTCTTAAGATACTAATAACTTTATAGACAAATACTGTATCAAGTCAATTTGCTGCTGTAAGCTCGCATACAGGCAAGTTGATTTTTATCATAACTTCTGATGCTCAATTGGATGGTTGCAAAATTGTCACAAACTGCGTTAATTGAGTGTCCAGCTCGTATTTTGAGGACGTGACATTACTGGGACTGACTCAGATTTACAGAGATTTCAGTATTTTTTTTCATTATTTTCCCTCGTTGTTTAAAATTATATTAAGAACTACATGTTGATACACACTACATAATTTTATCGCAGTTTTTTAGTCAAGATAGCAACTGATAATTATCATATGATCAAAGTTTGGATTTAATTATGATGGTTTTGATAAGAGAGAAATACGACATCAATTTCTAGCTGTCATCTGGACCAAGTTTTGCTTTATGTTGGTTAAAGACAATTCGTACTTCATAACTTTTTAAGAAACATTAAGTGTCGGAACTACAGTCCACTACTGATATTTTGAAGAATCTATGTGCCAAGTGGACAGGATTGCAACTGTCCTACCTTGTCCAGAGATTCAGAAGTGGTACCCGTGGCTTGGTGGACCTGCTGTCCTACCTGTCAAGTGATTCAGGAGTGGTACCCGTGGCTTGGTGGACCTGCTGTCCTACCTGCCCGGAGATTCAGGAGTGGTACCCGTGGCTTGGTGGACCTGCTGTCCTACCTGTCAAGTGATTCAGGAGTGGTACCCGTGGCTTGGTGGACCTGCTGTCCTACCTTGTCCAGAGATTCAGGAGTGGTACTCGTGGCTTGATGGACCTGCTGTCCTACCTGTCGTGACATTCAGGAGTGGCATTCGTGGCTCGGTGGACCTGCTGTCCTACCTGCCCGGAGATTCAGGAGTGGTACTCGTGGCTTGGTGGACCTACATGCCGTGCTTGGTGCAATAAACAGTTGTATTTTTCACGGTTTCTGAAAGTAATTTGGATGAGACACGATATTTGTGTATCAGTGTTGTAACGCTGGTGTCAGATTAGTATTACATTTAAAATGGAACACTGGAATCACTATATAGGAGAAAAAATAGGAATATTCATTAACGTGAACAAAATATCAGATCGAAAAAAAAAAACTTTTTTACTTGAAATTACATAAACACAATTAATCATGATTGACAATCAATTAGTATAGTGTTTCTAAACGACCAATTGGAATTATATCAATCCAAATATGGACATACGTCTACTAAAGTCCTAATCATATTAAGATGAATATTTATGTCACATGAGGCACCACCAGCATTAGCAGCCTCTGTTATAGCACATACGTTGCAACATATTTTTTTTGACAAATAAGTCGATCATTTTAAACAATAGGTTAATGTTGTATCTGTCTGTTTAACTGTACCGGAGAGGTTCCAGAGTAGATCAATAGTTATCAACATGTTTCATTTGTGAGGAATACATTGTAGGGACCGCGATGGTTAGAGATGTTAAGGCGTGTGGCCGTCTTCATCACTTGCCCTCCACCTCTGGGTCGTGGGTTCGAGTTGTTAAGGCGTCTGACCGTCTATATCACTTGCCCTCCACCTCTGGGTCGCGGGTTCGAGTGATTAAGACGTCTCACCGTCTTAATCACTTGCCCTTCACCTCTGGGTCGTGGGTTCGAGTGATTTAGGCGTCTCACCGTCTTAATCATTTGCTCTCCACCTCTGGGTCGTGGGTTCGAGTGATTAAGGCGTCTGACCGTCTTTATCACTAGCACTCCACCTCTGGGTCGTGGGTTCGACACATACGTGGAGCAGTTGCCATGTACTGACCGCAGGTCAGAGGTTTTTTTTCTCCGGGAACTCCGGCTTTCCTCCACCGCCAGAACCTGGCATGTCCTTAAATGACCCTGGTTGTTTATAGGACGTACAGCAATAATAAACACCTGAACTCTGCATTCTAATCAAAGTAAGAAAAATAATCAGCTTCACATCCCCTTAAACAAGACATATAGTATATTACCTATTTCTGTAGACCCAGTGAAATATAACCACGATGAAGCCGTTGATATTTTCGTTTCAACAAATGTGAGTTTAGAAGAAACACTTGTTTTAATTTCAAGAGCTTCATAAGTACACTGCTGAAGTGGATGTATGGAAATAATGAGCCTCTTCATAAGAATCTGCTATGACATTAAAGTAAAGGAAACTCTAGGCGACTGCTAGTTTTTCCGACTTATCCTGTTTTCCGTAATTTCAAGCCGAGCCATTTGATTCTTCCGGAATTACACACGATGTGGATTTAGATGTCATAATTCTACTTTGTATGAAAAGGGAGATCATTCAGTTATTTAGGCAATTCCGTATAAGGAAGAAACTTGTCTGATCAGAGTTTAGAAGAAATACGGGACTCTAGAGGATTTCCTCTTTACGATCTACAGATCTATACTTTCTGAAAATCCTGATACATTAAAACAGTATGGAACTTCCTCTTTATGAGCAAGTCCTACAGAAATCACCAGCTTTAAAAAGCTTCCTGATGGCTTTAATCTTATCATTAGGTATCCTAACATTCGCTGAAAACTTTCCATTAGTTTTTTTTTATTTTGAACCAGAGTCGCTTATAAGAATTAATTTCTCTTCAAACTGTCGTTCAACTGTCTTAGGTAACTATTAACACAATTTACGAAATGTTTAAAACTGTCAGTTAGCCAATAATTTACTTGGATCCTCAGATGTATCCGTCTTTCCATCGATCTAGACGAGTGTGATAAGAGCTGATCGTTTTCAATAACACACAGCAGGGCATTCTGAACCTCTCAGGGCGCTGTCATCGGTTTTTTACCTTACCACAAGTACCTAATATCTTCTCATTTGGCTAGAGAAAACTCTCATTACACGAAAAAAATTAGTAGTCTCTTCAAACTTTTTAAAAACTCTCTTGAATGTACTTATTTTCAGTCGATATACGTAAATACTGCTTATTTTACACTAGTCTGTAGAATGATGATTATAACACTGTCTTGTTAGTCTGTAGAATGATGGTTATAACACTGTCCTGTTAGTCTGTAGAATGATGATTATAACACTGTCCTGTTAGTCTGTAGAATGATTATAACACTGTCCTGTTAGTCTGTAGAATGATGATTATAACACTGTCCTGTTAGTCTGTAGAATGATGATTATAACACTGTCCTGTTAGTCTGTAGAATGATGATTATAACACTGTCCTGTTAGTCTGTAGAATGATTATAACACCGTCCTGTTAGTCTGTAGAATGATGATTATAACACTGTCCTGTTAGTCTGTAGAATGATTATAACACCGTCCTGTTAGTCTGTAGAATGATTATAACACTGTCCTGTTAGTCTGTAGAATGATTATAACACTGTCCTGTTAGTCTGTAGAATGATGATTATAACACTGTCCTGTTAGTCTGTAGAATGATTATAACACCGTCCTGTTAGTCTGTAGAATGATGGTTATAACACTGTCTGTTAGTCTGTAGAATGATGATTATAACACTGTCCTGTTAGTCTGTAGAATGATTATAACACCGTCCTGTTAGTCTGTAGAATGATTATAACACTGTCCTGTTAGTCTGTAGAATGATGATTATAACACTGTCCTGTTAGTCTGTAGAATGATGATTATAACACTGTCCTGTTAGTCTGTAGAATGATTATAACACCGTCCTGTTAGTTAAGAATGATGATTATAACACTGTCCTGTTAGTCTGTAGAATGATGATTATAACACTCCTGTTAGTCTGTCCTGTTAGTCTGTAGAATGATGATTATAACACTGTCCTGTTATGATTATAACACTGTCCTGTTAGAATGATGATTATAACACTGTCCTGTTAGTCTGTAGAATGATGATTATAACACTGTCCTGTTAGTCTGTAGAATGATGATTATAACACTCCTGTTAGTCTGTAGAATGATGATTATAACACCGTGTTAGTCTGTAGAATGATGATTATAACACTGTCTGTAGAATGATGATTATAACACATGTTAGTCTGTAGAATGATGTTTATAACACTTTCGTGTTAGTCTGTAGTTTTATGGATATAACACTGTTCTGTTAGTCTGTAGAATGATTATAACACTGTCCTGTTATTCTGATTATAACACTGTCCTGTTAGTCTGTAGAATGATGGTTATAACACTGTCCTGTTAGTCTGTAGAATGATGATTATAACACTGTCCTGTTAGTCTGTAGAATGATGATTATAACACTGTCCTGTTAGTCCACCGTTAGTCTGTAGAATGATGTCCTGTTGATCTGTTATAACACTGTCCTGTTAGTCTGTAGAATGATGATTATAACACTGTCTTGTTAGTCTGTAGAATGATGATTATAACACCGTCCTGTTAGTCTGTAGAATGATGATTATAACACTGTCTGTTAGTCTGTAGAATGATGATTATAACACTGTCCTGTTAGTCTGTAGAATGATGATTATAACACTGTCCTGTTAGTCTGTAGAATGATGATTATAACACTGTCCTGTTAGTCTGTAGAATGATGATTATAACACCGTCCTGTTAGTCTGTAGAATGATGATTATAACACTGTCCTGTTAGTCTGTAGAATGATGATTATAACACCGTCCTGTTAGTCTGTAGAATGATGATTATAACACCGTCCTGTTAGTCTGTAGAATGATGATTATAACACCGTCCTGTTAGTCTGTAGAATGATGATTATAACACTGTCTGTTAGTCTGTAGAATGATGATTATAACACCGTCCTGTTAGTCTGTAGAATGATGACTATAACACTGTCCTGTTAGTCTGTAGAATGATGACTATAACACCGTCCTGTTAGTCTGTAGAATGATGATTATAACACCGTCCTGTTAGTCTCCTGTTAGTAGAATGATGATTATAACACCGTCCTGTTAGTCTGTAGAATGATGATTATAACACCGTCCTGTTAGTCTGTAGAATGATTATAACACCGTCCTGTTAGTCTGTAGAATGATGATTATAAAACCGTCCTGTTTGTCTGTATAATGATGATTATAACACCGTCCTGTTAGTCTGTAGAATGATGATTATAACACCGTCCTGTTAGTCTGTAGAATGATTATAACACCGTCCTGTTAGTCTGTAGAATGATGATTATAACACCGTCCTGTTAGTCTGTAGAATGATTATAACACTGTCCTATTAGTCTGTAGAATGATGATTATAACACCGTCCTGTTAGTCTGTATAATGATGATTATAACACCGTCCTGTTAGTCTGTAGAATGATGATTATAAAACCGTCCTGTTTGTCTGTAGAATGATGATTATAACACTGTCCTGTTAGTCTGTAGAATGATTATAACATCGTCCTGTTAGTCTGTAGAATGATGATTATAACATCGTCCTGTTAGTCTGTATAATGATGATTATAACACTAACCTTTACATGGTGATGTCTTTTGTGTCTTTCTATTCCTCGTGATCGTTAAGTACTTTTGATATTTAGGGTTTTTATTGTACTTTAGCACTGGGATGGATTGTTTTGTGGTAACGTCACACATGTTTGAGACTTAGGTCATTGTTGATAATGATAAATAAATTAAGGTTCCAGACATGAAACAACAATGGGATATAAGAATAATCGTTATTCTGAATGGTATCCCTGGGTTACAAGTTTTTACAGTTATAGGTCAATGGTGACACATGTGGTTATCTCCGTATTCCAAGTTTTACAGTTATAGGTCAATTTGTGTAACAGATGTAAAACAATGTTCTCGGGACTTTTATAGAAAACAACAAAAGAAAAAACCAACAATGTCAACATAATCATAATACAAACTCAAATTCAATAAAACTAGGGCAAAATATGAACAAAAGAAAGATAAAGTACAAGGAGAATAAGACCAGGTGTTCCGGAAGAGTAAGTTACTTCTGATTCATCGACAACACTCGACATGTAAACCTGGATTAATCTAAGTCAGTACAACTTAAAAATATCTTCGTGTTCCAGGCTTTCTGTCATTGTAACACTTAACATTACAAGAGGATGACTTTAAAGTGCAATCACACTGAAATATCATAACTCGAGCAAAGAGCGCGAAATGTTCTAAAGACAATGAATATCAAAAATATAACTTTGAAAAAGGAAAGAAATTCGCAGAATTTTCACGAAAAAACTGGCATTTTTATGAAATAGTTTATAACCAGATAATTTGTATATTAGAAACGACTAACATTGTATACACCGAATTCGAAAGTTTACAGCTATATAAAAACATCGGCACTATTTTATCGACATCAAAACCCGGCATTAATCTATGTTTAACGGTAGAAACATCTGATCACTTAGATATATAAAATTATGTTTGCCTAATCCACCCTACTTTTTGTATTAAAATGTCAAAACGCATTCTCCTCCATTGCCAGGCCAAGTTTCCAACATCACGTTTAACTGCGGTTGTAATTATACAATTTAACTTAATTCTGTAACATTTCTGCAAACGTCTTACGAATGGGTTTTAATTTAGTTTACGAATCGGTTTTTCTTTCATACCAGCATGAAACTAAAAAAAGAATAAATGTCAAAGTTTAATTGTAAGAAATTGAAGCTTAGATTCCTTAGTCAGGAAATGGGGAATTCAACATGTGGATAGTTTAGCATTTGAGAGATTCCCTACTCTCTACTTCGTGTATATCACCACGCTAGATCTAACTACGACTCACGCCGATCACACCACGTGATCAATAACGTGACAGGTCATTATGGATTACGCCTGTGTTACTTTCGCACCTTTCGAGGGTAGGAAATTATTTTAGGTCGTTGGTGATCAGTTTTCGCAATCAAATCTGATAATTGGATATGACAATTAAAAAGCAATATATGGTATCATAACACGCGCTAACGATTAGTTAGGTGGCGGAATTCTACAATATGTCCGATTTCCCTTTTACATCGGAACATCGCCATGTGAAATTCTGTCTTTGATGTTATCAATACAGAATAACAACATAAACATGGCGACTTTCTTTTCACAAATAAACATTCATGTAGGAGTTAAACTTTTCTCAGTGAAATGATTGACAACATGATGTGACGTTATTTGAATCAGACGTGCTGTTTATTTCTCAAATCACACGCATGCGCAAATTTCATTTTGCATGTCATAAAGTGTTTGTCTTTAAATTCTGAAGATATTTATCGATTTAATTGCTATAATATTAGATTCGTTATTAGTAAGAGAACGTTTTGTAACTAGTGGACTATCCAACATAAAGCCGCTTTAAAGTTCAGGATTCGAACTTGAGGACAATGTTTGAAGGTCATGTCTTTCAAGTGATAAACCAGAGGTCTACTTCAAACCAAACAATGTTAAAGATTTGATACACTAGTTGGATTTTGTGACCTATGTGTGACTGACTTTCTTTGTTTTTTGTCCAAAAGAACAGATATTTACGGACATGCATGTACCTGTGTGAAGGATAGGGATGCGCGAGTGTTGTCTTCTCTCGATTTGACATCCATGTTGGCAAGGTCAAGGTGAACTAATTCATGCGCTCGAGTTATCAGGGGAACGAGACAGTGGTAACAGTATTTCTGTACAAAATTTCTGCTAATTTTGACAAATATGACACTAATTAATGAAGAATGGCAATAACAGTCATAATGGCTGTACTTAGAAAGACATTTTGACGAAATACGGTTCCCTACGGATACTGTCAGACTGTTTCTTTTCTGTAAGTCAAAGGTCAAAATGTGACCTACTTTTGATACATGACATTGGAGGTTCCCGATTTTCCCACAGACAAAGAAATACCTAAGTTTACGAAGACAATGACAAACCAAATATAGTTATACTAATCATATATTTAACCTAGGTTCATTTACCTGTGTTTTTTACCACAATATGTTATTCATTGACTCCCGCCACACATAAACGTGTATAACAGAAATTAAGCAGATCAGTATTACATATTGTGAACATGCCTTTCATGTTGATATAATTTTGGTTAACATAATAATAACTTCGTATCTAAAACTTGTCGAAAGACTTAAACAGATTCGTTGTTACTATTATATAAACATCACCAATACTGTTTTTACACAAAGGACATAAACCTTCCCTCGCGAGGAAAATGGCCGAATCTTCCTTTTAGTTTAGTTGAAACATATTTATTGCCAAATTAACATAGACAAGAGGATCGGGCACAAGTTATTACAACATTATTTAAGCCCTCTCCTCAAATATGTACAACGAATACAAATATGGCTTAACTGGATAACAAAATTAGTATAATAAATAATAACTTATTTTAACAAGAGAGAGAGAGAGAGAGAGAGAGAGAGAGAGAGAGAGAGAGAGAGAGAGAGAGAGAGAGAGAGATTAATGAAATATTCTCTTTCATATAAATCTATTGAAATCTATTGCTGGTTTTTATAAATTTGTGTACCCGTCTGAAAATATCAATGTTATTTTGCAATGGTAAATCAGGATTACCCGACAATAATAAGTCTACATCGACTTCAATATCTAGGTTCAAACCCTGAAACATAACAAGTCTCTGGTGTCTATAGAGCGGACATTCCAAGAAGAAGTGATAGGCATTTTCACAAGGAAACCCACATGAACAGAAAGGACTATCAACAATATTTACCCTAAATAGATCGTAATTGAGTGGGCTGCAATTATACCCTTAATTTAGTGTGAATTATATTAATTTTACGATCGCCAAATCCAAAGTAACTAGGAGCAGAAGTAACTTTACGTGATGTAGCTTTTTTAAATTGTGCAAAAGATTCTAAGGACCTAGTGGCTAACTCGAGGTTGTTCCAGGAACGAAGCGTAGATGGAAGAAAGGATGAAATGGTAGACGATAGTCTGAAATTAGGTATGATGAAATCATTGTTATCTCTTAATTGGTATCTAACAGATCCATGAATAACATTAGGAAGAATTATGTTTAGAAAATCAGGAGTAATGCCATTTTTCATTTTGTATAATAACTGAAGTTTCTTCTATTTCTCCTCTCTGAAAGTAGCTCTAATCCTGTTTCATAATACAGAGAATGGTTGGTAGCATAGGATGGGAGACCAGTGATAATACGGACTGCTTCACGCTGACACTTTTCTAACATCTCACATTCTTGAATAGTACACCCGTCCCATAACTCACAACAGTAATCAAAGATAGGCAAGATAAACGAATAGTACATTTTTAACAAAGTTTCCCTATTCAACAAATTTTTTAGGGTTCTAAGTACATTTATTTTCTTCGTGACAGATTTGTGTATCGACATTATGTGATCCCCCCAGTTACCTTTCGCATTTAACACTACTCCCAGGTGACGATGACATTCGCTAAAGTTCAGTAACTCTTCGCCAAAATAAAGATAAAAATTTCCATCTAGGTCAAGGGCGTTAGATATAAACATAACATTAAAATCAACTAACATAGTTTTTGCCCATTTACTTAGTGACTCAAGATCTCTATTTAAAGTAATTTCTAATTGACGACAAGAAGAAGATGTATGTAGAAGGGAAGTGTCATCGGCAAAACGCCTAGAGGTAGAAATCAGTAAATCGGAAATATCATTAATGTACACTAGAAATAAAAAAGGACCAAAGATAGAACCCTGCGGAACTCCTGCTTTAATGGAGCCAATGTTAGAGACCGAACTAGAAATAAAAACCTGTTGTTGCCTGTTAGATAAATAGTTAGTAAACCAGCTTAACAACTCTCCAGATATTCCATATGATTTTAGTTTTATGATAAGTCCCTTGTGCCAAACGCGGTCAAATGCCTTAGAAATATCACAGAACACTAAGCGGGCATGTTTTCGTTCTTCAAGCGCTAAAGAGATGTTATGATACATTTCTATAAGTTGATAAACAGTGGAGTGGTTTGGCATAAAACCAGACTGATGTTTATAAAAAAAGAGAATTCTCCAAAAAATAATTATGAATGTGTTTAAAAACAACTTTTTCAAAAACTGTCCCAACAGTGAATAACAAAGATATTGGACGATAACTTAATGGAAGATGCCTATCACCTTTCTTAAATAGAGGCATTACTTTGGCTAATTTCCAGGGTTGAGGATAAATACAAAGAGAAAGTGACATGTTGAAAATAATCTTTAAAGGATAACACACAGTATTAGCCGTAGCTTTTAACATTTGATTACTAATTCCATCCACATCTGAGGCTTTACCTACTTTCAAAACTTGAAGAATATCAGAAATTTCCTGAACAGTAATTCGTAATGAAGACAATACTTTGTCAGTCCTGCTCTCAACTACAGGTATATCTCCTACTTTATCTTCGAGATCCGATATAGAACAAAAATAATCGTTTAACATGTTGACTTTCAGTTCATCGCAAGTAACAATATCATCAGATAACGGATCTATAAGAGTAGGAATAGAATTGGATGAACCAGAAGATTTCATTAGTCTTTTTATAAGTCTCCAATAGGATTTTGAATCTGACGTAGAATACTGATCAATAAGCCCATTAATATTTTCATAGAACTTTAGACGAGCATGTTTCTTCATATTATTCACTTTATTACGCTGACATTTAAATTTGTTTACATCAGAGGGCCTCTTATCCGTATTTGTTTTCTTAATTCAGATGACATCCAAGGTTTGTCGTTAGGCCGGATTATAACTTCTTTAGACGGTATACATTCTCGAGCAAATTCCAAAAATTTATGGGTAAATATATCACAGGCTTCATCAATAGAAACACTGTTTGTTAATAAATCATCCCAGTCAAATTCTAAAATGTTATTGTTAAATTTATCATAGTCGGCCGATCTATAAAGCCAAAGTAATCTCTTGTATACAGGTTTAACCTCAAAAGAAAAATGGACTTAGGCAATACATGCTTCATGATCACTGATGGAATTTTCTATAGTTATACCATTACTTTCAGCACAAGTTAGCATTTCTGAAATAAAGATGGGGTCCAGAAGACTAGATCTGGTAGGCCCAATACGAGTGGGTTCATTGATTAAATTTCCAAGTCCATAGTTATTTATCAGTATAGATAAAATATGTGTTGGCGATATTATTAATAAGTCAACATTGATATCACCAGTAATAACCAAATTTGGAGTAATTGCTAAAGCTTTATCAATGGATTCCTGAAAATTATTCCAAAAGGGCTGAACAGAATTTTCCGGCCTATAAATAGTGCATAAAATCATTGGTTGTCTAGGTAGATCAATTTGAGTCCATATGACGTCATCACCCCTATATTCCAGATCGTGAAGACGCCTGACTTTTAATTTATCATTAAAATATACAAGGATACCGCCACCAGCGAAATTTCTGTCTAGTCGAAATGGTTCATGAAAACCCTGAAAGTGTAAAAGTCCTGAAGAAACACGCTCGTCTAGATGGGTTTCTGTAAGACAAATAACGTCATAGTCACAAGCGATGTCTTCTATAGTCTCAATCTTATTTCTAAAACTTCTGACATTTAAATGAAAAATAGACAGTTCGAATGGGCCTGGATTTAACTCAATGTCCATATGCAATAATATAATAAGCATCAAAATGAAAATAAATTCTATGTTAAGAAAACTGTAGTTAAGGAATGGGACTGCAAGTAGTAGACAATTTAAACTTTTATACTTCAAGTGTTGTAATTGTCGGACATTGTAATCCAGACAAATGTTAAAAAGAATAAATTCAAATTTCACCAAACATCTGCCATATACTCTGGTGTAGAAACCTCCAATTGCCGCCCTGTACGAAACCAAATCATTACCCATTATCTATAGGGAAATACCTATACCAACATATCGGCAAAGCGAAGATCTCCACACCGGGGAATGGCACAGACCAGCAATATTTACACGTATAACTTAAAGGAAAGGGAAAGAATTCCTGTATAGAAAGTTTTCAATTTTCGGTTCTGAATTTACATAAAGAGATTTCATTTCAATGAAGTGTTATCAAGAAAAAAATCTAAATTGAACTGAGATTTATATAACGAATAGAATTTTCCTCTCGAGGAATTTTCAATATCATAAAACCACAATATAGAATTATTAAAAATGCTTGATATAAAATAATAGAGACTTAGATATCCAAACAAGGCCTTGCAATAATGTTAATTACATTTGTATAATATCATTCTCTCTCTCTGGGGGCATTAAAGGTAGCACAGCAGCTGAGGCGAAGAAGTGTTTAAATGTCGCTGTTCTCTCTATAAAGCTGTTGATATTCGGTTTGCTGGGATTTTCTCCAAATGCACTGATTAAAGAGGAAACGTCAGCCCTTGATGGTCACTTCTCTCTTTGGCGTGAGGTTTGTGCTGTCTTGAAGTTAGCAAAAACTGCTGTAGGACGTAGAGGGAGGTTTAAATCTGTCAAATTAGAGTTATATTAGAGTCAGGAAATGACTGGACAACTAGTAAATACCTCATGATGTGAATATTTTGAAAATTCTTATTGAGTTATTCAGGCGTATCAAATAAAAATCAATACCAATTAATTTTTCATACTACAAAAAAATACACGCTAGTTAATATTATTCAGCATCAATATTTAAGAAAAAACTGGTAATATTGGAATTAATTTTTACCATCAATAAGTTAAATACATAATCAAGCATGACTACGTCTCTTGATTTTGTCAGTATCGTATTGACACAAAGTAACGTATGTAAAACTTTAACTTTTTCAACTCTGAATAAAGAAATTACAGTCATTTTATTAATATAAGCTTCGAACATTAGCTAGTTGAATAGAGTCCTTTATTGATATTTCAGTCGGATTAAGAAATAAGTCATCATTGTGTACAGTAAGATTCAGAAATTAGCCATCATTGTGTACAGTAAGATTCAGAAATTAGCCATCATTGTGTACAGTAAGATTCAGAAATTAGCCATCATTGTTTACAGTAAGATTCAGAAATAAGCCATCATTGTGTACAGTAAGATTCAGAAATTAGCCATCATTGTGAACAGTAAGATTCAGAAATTAGCCATCATTGTTTACAGTAAGATTCCGAAATTAGCCATCATTGTGAACAGTAAGATTCAGAAATTAGCCATCATTGTGTACAGTAAGATTAAGAAATATGCCATCATTGTGTACAGTAAGATTCAGAAATAAGCCATCATTGTGAACAGCAAGATTCAGAAATTAGCCATCATTGTGAACAGTAAGATTCAGAAATTAGCCATCATTGTGTACAGTAAAATTCAGAAGTTAGCCATCATTGTGAACAGTAAGATTCAGAAATAAGTCATCATTGTGTACAGTAAGATTCAGAAATAAGTCATCATTGTGTACAGTAAGATTCAGAAATTAGCCATCATTGTTTACAGTAAGATTCAGAAATTAACCATCATTGTGTACAGTAAGATTCAGAAATTAGCCATCATTGTGTACAGTAAGATTCAGAAATAAGTCATCATTGTTTACAGTAAGATGTAAGATTCAGAAATTAGCCATCATTGTGTACAGCAAGATTCAGAAATAAGTCATCATTGTGTACAGTAAGATTCAGAAATAAGTCATCATTGTGTACAGTAAGATTCAGAAATAAGTCATCATTGTTTACAGTAAGATTCAGAAATTAGCCATCATTGTGTACAGCAAGATTCAGAAATAAGTCATCATTGTGTACAGCAAGATTCAGAAATAAGTCATCATTGTGTACAGTAAGATTCAGAAATTAGCCATCATTGTGTACAGCAAGATTCAGAAATAAGTCATCATTGTGTACAGTAAGATTCAGAAATTAGCCATCATTGTGTACAGCAAGATTCAGAAATTAGCCATCATTGTGTACAGTAAGATTCAGAAATTAGCCATCATTGTGTACAGCAAGATTCAGAAATAAGTCATCATTGTGTACAGTAAGATTCAGAAATAAGTCATCATTGTGTACAGTAAGATTCAGAAATAAGTCATCATTGTTTACAGTAAGATTCAGAAATTAGCCATCATTGTGTACAGCAAGATTCAGAAATAAGTCATCATTGTTTACAGTAAGATTCAGAAATTAGCCATCATTGTGTACAGCAAGATTCAGAAATAAGTCATCATTGTGTACAGTAAGATTCAGAAATAAGTCATCATTGTGTACAGTAAGATTCAGAAATAAGTCATCATTGTTTACAGTAAGATTCAGAAATAAGTCATCATTGTGTACAGTAAGATTCAGAAATAAGTCATCATTGTTTACAGTAAGATTCAGAAATTAGCCATCATTGTGTACAGTAAGATTCAGAAATTAGCCATCATTGTGTACAGCAAGATTCAGAAATTAGCCATCATTGTGTTCAGTAAGGTTCAGAAATTAGCCATCATTGTGTACAGCAAGATTCAGAAATTAGCCATCATTGTGTACAGTAAGATTCAGAAATAAGTCATCATTGTGTACAGTAAGATTCAGAAATAAGTCATCATTGTTTACAGTAAGATTCAGAAATAAGTCATCATTGTGTACAGTAAGATTCAGATATTAGCCATCATTGTGTTCAGTAAGGTTCAGAAATAAGTCATCATTGTGTACAGTAAGATTCAGAAATAAGTCATCATTGTGTACAGTAAGATTCAGAAATAAGTCATCATTGTGTACAGTAAGATTCAGAAATAAGTCATTGTTTACAGTAAGGTTCAGAAATTAGCCATCATTGTGTTCAGTAAGGTTCAGAAATTAGCCATCATTGTTTACAGTAAGATTCAGAAATAAGTCATCATTGTTTACAGTAAGATTCAGAAATTAGCCATCATTGTGTTCAGTAAGGTTCAGAAATAAGTCATCATTGTGTACAGTAAGATTCAGAAATTAGCCATCATTGTTTACAGTAAGATTCAGAAATAAGTCATCATTGTGTACAGTAAGATTCAGAAATAAGTCATCATTGTGTACAGTAAGATTCAGAAATAAGTCATCATTGTTTACAGTAAGATTCAGAAATAAGTCATCATTGTGTACAGTAAGATTCAGAAATAAGTCATCATTGTGTTCAGTAAGGTTCAGAAATAAGTCATCGCTGATTCTTACTCATAAGTAATATTGCAATTCTAAATTTGCTCGCTATGATACACAGGCAGGGGGTCTCTGTTACAGTGACGATATCGATATAGACCGCGGAATTACACGAACCAGTTCAATTTTTTTTAAAATAACACAATGCGCATCATACATGAGAAGTTAATCGTGAATATCGACCAACCGTAGATCTGTCACTGAAAGGTTTCATCCGTAAACTATTCCAGAGATGAAAGCTGATATGGAAAGAACGACTTGACGAAGACTACCGGAAGGCGACATTAAACGGACAATTTCTATTGTCTGGGGGCTCCGTTGATTTTCCTATAGTTATCAGTCATTACGTGATGACAAACGCTTTACACAAAAAGTGCATTTCATATTGGCACATCAAGGTATTGAGTGGAAAATCACTGGGGATTTGTAGTAATAAAGGTCACGTGGTTAATAAACCTTACGTAAAAGGTTACATATCAGATGAGTTACTGTCATCTCCTATTGGACTCAATGGGCCAATATCAACATGTTCTAGCTCAAATAACAACCATGCGGAACACATCGCACAGGGCGCTGACATCACTCATGCGTTTGACAGTCAGGTCGACTGTCAAGGTCTTTTTGTGTTACGTCAATGAATTACATTCGGAAGGAGTTTATCGTCTTTTCTCTAAAGTTTCAGAACTACTGAGGTTATCCCAGATGTAAAATATGAAACGCAAAGATTGTTGTAAAATCGTCCCTTTATTGCTTGCTGGTGTTACGAAGTTTAAAAAGGCAAAATAAATCTCACTTTCCTCTAAAAAAAAGTTGTAAATAGTGTTCAAGTTACATAGCTTGGCCATAAAGATTCAAGCATCGTTTAAAATAACGTATTCATTTTACCTCTTAATTCATTTAAGTATTTTTCGGTTTGAAATGAAAAACTCATAATGTGTTTTCCAAAAACCATTACATAATCTAAAGACACTGTTGTGCGTATGAGTTTCAAATGCTTATTAAATTTATCTCATTGTCATTTAGTATAAGATTCATAGTTTAAAGGGATATTCCGCCCAAGGCAGGATTTTATAAAATATTTTTTTAGAAAATTGTACAACAGCAACTACATATATTCTTATGGAAATCGCACGACCAAATTTAAAAAAAACGGTTATGCAATCCTATAAGATATTATAATCATCAGAAGTACACAATTTTTAACAGACATTTAACTGTTATTATGATTTTTATCGGGTATGATATGAATATATCGCCTTTAAGTCCTTTTAAGCATTAAAATGTGTAAGGAAAACATCAGTATGTTTTAATGACGTCACCAGGAATCCATTAATGATAACATATCTCTTTCATTTAAAGATTATTAACTTCTATATCGAATGACATCACTATCCTCAAATGCATTTCAAAATCTTTAAATTAAATAAGCTGTGACTATTTTAAGAACTGCCTCCTTTATTTACAGATATTGCCGATCCTTTCAAACTTATCTATTTTGTTTGAACTTACAGAAATATCTATTATTTCAGATATCATGTGGTCATCTAGTCCCTCTAAATCAGCCAAACTTTGTGTATTAAACGTGAAACATGAGTCTTACAGACATTTGTAAGATAAAAGCATTGATTTGCTTCCTCTCGCTCGGATGCCTTTAGATATATCCAGTACTCTTCATGTAGCCCTGTAAATCGGACAACAAGCTTTCTACTCCAGCTCTGAGAGCCAACTCCTCTTTCTTAATTCATCAAGAATCATGCGATAAAGAAAAAAACTACACGCACACGAACAACTTAGGGATCCAGTTTGGATAAACAATGGGGCAACCAGATTGACTTTTATGTCATTAAGAGATAGACAATAATAAACTGATACAGCACTAAATAAACTGATTCATATTCGGGATAAAAATTCATTGTTTCTCCTATCTAGATGTATAGGCTCAATGTCTGCGTTCAGTTTCATACTATATTAAATTATATTGTATTGTGTTGTGTTGTATTGTGCTGTGTTGTATTGTGTTATATTGTGCTGTGTTGTATTGTGTTGCGTTGTATTGTATTGTGTTGTATTCTGTTGTGTTGTATTGTGTTGTATTGTGTTATATTGTGCTGTGTTGTATTGTGTTGCGTTGTATTGTATTGTGCGGTGTTGTATTGTATTGTGTTGTATTGTATTGTGCTGTGTTGTATTGTATTGTGTTGTGTTGCATTGTATTGTATTGTATTGTCTTGTGTTGTATTGTATTGTATTGTATTGTGTTGTGTTGTGTTGTATTGTGTTGTATTGTATTGTTTTGTGTTGTGTTGTATTGTATTGTGTTGTGCTGTGTTGTATTGTGTTGTATTGTATTGTGTTGTATTGTGTTGTATTGTATTGTGTTGTATTGTGTTGTATTGTATTGTGTTGTATTGTGTTGTATTGTGTTGTATTGTGTTGTATTGTACTGTGTGTTGTGTTGTATTGTATTGTATTGTTTTGTGTTGTGTTGTATTGTATTGTGTTGTATTGTATAGTGTTGTATTGTGTTGTGTTGTATTGTGTTGTATTGTATTGTTCTGTGTTGTATTGTGTTGTGTTGTGTTGTATTGTGTTGTATTGTATTGTATTGTGTTGTGTTGTATTGTATTGTGTTGTGTTGTATTGTGTTGTGCTGTGTTGTATTGTATTGTGTTGTGTTGTATTGTATTGTGTTGTGTTGTATTGTGTTGTATTGTGTTGTATTGTATTGTATTGTGTTGTGTTGTATTGTATTGTGTTGTATTGTATTGTGTTGTGCTGTGTTGTATTGTGTTGTGTTGTATTGTATTGTGTTGTGCTGTGTTGTATTGTGTTGTGCTGTGTTGTATTGTATTGTGTTGTATTGTGTTGTGTTGTGTTGTGCGGTGTTGTATTGTGTTGTATTGTATTGTGTTGTGTTGTATTGTGTTGCATTGTATTGTATTGTGTTGTGCTGTGTTGTATTGTGTTGTGTTGTATTGTGTTGTAGTTGTTGTGTTGTGTTGTGTGTGTGTTGTATTGTATTGTGTTGTATTGTGTTGTGTTGTGTTGTGTTGTGTTGTATTGTGTTGTATTGTGTTGTGTTGTATTGTGTTGCATTGTATTGTATTGTGTTGTGCTGTGTTGTATTGTGTTGTGTTGTATTGTATTGTGTTGTGTTGTATTATATTATATTTAATATATTATACTATTATCAGAATGAAGTAAAATCCATCTCCACAAAACATTTACCTAATATGAAGAGAAAATCCCAGCAAACAAACAAACAATTTCCGTGTGTATCGGAATGTACTGGCGATCAAAAAAAGCAACAGCTTTCCTGTAAAAATATCGGAACATTTTTTCGTCAGAGATGACACTACACTTCAGTCCGCCACAGCTGCATTCCTTCAATCCAAAACCCTTTTTATGTTGCTGATACTAATGAGTGAGGAATTTTTTTTAATGACAAGTACATGTTTTTTTTCTTTTACGTTGTATTTAATTTTCTTTTACACAGAAAAACGAGGTTTGTTTCAAAGAGTTTTAAATACAAAGGGCAGTATCTAGGTAAACGTGATAATTAAGCTCCATTGTTTAAACGGCGTCCTAAACAGTTTCAAATTTTTTCCTGTAATAAATGCCGAACGGTCTGGAATACACACGCACAGCCCTTTCAATAAAACAAACATAATTTCTCTTTATCATAAAAACAAGGCATCAGAACTCTTTATTTACAAAGATTTTGGCGTACATTAGGTAATTAACCTTTAGCATTTGTCTAATATACTTTATAAGATAAGGTCACGTGATTTTATAAGTAACACGTTACACGTGAAAACGTGACCGTAGTTATCAACCCGAGAACACGATCTCAATTTAAGCATTGAACTGTCTAGTCTGGCATTTATGGTCGATATAATTGACGGAGCTTTGCGTATATTGTACCTGTTGCCCCCATTGCGTAATCGGTAGAGGCATCGAAATCTAATTGTGATTTTTCGCCTTCTCTCGAAACAGCTATTTCTCACCTTTACATTCAAGATGAGTTATCGCCCCTGTGAGGAAGACTTTGAGCTTTGTCCTCATTCTATGAACTCCCTGTTTAACCTTCAGCATAGCGGTAGTGTAATAAATCTAGGTCATCTACTGCTGGCGGATTTTGACCGTATATTTCAGTGTGGTAACACTCTAAGGTGCACATTGCTGCTTTGCAGTGTGACCTACAAATTGTAGCATACGATAGGGAGGCCGGCCTAGTATGAGTTATGTTAATGGGACGTAAAACCAAACGAGGATATCTTACTAAGTATTCTACTTTCTTCACTATAACTCGTCAAATATAACAGCAATTTGAAGGGCTATCTGTCGCCAGTTTTATAAACGAAAAGCTGACGTCATTAAGGTCACGATCTAACCAACAGATATCGTGTATGCGTTAAAATACATGTATATAAGCATGTTTGTAAATTAGTCATCCTAGTTTATTGGAATTCGTGGTTAAGAATTTCGAAAAGGTCTCTCCCCAATAGAACCGTCTGTCTGTATTAATAACATTGATGTTACTGAGTTCTAAATCAACAAGGGACATTTTATCTCACCTCTCCTGTTACTCATGTCGGGTCGTATGTGTAACGAAATGTATATTACAGGTTCCAGGAGACAGGTAAACTCAAGGACAACTGAGAAACGTCATCCAATCACATCTGGTTATAAAATGGTTCTAGAAAATGCCAAGGGGTAATTCGATTTGACGTAAAGGTCACGTGAGTGAATTACGGTCAACTGATATAAGGTATTGCTTTGCGGACCATGTACCTCAAAATTACCACCATACACTCCACGGACTCATCATTTAGAATATAAATTCTACTGATTATCAGGGCGTTACTTATGACTTCCGATGTTAGAAAAACTTATCAAAAAGGCCAATGCTACTATCAGCTTCCCACGTCGAAATCTGAAATGTAATTCAACGAGCGTACACGTCTTCGGTCAAATTATCTGGTAAGCATGCTGGCACAGTGTGGATCATCAACAAAACAGAGGTGATCCACCGTTAGAGGGCCAGGTCTAATCTAAATCTGACATATTCGGAAACTTATGTCGACCACGCGAAGATATCAGGCCCCAGTTGTTCAAAAGCTTGTTATATATAGCGACAAAAAATGGCTAACAAAAAATTTCAAACATGAATTAAGGAAAATTGAGAACATTGCCTAACTGATTCACAGCTGTAGATTGTTGAGACGGTTCAGATTGATATTTTTAGGTTTGCTTTTGATTCTCTTGTTTGTTCAGTGGCAGAAATTTGAATTTTTCACAAATCACGTGTTAACTCTAACTAAAGTTGTTTGAGCAAATGAGATCAGAAGGGAAGACTTCCTCCTATAAAATTCGAATAAAAACATTTCCAGATAACAAAGTCGATTGGAGCAGTCTTCGTTTCGAACTCGCTCATATAACATCCTCAGAGTTACTGGCGTAGGCAAGGGGGGTGGGGGGTGGGGGGTAAGGGGGTGGGGGGTAAGGGGGTGGGGCAATCCCCCCCCATTGTCCCAGAGGTGACTTTTTTTTTTTTTTTTCGGGGGGGGGGGGGGGGGGGGGTGGTTGTGGGTCCCATTTTCCAGTTTTCTGCATCTTTATTTTTCATATCTATATTTCAGTGATTTTATCGACTTGCATTCTGTCGAAACTAACACCACACAAACTACACTCAGCTCAGGTAACAGAATCAGAACTCTCACTTTCCCGTTAGCCGCGATGGAAACGGATGCAACAAATTATTGACAGGTCAGATTACATTCATCCCAAAAGAACCGAATGTTTATGTATGTTGTCATTTACTGATATTTCTTATTGATTGTTATGTACATGTAGTCCGACATTATTTTGTTTCCATTTGTGTCTTTTCTAACTTTGATTTATTTCAATACATTATATCGACTTATCCCAGTATTATCGTGTCGTTATTTTCCTTCAAAAACACGCTCAAAATGCAGGAAATGCAGCCAAAATTTTCAAAATTTTCTTGCCCCCCACAACTTTCGATCCAGGCTACGCCACTGCTCAGAGTCATTCAAATCTGTATCACTCCAAAACGCAAAAACCGTATATACAATCAATGTATTGATTCATAAATACACATGTACTTGAATCTATTCTTAGATTATCTGACGTATGAAAATTACGAAATTTGTCCAAACTATGGGGCTGCTACATCTCCTAGTCTAGATTTTAACTTCTTCTTTTGATCACCTTGGAATTTTCTGTCACCCCCTAGGCTTCAAATTTTAGGCCCTTAGTATCACTGACGAGTTCTAGAAGGACGAAACAACGGTATGATGCAGTTGAATTCATTGTTCGGCTCTACTGTATATCACTTTTAAATATAAAAAGGTACTATTCACTTGTGTGTTTTTGTACAATATTCTGTCCTGTCGATTCATATTCTGTCAGTATTCTAAATATAGACACACGTTGACATTTTTTGTATCTATTTCTATTCATTTATTTCTTGTTTTAACATATTTTAGGGACATAAAATTGTGCACTAGCCATTGTCAGAAGCAAAATCTTTGAATAGTCATGTTTTTTTTTCAACCTATGTACATACAGTGTTCACTGTCGTGTACGTGTTAAGGAATGGTGTTTTCAACATGGCGGACCTAGACGACCACGAACGGTAGGTGCTGTCTTTAAGCTACAAAGTCACTGGTTTATAAATACAATCTGACTGTGACAAATTCTTTGCGAAACTGACAAATACTGGAAATTTGTATTACAATATTTGTATGGTGCTATCTTGGTCATAAATAATTGTGAAGCCTTCGCAAAAATTGAATGAACTGTTGAATTCGGCATCGAAGAGGGACTTGCCGTGATCTATTGTCGAGAGAAATACGTCGATAACATCCGCTTTTAAGCGATATATCATTAAAGTTCATCGCCCTATTACATTCACAAAAACGAAGGACAACAATATGATTAATGTTACGGACTGGTCCTAAGAAATATATAGCAACTTCAAGTAAGAGAAAAATGTTACGGATTGGTTCCAAAAGCAGGTCCCTTTCGGGTACGAATTGGTCCTGAATGATGAGACATATTTGCACTCCATCCACCTTAAAAGTCAACTCCATATATTATGTAATGTTTTTATTCTTCCTGACAGACATACTGTTTGATCAGGAACTATCATGATGACTGCTAGATACCATTGCTATTACTGTAATGTCGAAGGCGATAATTTTCAAATTCAACAGTTCGCTCAACTTTGCAAAGGGTTCGCAAGTATATATGACGGTGACAGCACCAAACAAATATCGTAATACGAATATTTCTGAGTTTCGCGAGATACTTGTCACGATTGTATTCATAAACCAGTGAATTTGTAGCTTAAAGAGAGCACCTACCTTTCATGGCCGTGTAGGTCGGCCATCTTGAAAAAAACCATTCCTTAACAGGTACACGACAGCGGTGTTACTGACAACAAATCACCTGATGTACAGACGTATTAACGGCTTTCGAAACCGAATCCCACAGGCCCACTACAGAACTTCTCTGTCTAAAATCCCGTGTTTTGGTTGACATCTTTATGAAAAGTCAGGATGTTTGGACCATGCCCTTAAACATCGATCAACGTAGATTGTCACATCGATGGTGACAGGCAAGTTTTCAACCACAGTTTCTACCACTGTAAAATCTTTTTAAAAAGTTCGTGTACTTTGAATTTTTTAACATTCGTAATTCTTCAGTTTTATTTGTTTTGTTTAGTCTCTATTTGTAAGTTACTAAGTTTACATTTCAAAATAAAAAACAAAACAGCCTACCAAAACATATATCGGAAAAATATAACAGACTTATCTGCCTTGCTATTGTATTGGACTATCGTAAAACATTTTTTATTTTCAACATTCTACTGTATTTTTTGACAAACAATGTACTTTAATGTTTCATCTTTTGGCCTTTTTCACTGAAACATATATATCTTCATAATAATTTTATAATTTGCCAATTTACTAAAATTAGCCACACATACAATACCATGCTAAACGTCGCCAGAACACTGACGTTCGTTGGTGAGACGATACCCGGACACGGGAGGAGTCACGGAGACGGAAAACCTGTCAACCAACCAACCGACCTCGTCTATACAACATATAATTAGAATTTACACATTATTCCTTCTAAACACATAGCCTGTAATTAGCACATTATTCCTTCTAAACACATAGCCTGTAATTAGCACATTATTCCTTCTAAACACATAGCCTGTAATTAGCACATTACTCCTTCTAAACACATAGCTTATGAATAACACATTACTCCTTCTAAACACATAGCCTGTAACATAACCTGGCCAACCTACACGTGTAGTGATTCTCACTCTCAAAATAACTCGTTCTATCCTAGCTTTCCCATCCTGTCATATCATTTTCCATTTCAGTGTAACTTATCTTGTCCTAACGACTCACAACCTTTTTAAAATCAGCATGTTCACACAAAGCACATAAAATTATGAAAAAGACAGAATGGTGAACACGTGTATGCAGTCGGAGTGGAAGGGATTATAAGTAAGCATGGACATCAGTTAGGTGGTCAAATTAGTCGAGTGTTTGAGTAGGATTAAAGAAAACGCAAGTGTTAATCATTACTATTCGTGCAGTGATCTAACCACTACCTACTAATCATAGTCCGGGGACGGGACTTTAAACGGTGGCCCGATAAAGACCCATCTGTAATTTTTCAAAGAAGGTATGATAACGCCGATCCGAGGTTTACGGGAAAGATTTAAGATAAATTGCATCTTTTATTAAGGTTTGATAGGCATAAAATTACGTAATATTCAATCAAAATCGCATAGGCTCCACTCAACCTTGCCCCTCCAACAAGAAAGGCTAGACTCAACTTGTACCATGTTGCGAACGCCATCTACGCCACTGACAGGAGAAGGCATTTATGAACTGTCTTCTAAAACTACTAATTTTTCGGACGTCCTCACAGACGGCTCAACCCGATGTCGTTAGAACAACGCCTAGAGATAGGACTCTTTCGGAAAACCTGTAACCAACCAATCAATCAACAGATCAACCAACTTCATTGGTATTGTCTGACCCGTGTTACTCTCCTGTGAAAACGTTGTCGGTGACGTAAACAATAGTAAGCTTCCGTTTCCGATTGTCGTAAAGGCAGAAATCTCACGGTTGGTAGAGCGTTGCCTACATATCGTCCGGGAACCGTTATAGGAGTATGTGTTTCTATGGTAGCCAAGAAATTAACATGTCGGTGTGCTGACGTTTTTTTCCCTTTTTTTTTCGTTTTCATTAACTTCCATTGCACTAGTTGATTCCCGACTCTTTGCCAAGCTTATCGCAGCGGACAGGGTTGATATAAACTTAATTTGTTTTACAACAATTGCGAACAAGTGTATACTTATCACTCTTGTTGGCTACGATGTAAGTACGCAAAGGGTCTTACGGTGGGAAAACCAACGTAGTGGTACAGGTGTTCCTTACCTTTCCACGTGCGTTCTGAGACAGGTGATCCCCTACCTTTCCACGACCGTTCTGAGACAGCTGATCCCCTACCTTTCCACGGGCGTTCTGAGACAGGTGATAGCCTACCTTTCCACGGGCGTTCTGAGACAGGTGATCCTCTACCTTTCCACGACCGTTCTGAGACAGCTGATCCCCTACCTTTCCACGGGCGTTCTGAGACAGGTGACCCCCTACCTTTCCAAGGCCGTTCTGAGACAGGTGATACCCTACCTTTCCACGGCCGTTCTGAGACAGCTGATGCCCTACCTTTCCACGGCCGTTCTGAGACAGGTGATCCCCTACCTTTCCACGGGCGTTCTGAGACAGGTGATCCCCTACCTTTCCACGACCGTTCTGAGACAGCTGATCCCCTACCTTTCCACGGGCGTTCTGAGACAGGTGACCCCCTACCTTTCCAAGGCCGTTCTGAGACAGGTGATACCCTACCTTTCCACGGCCGTTCTGAGACAGCCGATGCCCTACCTTTCTACGGTCGTTCTGAGACAAGTGACCCCCTACCTTTCCAAGGCCGTTCTGAGACAGGTGATCTCCTACCTTTCCACGGTCGTTCTGAGACAGGTGATCCCCTACCTTTCCACGACCGTTCTGAGACAGGTGATCCCCTACCTTTCCACGGGCGGTCTGAGACAGTTGACCCCCTACCTTTCCAAGGCCGTTCTGAGACAGGTGATACCCTACCTTTCCACGGCCGTTCTGAGACAGCTGATGCCCTACCTTTCCACGGCCGTTCTGAGACAGGTGACCCCCTTCCATTCCACGGCCGTTCTGAGACAGCTTATCCCCTACCTTTCCACTGGCGTTCTGAGACAGGTGAACCCCTACCTTTCCACGGCCGTTCTGAGACAGCTGATCCCCTACCTTCCACGGGCGTTCTGAGACAGGTGAACCCCTACCTTTCCACGGCCGTTCTGAGACAGCTGATCCCCTACCTTTCCACGGGCGTTCTGAGACAGGTGATCCCCTACCTTTCCACGGCCGTTCTGAGACAGGTGACCCCCTACGGCTGTTCTGAGACAGGTGATACCCTACCTTTCCAAGGCCGTTCTGAGACAGCTGATCCCCTACCTTTCCACTGGCGTTCTGAGACAGGTGATCCCCTACCTTTCCACGGCCGTATTGAGACAGGTGACCCCCTACCTTTCCACGGCCGTTCTGAGACAGGTGATACCCTACCTTTCCACGGCCGTTCTGAGACAGGTGACCCCCTTCCATTCCACGGCCGTTCTGAGACAGGTGATACCCTACCATTCCACGGCCGTTCTGAGACAGGTGACCCCCTACCATTCCACAGTCATTCTGAGACAGGTGGCCCCTTACCTTTCCACGGCCGTTCTGAGACAGGTGAACCCCTACCATTCCACGGCCGTTTTGAGACAGGTGACCCCCTACCTTTCCAAGGCCGTTCTGAGACAGGTGACCCCCTTCCATTCCACGGCCGTTCTGAGACAGGTGATACCCTACCATTCCACGGCCGTTCTGAGACAGGTGAACCCCTACCATTCCACAGTCATTCTGAGACAGGTGGCCCCTTACCTTTCCACGGCCGTTCTGAGACAGGTGAACCCCTACCATTCCACGGCCGTTTTGAGACAGGTGACCCCCTACCTTTCCAAGGCCGTTCTGAAAGTCGATTCCCCGGCCGTTATGTGAAAGGCAAGGACTTTTCCACTGCGCCACACGACACCCTTACTGATAGAGTAAAACGAAGGACAGTAACTATGGGCGATCAGAATATCAATTACATGCGAAAAGTTTCCCGTACGTTGTTCATTGAAATAACAGTCAGCTGCTTTAGGTAGACCCCGACTCATTAATATTGTGATCCCGGCGTGGTAAGGACGCAAACTTTTGTTGTAACGTCCGTCCGTCTCGCCGTCCGTCCCCCCTGAGATAGGTAGCATACGATTAGATGTATGTTATGTGATACATGGAAAAATTTTATTAAAACATTCTGCTGTCACACCTTATAATATTGTAAACATGTCCTATATTTGTACCGTATTATATTGATTTTTTTACAAAGCTTGCGCAATTTTTGTTGACATATTTACACTGGTAACATAAGAAGGATGTACGGCGGTTATGTCCTTTGTACCTGTACTGCACACTTGGGTGCTTTTTCCTTATCCGGGATGGTCATACGTCACACACACGAATACAAATCTATTTTTGTGATTTCTATAGAATTTTCCTTACTCAAATTTCTGCGTTATGAATTAATGTTGTGCATGTAATGACATACATTTTTGCAGAGTTTAGATCAGGATATACTAGGACTCCGAGGAGCGGACGACTGCTACAGGTAGGATACTGTATATGTACTACCCTTACATTCTCGGTTCATAGTGAGCCAAACGATATGTGTTTAAATGATTTTATTTGAAAATTGAGGTCATAGATGAAAAACAGACTAGTCTGAGTACAGGTGTGTGTATTAACCCCCTCTTCCTTCTTAATCACATATACTTTTACTAACATATAGCATTCCATCAGTGCCTCTGTACACAACAACAGATCCGTTGCTATGCTACAAACGGTTGTTACACAATAATAGAATATGGGATTGGAAATGTGTTCTAGATACGTCCTTATATAGGACTTGTTAAAAACTTATGTATCGGTCAGGTTATGACGTGTACACAAACTTGTGTATCGGTCAAGCTATGACGTGTACAAAACTTGCGTATCGGTCAGGTAACGACGTGTACACAAACTTGTGTATCGGTCAAGCTATGACGTGTACAAAACTTGCGTATCGGTCAGGTAATGACGTGTACACAAGCTTGTGTATCGGTCAGTATAGATGTGTACACAAACTTGTGTATCGGTCAGTATAGATGTGTACACAAACTTGTGTATTGGTCAGGTCAGTATATGATGTGTACACAAACTTGTGTATTGGTCAGGTCAGTACATGACGTGTACACAAACTTGTGTATTGGTTAGGTCAGTATATGACGTATACACATACTTGTCTATCAGTCAGTATATGACGTGTACACAAACTTGTGTATCGGTCATGCTATGACGTGTACACAAAATCAACCATATGTAGAGTGTAACAGTCAATTTGTGACGTGTACAAAATATCACAAGTTCTGCAGTTTTATCATTTAAATATTACTTGTCAATTAATTATCATTTATTGCGAATTAGTGATTTTACACAACTTCTTGATTACTCGTTATCTTCATCAGTTTCTGCAAAATTCTGGAATTTGGTTTGAAATAAGTTGGGATGCATGCGTGTATACAATGTAAAGCATGTGAAAAGTGTATCGGACAGTTTGTGACGTGTACACAACATTATTTTGTGAAAAGTGTATCGGACAGTTTGTGACATGTACACAATATTATTTTGTGAAAAGTGTATCGGACAGTTTGTGACGTGTACACAATATTATTTTGTGAAAAGTGTATCGGACAGTTTGTGACATGTACACAATATTATTTTGTGAAAAGTGTATCGGACAGTTTGTGACGTGTACACAACATTATTTTGTGAAAAGTGTATCGGACAGTTTGTGACGTGTACACAACATTATTTTGTGAAAAGTGTATCGGACAGTTTGTGACGTGTACACAATATTATTTTGTGAAAAGTGTATCGGACAGTTTGTGACGTGTACACAACATTATTTTGTGAAAAGTGTATCGGACAGTTTGTGACGTGTACACAAAATTAAAACGGTACTTTGAAAAGAGTTGATGACGTGTATACAATTTTCAAAGCCACAACCTTCCAAAATCCTAACATCAAAATCTGACACATGCAGTGTTAAGATATCTTTCATATTGTGCTGAATTCATTTGTTTCAATTTCTATAAATAAAAAACCCAACTAAACTATCTCGGTTCTATTTAGCCGAATTAAGATCAACGATGACTCGATGTACCTCAGTCGGTTGTATTAAAACACGATTTGGCATTCCTTCTGTCATTTAGTATGTAATATTATACCCTAATGATTTTAGTTCCGGGATACTGTATAAATTCACAATTCAACATTTAAAATCGTGTTGAAATTGAAGCCTATAAGCAAAATGATATTCACACTAAAACGATATGGAACGATATCAAACCGTTGAAATTTCATCGTCTAATAACCCTCAATCTCTCCCTTTTTAAAAGGCGTTCGGTAACTCTCTGGAGTCATTGTAAAACACATCAATACTCGGAGATCATTGTAAGATTTCTGAACTTTCGACATTTAAATACGATATCCGATTTAAACCCTGAACAAAATGCATACACCTAAATTTGTTTTTATCAAATGTACACGTGATTGATCTTTTAATACAAATGTGTCACAGCTGACGGAATTTTTTGCTCCGTAATTTCTTAACTGACGAAACATCGTTTATTGATAATTAAATATTTGTTCATGTTGTTGTTTCTATAAAAGGACGCCAACTTCAGCGGTCAGAAACAAGAACGTAGCTTTTCTGTGAGTTTACAGATGTACTGTCGATATTACAAGACGACACGCGACATTCAGTGTCACTTTAACAATTTACATCCCTAATTATCATATTACAACGATAACAGGTCTGTAAAGGAACAGTAAAACACGATTGTCGGCAACACACCTGTTTTTAACTCTCTCTCACGACATAGTAGTAATTGTGTTGTGCCAAATGGAACACGACAATGACGTAAGAGAGGTATCGAATCCGAACGCTGCTACGAGTATATTAAAGTGTCTGACAATGACGTTAGAGAGGTACCGAATCTAGACGCTGATACGAGTATATTAAAGAGTCTGACAATGACGTTAGAGAGGTACCGGATCTGAACGTTGATACGAGTAGATTAGAGAGTCTGACAATGACGTTAGAGAGGTACCGAATCCGAACGCTGATACAAGTATATTAAAGAGTCTGGCAATGACATTAGAGAGGTACCGGATCTGAACGTTGATACGAGTATATTAGAGAGTCTGACAATGACGTTAGAGAAGTACCGAATCTGGACGCTGATACGAGTATATTAAAGTGTCTGACAATGACGTTAGAGAGGTACCGAATCTGGACGCTGACAATAACACAAACGACCAGTGTGTAACATACTACCACTGACGTACGTAGTGTCCGAGGTGGTCAGGAATCAACCAATGTTTTCGGCTGTACTAAAATCCAATGTACACTAAGGTCGAAAAAAGTGTGACGAGATGGTAAAAAGTTTGCCGATTCCTTACGATATCACGCTCTTTCATTGTTGTTTACATTGTTCTCATTTGAGAACGTGGCATTATACTTGGATTGACCAAGATACATGGCGGGTGTTGTCGATGAAGCAAAAGACGCTTACCCTTCCTTAACACCTGGTCTTGTGCTGTTGAAAGAATCACCTTTTAATGTTACATTCATTCAATTCATCTTGAGATTGATATAAGCATTTGTATACATGTCGGTATTGAAGTTGTTATTGTAACCGTTGTAAATGACAGACTCAAACTCAGTCCAGGCAATGAATTTCCTACCTTATCCAACAAAAAATTGTTTGAATGTATGTCATTAAGTGAAATAGTGACCCTATATATAACTAATAGGTAACCACAATCGGATATTGCATCCATATATATCTTTATATTTTTACGGTTTTTCTGCTTTTTGTGAAAGGAAACAGCGCGCGGAGTCCGTCATTCGACACTATTTACCTGACCTGGAGCTAATGCGACTGTCGTGTTACAACAAATCGCACGCGTTATGTTAGAGCTCTCTATAAACGTGTTAATGATGTCTATATAGCGTTATCACAATACCAAATATGTCACGCGCGTCTATATGCCACAAGATATCTGTAATATGCTCGTAGTGATTGGATAAATATGATAGTATGTGATCACTTAGGCTGATCGTGTCTTAACAGATGTGGTATATCTCTGACTTCAAAAAGCAGTTCCTCTTCTGGTCTTACACTCTTATATGGGGTTTACTCTTGATTACAAAGTCTCAGGGCCCCTGTGATGTAGACCAGGACAGATCCCTATTTACCCAGACCGTGACTATTTCTCAGACCCCTGTGATGTAGACCAGGACAGATCCATATTCACACAGACCGTGACTATTTATCATGCCCCTGTGATACAGACCAGGACAGATCCATATTCACACAGACCGTGACTATTTCTCAGGCCCCTGTGATGTAGACTAGGACAGATCTATTTTCACCCAGACCGTAACTTATCCTCTAGTCCCTGTGATACAGACCACCACATATCTTAATTTACCAACACTATGACTGTTTTTCAGAACCCTGTGATACAGACCAGGATAGGTCCATATTCACCAAGACTGTAACTATTTCTCATGCCCCTGTGATACAGACCAGGACAGGTCCATATTTACAGAGATCCACCGACCACCGTGTCACTGTGTTCTGGTATTTCGATCGTGCCCTATCGACCAGTACATCGCTCAGATAATTTGCCATATCCCAATACTTTCCAAACCTAACCATTTTATGATCTAATAACATATACCAATGTCGTTTATTTGTCGTTGATAATCTACAAAGTAATTTGTAACACCAAGACATTGTCGTGTCTCGTGCCTCTAACACAACACCCGATTATCCGTAATAATACCATCCGTATTTATTGATTTATAAATAGCCATTTACATTTCCTAAGCGTCCACTAAGCCATGGTTATTCTGATGCGATGACTCCTTGAAGAAGATGGTGATTACCTCACTGAACGACATATGGGAGGTCCGTCGCAACACTGACTGGATTGTTTTTTCAGTTTCCATAAGTCACGTAGCCCCGCACTATCATCGACTGACCGATCGTGGACCCAAAATATTAAATATCTTTATCAATATAATGCATGAAGAAAAAAAAAGGAAAAGAAAATAGTTATAAGCATTATTATTTTAATCAATTTCTTGTATCTTGTAGAATCCAAACGGAAATCAGTTGCGTTTGCTCTACCGATTTTAAACTTTATTGAAAGATATACATATGAAAATTAATGCACTTTAATTCACTGTACGGCTCTACAGTACCGTGCTCTAAATTTCTAGTAATAGGAGCTATTCACTTGGGTGTCTTTTGTACAATATTGAGACACCATTTCTAGTCCACACCTGTGTCACGATAAAAAAACACATTTTGGAGGTATCACTGATTATCTGTGGTTAGTACCGTGAGCTATAACATCGTGGTCACACTTTATTGAATTTCTTAATAACCCGATAAGGGTGATAAAATTTCGGTTTACGTTTTAAAATATGTGTGTTATTGAGACCGTAGTCACTGTGTCGGTTACTTAAACATGCGTAATATTGCAACATTCACCAGTGATGTTAAAAATTCTGTAAAAAAAGACACACCGATCAGTTGATTTGTACTGTTGATGCTAGATCAGGTACACACGTAACCGTGGCTGATGTATTTATACATAGCAGGTATATATCCTGACAAGATCTGGTATTCTAAATTACCTAAAAGTATTTGTAATAATAACCGATGCTTGTCATCACACGAGCTATTTACGGGTGTAAAATCAACAGTACTCTTAAATTATTAAACACCTCGGTAGCAGCAGTCTCCTCAAGGTAAATATAAATCAACCGGGCACGTAATCGATGGGTGGTTTACACCAGCGTGTTATAGGTGTAATGACTTACGACGCGTCACAACATTGTTTAATGGGGAAATGACTTACAACGCGTCACAGCATTGTTAAATGGGGAAATGACTTTCAACGCGTCACAACTTTGTTCACGGAGGTAATGACTTACAACGCGTCACAACTTTGTTCACGGAGGTAATGACTTACAACGCGTCACAACTTTGTTCACGGAGGTAATGACTTACAACGCGTCACAACTTTGTTCACGGAGGTAATGACTTACAACGCGTCACAACTTTGTTCACGGAGGTAATGACTTACAACGCGTCACAACTTTGTTCACGGAGGTAATGACTTACAACGCGTCACAACACTGTTTAATGAGGTAATGACTTACAACGCGTCACAACTTTGTTCACGGAGGTAATGACTTACAACGCGTCACAACTTTGTTCACGGAGGTAATAACTTACAACGCGTCACAGCACTGTTTAATGAGGAAATGACTTACAACGCGTCACAACTTTGTTCACGGAGGTAATGACTTACAACGCGTCACAACTTTGTTCACGGAGGTAATGACTTACAACGCGTCACAACACTGTTTAATGAGGTAATGACTTACAACGCGTCACATCTTTGTTCATGGGGGTAATGATTTAAACGCGTCACAACTGTATTCGAAGGATACATCGTGCGACTTCATAATATTTCATTAATTGTAATGTCTAATGGCAAACACTGTGTGTGTAGATGTCATTACCGACAAATTTTCAATTTAATGATAGAAGTACAGGTTGAAATCACCCCAGTTACGAAACAATCTGTAAAACCCTCATTACTGTTCAAATGATGTTTCTCGCCATTAATAAGTCGTGCTGACGCTAAACGATCCCATGCAAGCTATTGACACCCGTGTTGACTCTGAGAGGCTCACAGCCACATTTACAGTATTTATCAAGTAGTTTGTGCACACCATTTGACTGGAACAGATGTAGTTTGTTCTGTATAATACAGGTGAGTGACTTAGATCATTTGTAACATTGCCTGCCTACTCTGTATGATCAGAGCGTGTGTTTCTCCCATCAGAAGAACCATTATTAGTGTAAATCTATAGATCTCATTCCATTATCTACAAATATACTACCACGTGTACGTGTTTAATCGACTTTTGTTACGTGCCTGAGGAAAAGTCTACGGACTTAAGGTTTTTCTCTTTTATAGTCATATCAAAATAATAATATACCACATCGTGGCAGTATACTATGTTACACATTGTAGTGGTAAATTGTGTAACACAATATAGTGGTAAATATGTTATACATTGTAGTGGTAAATTATGTAACACATTCTAGTGGTAAAATATGTTATACGTTGTAGTGGTAAATTATGTAGCACATTGTAGTGATAAAATGTGTTATACATTGTAGTGGTAAATTATGTAACACATTTTAGTGGTAAAATATGTTATACATTGTAGTGGTAAATTGTGTAACACATTGTAGTGGTAAAATATGTTATACATTGTAGTGGTATATTGTGTAACACAATATAGTGGTAAATATGTTATACATTGTAGTGGTAAATTATGTAACACATTGTAGTGGTAAAATATGTTATACATTGTAGTGGTAAATTGTGTAACACAATGTAGTGGTAAATTGTGTAACACATTGTTGTCGTAAACTACATAACACATTGCAGTTTTTGAATTCGAATTTAAATATTGGATAAATCGGAATTCCACATATACTCTACAGGACAAGATATGTGGAGGAGACAATTTGCACTGCTATGCGTAATGAAAATGGATGTTAATCATTATACACTGAAAAAAATCATTTTAAAACTATTTTCACTACACAGATAACTTTTTCCTCAACTATAAAATCCTATCACTGTCAATACCAGCTTCTCAGAGAGCCAAAATATTAATCAACGCTGAATATTGCTTATTTATCTATCGACAGATCTCGTGTTTATGCCGTTTTATTTTTTACATGCGTAATGAGAATGGATGTCATTCATTATAAAGCGAAAAAGGCCATGTTTGAAATTGGAGAAAAATAGTTGTGTATGATTTGAACACAGAAAAGGTGTAGCAATGTAATTTTAGTATTATGTATCGTAATATGTGTTGTTCAGGTTATATAAAAGGCACCTTTTATTAAGTATTTGCCTTGGTTATGTACGATAAATAGTGTTACATTTAGCTGTGTGAAGCTTAATTTAGCTGTGTGAAGTAAAATCTAGCTGTATGAAGCTCAATATTCAACAAAACAAAGTTCATTTTTTCTTAATGTTGGGTGTTAGTACCATCGTGTTTTAGACTTGTTCGCTCGTCTCGTTGTGTACTTTGTATTCAATCTTTCCATTGGGATGCTGTTTTCTAAAAAATATTTCTTCTGTAGGAGTATTTGTTTTTTCCTTTGTGCGAAAACGCCTTCATTTTCTGCGTTTGATAGCCTTCTTTTCAAAGGAAAGTGAAAGACAGCACATATATTTGAATTATGCTCGTGCGCTTTTCATGATGGGCACGTCTAAAGCTAAGATTAGATATACTGGAGATGTATGTATCGAAGAGCTTGCCTAGTCCTTTATTTTAGACAATCGTACGATTTATCGTCATCCAAGAAGGCGATTACTGACCACGTCCTTAGTGTATAATATGGAACTGGAAATCGACGGATTTTTCTACATCAGCCGCTTACTTCGATATTCACTCATAACGAAATCAATCGGGACAGTTTCCTCCAAGATGTGTGATAAGCATGAATATTTCTTTTTTCTTCTTGTGAATTTTCCATTTCTGGATAGTAACTCCTGCTTTTCCAGGCTATGGGGTTAACATTCAGTATCTGACTGGACATTCAAGGACTTGTTACCAATATCACGATATTGACCGAATGATTCTGTTGATGGATATTATGAGGATGATTTACGGTCGTCAAAAGATCTTTTATTGGGAGATATAGAGAATACCGAGGCTCGCAATTTTCGTCTTTCTTCTCCCACAGCTTATATTTTAAGACACTGACCATGTATTCTATTTATCCTGCAACATTGATTAAAGATCAGACAATCAAAACTTCAACAGCTTTGTTATTTAATCTTTGTTAGTCTGACGTTGACGTTACACCGAAATTTTCCTGATGACGTTCGCCAAAACAATTTCTCCGTGCAGAAATATAGTTCCAAACTACAGCAGGTATAACAGCGATTTTATCAACAATTTTCGCAAATTAGCTTTTTATTAATAACATATCAAATAACTTATTTTAACAGTTGAAAAACTTGATTTTGATTTAATTCAGAAAGAAATTTTGTTCATTTTTTGCCCTGGTTTCATCGAATTCGTGTTGGAAGCATGCTTTTGTTGGCATGTCGGTATTTTCTTGGTTGCTTTATGCACGTTTCAGTGAATTTAACTAAAAATTTAACTTTTTGTGGTAGAGACGTGACGGCGGCTACCGCGGCGATGAAAGCTGGAGACTACCGAGGCGGTGAAAGAAAGCTATTTACCGTGACAGTGACGATAACTGTCGCGTAATGAGAAATAATTTTATGTGAAAAAATGTCAGTAATTTTTTTAATTATAAGATACATTGACTAATTGCTTTACAATATACACATATACTTCAACAACAGATATATCTCAAACTACAGACTATTGGTAGTTTTTAAAATCACACACCAGCCCTGTTGATTTTGTACGTCAATATGATCATAGGGTGTGTCATATCAATTTGAATAGAATGGATGAGTGGTGGTCTCTCTGATTCTGTAGTATATAGACATGAGCGCCGTCTACTAGTTACAATCCTAAACTTTCAAATATGAACAGCCGTCCAACTATATCTTTAGAGCTTAACAACAATCACTACTAAACATAATAATAATGTGTCGTTTATATAATCTTCTTCACTAGAAAATAAAAATCTAATATATGATGAAAAAACAGCTCGTGTATCTATCATTTAAAATATTTGTGGGCGAATTTACATTCCTGAATGACATTATATCTGTAGGCTTTTCACGGAAAACTACTTTATAGCGATTTAAAATGCTACATGTAAAATATCACTACATCATGCAGGTTTAATACCAACAGTAAAATATCACTACTTCATACAGATTTAATACCATTAGTAACATATCACCACTTAATTGCACAATAAAATACTGAAATGGGGAGTGATTTTCTTTTCATAATTTTTTTTGAAACTGTTTAATTTGCTTTTTTTTTGTCTTTCAGAGACGTTATACAGAACTCATTTTTTGGTGTTCGAGAGGACCAGAATGAATCGGACTTCAATATTAAAGTAAAACAGTCCAGAAACAGTAGGAAATTAGAGACCTGGTGAAATAGGGACTGTTTTCACAGGTATGTGATGTGACATTATTTCAACAGAGTGAAACGGATCCATGGTGTGGCTCAGCAATGTTTCATTCACCAGTAAAATGATTTTGTCATAGCTGTGTGTTAACGTCTTGTCACATGTTCTGATAGTGTATAAGTTTCTTGAGGAAATATCTGAAAAATGCAGGTGTCTACCACACGTGGTGTCACCGGACTGCCGGTTATAACTTCCGGTCACATGGTTTACAACGTATCAACAGAAACCTCTAACAACGAAGTACAACATGGCGGAGAAGAGCCATATTACTTTCAGGTACGTGAAACATTTAGATAATATGAAATAGACAAAAATACTGATATACAAATTTTTCTCATCGCTTAAGACATAGAAAATCAAGTTTATGTTTTTTGTCGGTAGCACACAGTCCGTTCTACTGACTATTCCAGCAAGTCGGTAGTCCAACGCTGAATACGAGTTTTTCATCACTTTGAATTTTGACACACAATGGCATAAAAAAGTCGCAATGCTAGCTATGAATGTAACATTATGACGGGTTTTAACGTCCCAACAATATTGGTGTGGCTACGAAACAGCTTCACTCATTGCTAGAATGGAAAACAAGTATCAATACCATAAATATACATGAACTTTTATGACTGTTCTGTAGATGACTTTTATATTTATCGGTATGAGACTAATAGAATCTCCCACCCCCTTTGGGGTGAGACAGGGGGATCTCAACCCGAGGGGGATTATTAAGTTGTCAATCACGAGGCTTACCGAGTGTTTGACAGCTTAATAACCCCCCACCCCCACCCCGAGGGTTGAGATCCCCCGGTCTCATCCCAAATCGGATGAATGATTATTTTTCTCTTACCCTGTTCCCCCGCTGATTGTAAAATACGAAATAGAATGTTTGTAAACAAAAACTCGTAGACAACGAATGAATATAGTGACGAGCCCGTCTCAACCGCGTCACGCTTAATTGTGTCATCCCGCACAAAATAAAATTCCCATTAACGGTACAGTAAAACATAAAAAGGCATAATGTTAATGATAAAAAAAAGCAATTTTAATGTGAAAGTATGGATGAGATGACTTCAATATATACACAAAATCAACACATATTATTAAGTCGTTATTTTACAATGACGTCATTTACATTTCAAGTTCCACTTCCGGGTCGAGATAGTGACGTCATATTATTGTTGAGAACGCGCAAGGAGCGTGTGTAGCTTGTCTCAACCCTAGGGTGAGATAGAAAAATCTCACATCGGTAAAAACTGTGGATATCCCTGTCCGGGGTAAGAGAAATGTTCATGTCTTATATCTTGGAATACTGTTTTTTTTTGGTTAATGTATAAACGTCTATACTTATCTGACCAATGTTAAAGACGGGCTGTCTAATTTAGATAATTCAGTTTATCTATTAACCGAAATTTTCTAAGAGATTTAAATGCCTTTAGTCGTTTGAGAATTTCCCTTACTGTTAAAGTTCCTCAACTCGAAATCTTTCATACAAAGAATAAAAAAATACCGTAAAATAGGCGCCAGTTCTACTTCATCCCAATAAATCTGTTTAGGAGGTTTCATAAGTTAAAGGACGATAATGCAACTGGAAATTGGATTTAAAAAAAATGATGTCAACTTCAGACCATGGTAATTTTGTGCTATATGTTCATTATGTCTAACAGATATCAAATATCCAAATTACATTTTACTTGTGTGTAAATTCATTAAGCTCTCACAACGTCTAGAATCCATTCAGCTACATGCAGATACTGTCTTTTCCAGGTAATACTACACGATAAAATATAGCTCACTGTATTTACATTTTATGATATAACTTCGGAAAGAGTATTATTAACTTTCTCCCTTGTTTACCTAATGTCGAGGCAGGAGTTGATATAGTGGGGATGTAAAATAAATGTCTGTATTGCTTTGCAAATTACCTTACTCCGAGACAATTTCCTGGAACAACTTAAAATGGCGACAAACGCCTCCTAGATTATTCCCGCCATATTTTAGATCACGTGATACTAACATGTTCCTTTGGCAGTGAAAACGAGGCGTATGTCTCAAGTCACCTTTTCAAGCATGTCTATTGCATGGAGTCTTTGAAATCTGAAACAAGTAGTTGAATTATCAAAAATTTAAAGAGTGGTGTTATTTCCCGGAGAGAAACATTTTAGAAACATTGTGTTCTGCGGGGTGAAGCGGATACAAATATTTTTGATGGAAATAAGGATGGTTACATTTAAGCCATATTAGGCGCGGTGTTTATTTAGCACGTTGTCCGTAACGACAAATCGTTCACCTACTCACCTTAATTAGAATTCATTCGGTATTGTTATGGATGGTCCTATATGTATCGCTGATGTGTCTTTGACGAGTATTTAACACGCTTCTCTTTACTTCCAAACTGATACTTTGTATAAAAGTGTGAAGAACATCAGACCCGGCCACTCCTTCTTAAGTAATTAGAGAAGACATTCTAAGTGCGAGAACATCGTTGACTCAACCCACGTTATATCAATCATTGTGTAGAGATTAAGCTAATCAGTTCGGCTTTCATCGCAAATGTCCAAACACATCAGTCAAAACATCATTCTTGCACTTCACATCACTAGATAAGGCCGGTAATAATGATATATTTATATCAGTCCCAACTTTCATAGTCATTAATCATTCTGTCAATGATATTGGTACATAAAGTTCCCCACTGTTCTGTCAATGATATTGGTACATAAAGTTCCCCACCGTTCTGTCAATGATATTGGTACATAAAGTTCCCCACCGTTCTGTCAATGATATTGGTACATAATGACCAGTTCTCCCGCCGTTCTGTCAATGATATTTGGACAAAATGTCTGGTTCTCCCGCCGTTCTGTCAGTGATATTGGGACAAAATGTCCAGTTCCCCGCTGTTCTGTCGATGATATTGGGACATAAGGTCCAGTTCCCCACCGCTGTATCAATGATATTGGGACATAATGTCCAGTTCCCCCACTGTTCTGTCAATGATATTGTGACATAATGTCTGGTTCCCAACCGTTCTGTCGATGATATTGGGACAAAATGTCCAGTTTCCCCATTGTTCTGTCAATGATATTGGGACATAATGTCTGGTTCCCAACCGTTCTGTCGATGCTATTGGGACAAAATGTCTGGTTCCCCCACCGTTCTGTCGATGATATTGGGACAAAATGTCCGTTCCCCCACCGTTCTGTCGATGATATTGGGACAAAATGTCTGGTTCCTCCACCGTTCTGTCGATGATATTGGGACAAAATGTCTGGTTCCCCCGCTGTTCTGTCGATGATATTGTGACATAAGGTCCAGCTCCCCACCGCTGTATCAATGATATTGGGACATAATGTCCAGTTCCCCCTCTGTTCTGTCAATGATATTGGGACATAATGTCTGGTTCCCAACCGTTCTGTCGATGATATTGGGACAAAATGTCTGGTTCCTCACCGTTCTGTCGATTATATTGGGACATAATATACTGTTCCTCCACAATTCTGTCGATAATTTGTAGACATAATGGCCGTTTCTCCCACTTTTCTGTCAATGTATAGTTTGATCTCTAACCCTTTCCACTTATCTTGGAAATCTTCCAAGAACGCTTGGGATAACAGTAGCTTGATAGCAACCTTAGATTACAAATCAAAAGACTGGAAATAAGAGGTGATTACCTGAGTAATGTTTAACAGAATCTGTATGACCACACGTAAGGCCATTCAGTGTCAGTCTTGTTTGCCCAGTATGGAGATCTCCAACAGTATAAGGTTGTCGATATGTTGTTGACAGTAACCCTCATTTGGTCGTGACCGTCAGCTGGCCTTTGGCGAGGACAACACCACAATTCTATTATATATACTGATTTGCAAATTATTTTCAGTGGTGATCCCTTGGATTGACCGTCTCCAGGATCAGAATTAAGGATTTATCCCCGGGGTCTTTCACGTGTTAAGGCCTTAACGTATAGCTGTGTGAGATAAAAGGTCACCGTAATACTTATCCTTACTTATTAATATCTAGTCTGCTGCAATAACTATCTAACCGCTACGCCCCGAGGCTGAACGAATGGTTAAACCTCGCGAGAGCTGGTCTTAGTGAGGAGAAGTGTGTCTAAAGTATTAGCTGAACAATCGATAATGAAAGTTCCATGAATGGATAAGAATATTTCAAGATGGCTGCCATATATGGCACCGGAAACGTTTCTACCTTTTTAGGCTCAATTGCTTCTGTACCGTTTCAGAACACATGATTGAAGTTTCACTTCCGGAACATTTTTGCATTGCATCTGATTCCAAAAAACCCCTTCGGAATCTGACTATGACTTTTTCACTTCCGGAACATCTGATTCCGCTTTTCCATATTTAGAACACCTCCACTTTTATTTCTATTTTACAACACTTTAAGCTTCTATTTATTACTCTTGCTGGCCCGATGGAAATTTGCGAGAGGTCTTGTACTTGGAGGCAACCAGAGTAATTGGAGAAATCCCACTCGGTCGATCAGGTGACCTTTGACCTCTACACTGCCTACTTAGAGCCTTGGTCTTTTCAAAACACTGTTTTTGTGTCAAGGGTTCTGGACACGTTTAACAGTTGTTGAAGTCAACGTCAGATAAATAATATATATTTGTAAGGACTATAGACAATAAAATGTTATACATCAAATGTGAGTTAAGTATGAGTCATCAAAGGCGGAGAATAAATGAAGAAAATATTCTATACACTAGACCTGGGGAATATTGATCAATGGTCACACTGTCGTATAAAAAGATATTTCCCTATAGTTTACCAGTAAATTTATGTCTAGTATGGATTATTAATACTCTGTTTTCTGTACCAGTAAATCTATGTCCGGTATGAATTATTAATTCAATGTTTTCTGTACCAGTAAATCTATGTCCGGTATGAATTATTGATTCAATGTTTTCTGTACCAGTAAATCTATGTCCGGTATGAATTATTAATTCAATGTTTTCTGTACCAGTAAATCTATGTCCGGTATGAATTATTAATTCAATGTTTTCTGTACCAGTAAATCTATGTCCGGTATGAATTATTAATTCAATGTTTTCTGTACCAGTAAATCTATGTCCGGTATGAATTATTAATACTCTGTTTTCTGTACCAGTAAATCTATGTCCGGTATGAATTATTAATACTCTGTTTTCTGTACCAGTAAATCTATGTCCGGTATGAATTATTAATTCAATGTTTTCTGTACCAGTAAATCTATGTCCGGTATGAATTATTAATACTCTGTTTTCTGTACCAGTAAATCTATGTCCGGTATGAATTATTAATTCAATGTTTTCTGTACCAGTAAATCTATGTCCGGTATGAATTATTAATACTCTGTTTTCTGTACCAGTAAATCTATGTCCGGTATGAATTATTAATTCACTGTTTTCTGTACCAGTAAATCTTTGTCCGGTATGAATTATTAATTCACTGTTTTCTGTACCAGTAAATCTATGTCCGGTATGAATTATTAATACTCTGTTTTCTGTACCAGTAAATCTATGTCCGGTATGAATTATTAATTCACTGTTTTCTGTACCAGTAAATCTATGTCCGGTATGAATTATTAATACTCTGTTTTCTGTACCAGTAAATCTATGTCCGGTATGAATTATTAATTCAATGTTTTCTGTACCAGTAAATCTATGTCCGGTATGAATTATTAATTCAATGTTTTCTGTACCAGTAAATCTATGTCCGGTATGAATTATTAATACAATGTTTTCTGTTTAAATCTATGTACCAGTAAATCTATGTCCGGTATGAATTATTAATTCAATGTTTTCTGTACCAGTAAATCTATGTCCGGTATCTATTATTAATTTTTCAATGAATTATTAATTCTGTTTTCTGTACCAGTAAATCTATGTCCGGTATGAATTATTAATTCAATGTTTTCTGTACCAGTACTCTGTTTTCTGTACCAGTAAATCTATGGTATGAATTATTAATTCAATGTTTTCTGTACCAGTAAATCTATGTCCGGTATGAATTATTAATACTCTGTTTTCTGTACCAGTAAATCTATGTCCGGTATGAATTATTAATACTCTGTTTTCTGTACCAGTAAATCTATGTCCGGTATGAATTGTTAATACTTTGTTTTCTGTGCCAGTAAATCTATGTCCGGTATGAATTATTAATTCACTGTTTTCTGTACCAGTAAATCTATGTCCGGTATGAATTATTAATACTTTGTTCTCTGTACCAGTAAATCTATGTCCGGTATGAATTATTAATTCACTGTTTTCTGTACCAGTAAATCTATGTCCGGTATGAATTATTAATACTCTGTTTTCTGTACCAGTAAATCTATGTCCGGTATGAATTATTAATTCAATGTTTTCTGTACCAGTAAATCTATGTCCGGTATGAATTATTAATACTCTGTTTTCTGTACCAGTAAATCTATGTCCGGTATGAATTATTAATTCACTGTTTTCTGTACCAGTAAATCTATGTCCGGTATGAATTATTAATACTCTGTTTTCTGTACCAGTAAATCTATGTCCGGTATGAATTGTTAATACTTTGTTCTCTGTACCAGTAAATCTATGTCCGGTATGAATTGTTAATACTTTGTTCTCTGTACCAGTAAATCTATGTCCGGTATGCAGAGGAAAACGATTAACATAGCAGAAAATGAATCAGCACTGCACACACCTCACCCGTTATTCACGACTTAATCAATCGCTTCTCTCATTTCCCCCAACCCTACAACCAAGCAAACATCGCCCCTACCCCTACCCCAACCCCAACCCTATAGCCAAGCAAACATCGCCCCTACACCTATCTCAACCCTACAGCCAAGCAAACATCGCCCCACCCCTACCCCAACCTACAGCCAAGCAAACATCGCCCCACCCCTACCCCAATCCTATAGCCAAGCAAACATCGCCCGTACCCATACCCCAACCCTACAGGAAAGCAATCATCGCCCCACCCAAACCCTAACCCTAAATCCAAGCAAACATGGCATTAACGGTCTATTTATCACGTTAATCCCGATATTACTGTCATGTCAAACTCTTAAACACTGATGTAAAACTCCGTGTTTAAAGAAGACATAATTCGGTTTTTAGTACACGTGTGCCAATCATTCAAGCATTTTGTGAGACTAGATTCAGGAACAAATCAATTATGGTGTTAAAAGTACATGTCTTGCTGCAGTCCGTGCACGTACATGTATCAAATGTTTTAAAACTTTTGTGTGTCTGTTAAAAAAAATCAGCGAAATTTGCATGATCTTAATACCACGAGGATAAATCGGAATTTTGTGACATCTTAATTATACTGTCGATGACCAAATTTGGACGGAGAACAGAATGATGACGAGGCTGAAGTCTTCATGAAAGGATTCACTTAAACACGGCACCAAGAAGCCTTTCCAGACGAGACGGACTATCGCTAGAGGCACTCCTGCATTCGTGAAGACAGATCTGTTTTCTTCACAGATGACGAAAACACACCTGCTTAAACCTAGTTTGTCTGTAGCTTTATAAACAGAATCCATTTATAACTAGCAATGTTTGCAAAAATTATGTTCTACGAAATATCATCAAGTTAATATTAAGCATTTTAAACAATTGGTCCTGACCGTGTAAAACTGAAATTCTTAAAACCGAATTTGATAATGAAATATAAAAATGTGACATGAATCAAACAGGAATTATTCCCCGTTCCAATTGCATATTGTGATCTACGTCAATTTCATAGGCAAACTCCCGGAAGTCAGTTTTTTTTATCTGAGCGGCCACAAATAAGCCCGGCACTATTATAAGATACTACGTAGAACCTACATATGAAGTTTAAGAAGACCTATGCAGCAGTTCTTAGCAAATAGTCACCACATTTTATGAAGGATAGGCGATCTAGAATCTAGAATGTAAATTCTATAAATGCTCAATCTTCTAGGTTGGAAGCATTGTTACCTGCACGTAGGACGTAACATATAGAGATAAACAAAGGCACATCTGTCAAGTGATGACAAGTTACAAATATTAATCAGTTTTATCATGAGACGGCAGTACAATACACCTGGGATTCAATATCCGCAAAGCAGATAAGCCGATAGATCTAAAAAAAATTCGATAAAAAACAGGTACAGTCATATCGAGTGTGTTTAGCACGCCATCTCAATCATGACAATGAAATTAGAATTGTACTCTCTCTCTCCTCCTTCTCCTCCCTCCCTCTCTCTCTCTCTCTCTCTCTCTCTCTCTCTCTCTCTCTCTCTCTCGCTCTCCCCCCTCTCTCTCCCTCGCCCTCTTCCTCTCTCCTTCCCCCTGTCTCCCCCCTCTCAATCTCCCTCTGTCTCCTCCTTCTCTCTCTCGCTCCATCTCTCTCCCCCTCTCTTTCTCTCTCTCTCTCCTCTGTCTCCCCTCTGTCTCCCCTCCTCTCTCGCTCTCCCTGATGATAAAGAACATTAATCATAAATAATACATTAGTACTACAATGCAACTTTGTCGATTCATCGAAGCATGAATTATTCCTGCACGAGTGATTTGCATTTCGTGAAACATCAAGTGTGTTTGGACTGTCTATCTGTCGAAACAATTCCTGAGCTAGATGTAGCCTAAAGCCTCCCCAGCATACATCTATCGTCTCCATAATCAGTCTATCGCTTGGACTATAATTTTGTGTGTACGTTTTACGAGAGCTGTGAACGTTATCTCACCACCATGTTGAATAATATATGAAGCGTAACGTGTTTACTACAATTACTTGTAGCGGTTTATCCATCATTTATTCCCTTTGTTTCAGCCTAATATCAGGTAACGTTCTTCTCTTAATTATTGCAATGCTGATACAGAAGACATCGGTTTCCGACAGTGTATTAGAGCTGATCACAAATACCTGCTGTGACCTGTCTGCTTGTCTTCTTCTGTCGAAAACAGCTGTGTTGAAATATAATTCTCGTGCGTTTTTCTTAATTAATCAGCTTTTCTGCTGTTAATGTCCCAGGTCTTGATCTCATAGAGTTCAAAGTCTTACGGCGTATTCAAGGTTCTCCACCATTAATCTGACGAAATACTCTCGATGTCGGTGTATGAGTTCTAGCCGTCATTTACCTAGTGAATGACTTCTGAAGGTTGTCCCCATACAGCTGATTTCAATTAAAAGTTTAAATGTTCAATGACTTGATCAGTTGACAAGATGAAATATAAAAAAAATCGATATAGAAAATTATCTTGATTACAGAAAACATTGAATTATGTATCTTAAGTTTGTGGGATTCACTGTTGTTTACCGTGTTCTCAGTGGAGAACATGGCATAACTTATTTTTATCTATCAGTATTTACCAAACATGTAGCGTCGAAGAGACAGTAAACATACTCCTGGTTTCATCGTCTTTGCGCTTTACCAAGTTTCTCGGATTTTGCCTTGTATTTAAATTATATTGATTTTGGTGTATTACGTCACGCCTTCCCTCTTATTGTCGTACTTATCCAGCCTCGCGATAACTGTGTTGAGTGAAATCAACATCTGTAAACTCATTCCGCTATTGTAAGTAAGATTAATGACACAGACTTAATAATTCAATTTCTATTTCGTATTTCTTTGGGTGGAAATAAAAGCCCAGAGGCATTGGTAGCTCTTAATAACAATACATAGCACTGAAAAAATGGATTTAGCACGAAACAATTTCAATATTTGATGATTATGTTGCAGTAAGTGAGAGTTTACCATATTCGTATCGACGTTGATTAGAGTCTATATTTCCTCTCTGTTGTCAACAACAGACTTAGATATTACTTAATGAAGGCACGTAGTCAGACGAAAGTGTTGTCTCACTCTCAGGCTGAAGATTACTGTAATCCGCGTTACAAATACCTAGATATGATAATCAAGTCTGCCTAACAAACCAGGTTTATTTGAATTTCAAATTAGTTATGTTTTTTTTTTTAATCTGATGAAGATGTGTCTATGTAAAACTATTGATTTTTATTACATATTGTTGGTACTGGGGTAAAAATTAATACAGTCACGTGATAATGATGTATGAATTACTTCACCCAATTGCCTTAGAATTGACAGTTTACTGGTATAACTCAGTCACGTGATACTAGGTGTGGCCCAGTCATGTGATACTTCGTTCAACACAATAATATGTAGGTATTGTCACATGATATCCAATAGTGTACTAACAAATGTGAAGTGTTTTTTTATAATTCAGGAAATATAGTGGGCTATTCTGTGACTACATCAATCACACTAGCTAACTTAATGGGCTATTCTGTGACTAGCATTAGTTAAATTAATGGGCTATTGTGTTACTATCATTAGTTAAATTAATGGGCTGTTCTGTGACTATGGAAATCACGTTATGAAATTTAATGGTCTATTAATTAAGTCGGCTATTCTGTGACTGTAACAACCACACTAGTTATTTAAGTGGGTTATTCTTTGACTACAACAATCAGATCAACTAATTCAATGGGTTATTTTGTGACTATAAAAATCACACTAGTAGATTTAGTAGGCTATTCTGTCCAATCTTTAAACATTTTGCTGACATCATTTAATAATCACGTGACACAGTGTTAGTGAATTATCTATGTTCTACCATAGACAACACTTTCCCTGTATAGACCAGCAGTTTAGATACCCTAGCACCACGTGCTTTCGTAAAAACCTGATTTTTAGGCTCTGTGATAGAGTTCCCTCAAATAAATTGTGCACGGAATGTACCGTCGTGACGAACAAACCTGACAACGAGTGTCGTGTAACGATAGTATTGAAATGTGGTGATAACAGTCACATGGGATGCTATATATAAATACTTATGGTGCATTAGGACAGAAGCGAGTTGTATCATTGGTGCATTCTGACATGTAACAAACAGCTGCAGTGATTCAACACTTCACGTTTCACAACACAGACACAGACAAGAACTTTGTTTTTTTTTAAATAATGGCTATATTGACACTCTCCAAAAGTCATTATGTGTTCGTACGGCACTTCATCCTCAACACTCAACGACTGTGGAAGTCATTCAATTTGACAAACGTCATGATTTTTTATCTTGACTGAAATCTGAATAGAGGATATCATGTGTACTGAGTCTTATTGCATAATCATATCAGCTAAACACACACCAGATATAACACAAAGACATCTTCTGCACATATCACATCAGTCAAACACACACCAGATATAACACAATGACGTCTTCTGTACATATCACATCAGTCAAACACACACCAGATATAACACAATGACATCTTCTGTACATATCACATCAGTCAAACACACACCAGATATAACACAATGACGTCTTCTGTACATATCACATCAGTCAAACACACACCAGATATAACACAATGACGTCTTCTGTACATATCACATCAGTCAAACACACACCAGATATAACACAATGACGTCTTCTGTACATATCACATCAGTCAAACACACACCAGATATAACACAATGACATCGTCTGTACATATCACATATCTACCTTTCTACCTACTTGTTGTCATTTGAGAATGTTCTTTTACTTAGAAGGATTGACAAAGTTTACATGGCGAGTATCGTCCATGATGCAAGAAGACGTTACTCTTATGGAACACCTGGTCGTATTCTTCTACGGCTTTCTGGGATAAATGTTGAAAGTTGAAGGAAGGAGTTCGTTTTGCGATTTGATGATTGACGGTTTTATGGCTTATTTATGGTTTGTGTTAGAATCGTCTGATATGTGCAAAGTTATGTTTACCTACAATATCGCCTAACACCACATCCTACTGATTAACCTGACAGCACTTTCCGTATTTTCAAACCATACAAAACTGACATAAAAAACTTGTTTATCACACATAAGATTCTATGAAGAACGGGGACTGTTTACCAAGATATTTTCTGCTGCTATTGTCCATAGACAAAGGATATTCCTTTAAATAGTTTTACACTTTAACATGTGTGAACTAACTTGAATATTTAAGACATGTAAAGTTTTGTCAACTTACGATATAGTTATGAATTTAAGCCAGCTGTGTCAACTTTCTCGAATTACGAAAAAAAAATACAGTTAAATATGACGGAATACCAACCGAGGATATAAGTACAATTAAAGTTACTTATGACAAGTAGATAAAGTTATATATTAAAAGTACAAATAGGTGTAAAGATTTCTCAAAAGACCCAAAAGTACACATATTGGATATAGTTGAGTCAAACAATGAATTAAACTGCATCATACAGCTGTCCTTCTAGGACTTGTCAGTGATGTTACATCATACAGCTGTTTCGTCCTTCTAGGACTCGTCATGATGCTATATCATACAGCTGTTTCGTCCTTCTAGGACTCGTCAGTGATGTTATATTCATACAGCTGTTTCGTCCTTCTAGGACTCGTCAGTGATGTTATATTCATACAGCTGTTTTGTCCTTCTAGGACTCGTCAGTGATGTTACATCATACAGCTGTTTCGTCCTTCTAGTACTCGTCAGTGATGTTACATCATACAGCTGTTTTGTCCTTCTAGGACTCGTCAGTGATGTTACATCATACAGCTGTTTCGTCCTTCTAGGACTCGTCAGTGATGTTACATCATACAGCTGTTTTGTCCTTCTAGGACTCGTCAGTGATGTTACATCATACAGCTGTTTCGTCCTTCTAGGACTCGTCAGTGATGTTATATTCATACAGCTGTTTCGTCCTTCTAAGACTCGTCAGTGATGTTATATTCATACAGCTGTTTTGTCCTTCTAGGACTCGTCAGTGATGTTACATCATACATTGTTTCGTCCTTCTATGACTCGTCAGTGATGCTAAGGGTATAACCTTTGAAGTCACGGAGTCGACTGAGGAAATAGAAAAAGATCGAAAGGAAAGCCAAAATTCAGACGGGGGGATGCACCATCCCAATAATTAAATAAATTTCGTAATTTTTATATATCGGAAAATTTTAAAACAACTTCAAGTTAAATTAGTTACGTAACTACATCCTATAGCCGGTTTGTTTAACCAAATATCTGACTGAAAGGAACCTTGGTTAACACTATAAGAAAAAAACTTGCTTCAAATATGATAAATTCAAATTTTAATTCATTAAAATAATTTTTGGATATGGAAATACAGTAAAACACGGATAAGTCGAACTCGACGGGACCAAATGAAATGTTCGACTCATCCGATGGTTCGACTTAAGCGTGTTTATATGAACGGAAACATCGTGCATGGAAATATGAGCCTATTTTCATCTTTTGTTTACCTGACACGTGTCTCACGGCATTGCATTGCGTAACAGTAATTAATAAATAATAATTAGATAAACACATTACGCAATAACGATATCTTTTATTTAAATAAACAGTTATATCTACGAACATAGAACGACGGATATGATGTGAAACACTTTTCCTCGCAGCACACGTGAAGACGCACTCACTCTTATATACATTGAATTAGGTGTCTAAAGCAATACAAATATTCTACCCAAGCGAGTATGAATATCTTTTGCAGTAATTTTTTCTGTCGACAATAATTTTAAATACACTTTAATTTTTCTTTGTTAAAATGTGTTAAAATCTGATTACCTTAGTTGTAAGGAGAGATGAACACCTTTAGAAATTTCAGGTGAATGAACAAACATATGCAATCTTAAATCTGTTATTGAAGGGGAGAAATTTACGAGAAACAGGTTGTATGGTTCTCATAAAATATTATCTCACCTGCGTAGAAAAGTATTGTGTCATTTAAAATATTAAGTTATGATGTGATCTATGATTTTTAAACATGATGTTAAATTCTGTCGGCTAAGCGTTGCTATTAAAATTAGCGACCGGGTAAATCGTGACAGGGAGAAATGGTCATAATAGATCTATTTATAGATCTCAAACGCTGTCTGAGGTACACATGCTGTCTGACAGCAGCAACAAGGAATCTGCACGGAAAGCAAGGCTTGGAAACATTTATCAATAGACTCTTAGAAAAGGGTCTTAAACCTCTCCAAATCTGTTTTATGTAAATTGAATTTGCAAGAAAATGGCCGTGTCGTAATCTCAAGCCATGGAGTTATTGGGAGATCATTTCTCGCTGACTCGTACTCTGTTTCAAGCACACGATTTCTGTTGATACTAATTGTACCAATAACACATAACGAGGAAATATTTATGAGCAAAAGTTAAAGAAGAAGCATTTTAACATTTGTGTTTGCGCATGAACAGAACATCATACCACACCGCTAAATAGATCGTACATCGATTGGCATTAGCTCCCGAATAACCATTTTATTGCAAGTTTCAGCTACGAGAAACAATTTATGGTTCTGATTGAGTGTTAAATAAATTGTTATCATGCTTCGAGTCCATATACATGCCGTAGATTCCGATATTAAAACTTAAATTTGATTTTAAAAATCTGTATATAAAAATATTATGTTTAAAACTTCAATAAGTGTTTGCTTCGTGATGCGTTGCACAGGGAGATAAAAAAATCATTTAACTCTCGAGCTGTCAAAGACGTGCAGTTTACCTTGACTCTAGGGCGGTGTCATAGCCTTAGTGTTTACAATAAGTTTAATTACAGGTGTTTCTTTCATCACCCGACATGCACTAGGGCACAAAACACAGGAAGTTGGACTTATTATGTCTGAAAATAATGTCGATTAGAAATAAAGAGCAGTTGACACGTCAAAATGACATTCTCGGTTAAAAGTATCAAAAAAGTTTAACTACACATTTTGAGTATCTGCCGAGTGCTTAAAGAAATGAAGAACAATTGGAAAACTTGGAGCAATACAACGAATGATCGATGTCGAAGTGTATATGACGTTGACGTTTTATTTGCTTGTGCTTATGTTGTGACGTCATGATATTGGTTGGCGTTATACGGCGGATACTTGAATGAATAAAGTTATTTTACTTCATGCCAATTTCCTTTCTTTAAAATCATCTTTCGGTTTAGCAAATATTAAGAGCAAGCAAAAAATTTAAGAAAACGAAAATGTTGTCACAGGATTTTTGAAAAACATAAGCCTCAGGAAGTCCGGAGTACTTTTGCGCCATGTCTCTCCACTTCCGGGAAAAAGTTTCTCAATTGCATCAATATTACTTTTGTCTCGTGCATGCTACCGTGTTTCGCTCGCACGCCTCTTGCGCGTTATAAGGACCTAGCAATCAGAAGCCACAGGCGTCCGAGCGGAGCCATTCAAAATCCAGATTTTGAAAATTAAATTAAGAGGTTGGAGTGAATTACCTCCCTTCCTATATTTGTAGTCTATATTTTCTGTTGTTCCCGAGTACCAGAAGCAGTACTCCAATTGAGAAATGATCTCGCTCAACCAGACTCTTGAAATATTGATGAAACTATTAAGCTGCTGAGTGAACGAGATTAGCGGAGAGACGGAGACAAAATATAATTTAGGGTGTTTGTAACTAAACCTTAATTCCTTGAAACGATATTTTTATAATTAGGAAAAGGCAATAAATAACAAATCAATATGCATAACTGTACACCTTGTCCTAATCTGACGAATACGAGAAAAGTGTTATTTTTTGTTAAACTATCCTCCTTGCATGGATGCACCACAAACGTTGCTGCGGGGCGGCCTGTGTCCAACTATTTTAATTACGTCTAGTTACGACCACGCTTTATGATGCCAGAATGTTTTTAGTGTTTATTTAAAGAACATTTTACAATTGAACTGGGTATAATTTACAAGACAAATGTTCATTTGGAATGTAGATGCGTTGGCTATGCAAATATCCTGGGTAAGGAAGGAAGAATTTACAATGTACGTGTACTTTTATATGAAGTGCATAACCATTTTAGATGTACATCAATGCGAAATGAATTCTACGTTTTCTTTGCTGTGTCTGCCTAAGCTTGATTCAGCTAAATCCATCTTAGCTATTTCTAGACAGAAATAATTTGCATTAGATTTAGAGTTTGCCATTGACAAAATTCACATTTTCAAGCAAACTTGCTTCAACAGTATAACTACATAATTAGTTTTTCGTTTATCCATCCATTCAAATTCAAATTAAGTTGTAATAATTTTCACTCTTGAAATAAAAGTAAAAACTGATAGTGACTAACAATCTTTTTCACTTAAACATATCACACAATTATCACAAGATACCGCCGGGACACATAGAGTTATTTCAGTGGATGCCTTAAGTTAATGTAGGTTACGAAATAAAATAGAGGAATCATTATACTAAATATGGATTTTTTTTGTTTCAGAGAGAGAGAATCATTTTTGACAGCTGTATTTTCGCCGCTATCATTATTGGGAACTTGATTGTGCTCCTAGCTGTATGGATATCAAGAAAGAAACGAAGGTCACGAATGACATTCTTTATCCAACAACTAGCTATCGCTGGTATGTCTTTTTATCTTCATCATCCGACAACTAGCTATCGCTGGTATGTCTTTTTATCTTCATCATCCGACAACTAGCGATCGCTGGTATGTCTTTTTATCTTCATCATCCGACAACTAGCGATCGCTGGTATGTCTTTTTATCTTCATCATCCGACAACTAGCGATCGCTGGTATGTCTTTTTATCTTCATCATCCGACAACTAGCGATCGCTGGTATGTCTTTTTATCTTCATCATCCGACATCTAGCTATCGCTGGTATGTCTTTTTATCTTCATCATCCGACATCTAGCTATCGCTGGTATGTCTTTTTATCTTCATCATCCGACAACTAGCTATCGCTGGTATGTCTTTTTATCTTCATCATCCGACAACTAGCTATCGCTGGTATGTCTTTTTATCTTCATCATCCGACAACTAGCGATCGCTGGTATGTCTTTTTATCTTCATCATCCGACATCTAGCTATCGCTGGTATGTCTTTTTATCTTCATCATCCGACAACTAGCGATCGCTGGTATGTCTTTTTATCTTCATCATCCGACAACTAGCGATCGCTGGTATGTCTTTTTATCTTCATCATCCGACATCTACCTATTGCTGGTATGTCTTTTTATCTTTATCATCCGACAACTAGCGATCGCTGGTATGTCTTTTTATCTTCATCATCCGACAACTAGCGATCGCTGGTATGTCTTTTTATCTTCATCATCCGACATCTAGCTATCGCTGGTATGTCTTTTTATCTTCATCATCCGACAACTAGCGATCGCTGGTATGTCTTTTTATCTTCATCATCCGACATCTAGCGATCGCTGGTATGTCTTTTTATCTTCATTATCCGACAACTAGCTATTGCTGTTATGTCTTTTTGTCTTCATCATCTAACATCTAGCCACCGGTTTTTACCTTCATTGTCCGTAACTACATACCACTGATTACAGATAAACGAGACACAAAGCCTGACTGGATCTAACCGTATTTATTATCATTAAAGAAAAAACATGAACGATGTTTGAGGATGAAAATAATGTTTCGACAAAATACACTCTATTGATAATTGCATTATTATCACGTACATGTCTTTAAAATTCCCAACGGAACGGATGTGTAGACATTTTTTATCTATGAAATAACTTGTTAATATTTCGTTCTGTTTTTGCATTTAAGACCTACTTGTTGGCCTGTTCAGTGTTCTTCCCGACCTTGTCTTGATGGTTGATGGAAAATGGAAAGGTGGAGACCCCGTTTGTAAAATTGTCAAATATTTACAGGTATGTACAATCAAACCTTTTCCTATCACCGTAACAGAGATGACCTCTCCTTGCGAGTCTGTAAGCTAAAACGTAGACTTATCCCAATGTTTGCAGGGTGTGATGACATGGCGCCGCTGTAGGTTAAAATGTAGACTTATCCTAATGTTTACAGGGCGTGATGATAGCGAAGCTGTAGGTTAAAATGTAGACTTATCCCAATGTTTGCAGGGTGTGATGACATGGCGCCGCTGTAGGTTAAAATGTAGACTTATCCTAATGTTTACAGGGCGTGATGATAGCGAAGCTGTAGGTTAAAATGTAGACTTATCCTAATGTTTACAGGGCGTGATGACATGGCGCCGCTGTAGCCTTAAATGTAGACATATCCCAGTGTTTACAGGGCGTGATGATAGCGCCGCTGTAGGTTAAAATGTTTGGGTATTTTAATGCTTACAGGACGCGATTACCTATGACTCTCCTATATCTCATGGACCTTTAGTGTATATTTGTCCTGATGTCTTTACAGATGGTGATCTACGGCGCCATCTATATTTAAGAAATCCTAAATATCTTACTTCACAGGGCTTGGTTACCTATGGCGCCACCTATATGTTGTAAAAACTTAATTGTAGAATTTTCCTAATGTTCGCCCGTGGCGATACCTACAGGTTTGTGACCTTAATTTCTTATTTTACATGGTGTTGTGACCTATGGCGCCACCTATGTGATGTAAAACTTAACTGTAGATTTATCCTAACGCTTGCCCGTGGCGCCACCTACGGGTTTGTGACCTTAATATATTATTTTACAGGCGTTGTGACCTATGGCGCCACCTATATGTTGTGAAACTTAAATTTAGATTTATCCTAATGTTTGCCCGTGGCGCCACCTACAGTTTGTGACCTTTATTTCTTATTTTTCAGGGCGTTGTGACCTATGGCTCCACCTATATGTTAGTAGCATTAAGTGTGGATAGATGGGACGCTGTCGCCCGTCCTATAGACGGTATCACCAATGCAAGTAAGTATTTCTCCTTTCTGTGTGCCATTTATGTTTATTTATTATCAAGTCACGTGCACCATGTATCTAGCAGTTAAATTTTATTAGTAGTTAATTAATAAATGTTAATAAATATTTGTACCGAAATATATCGATCAGCGCATAGTACATTTCATAAAATTGTTTCTATTTGTACGAGATTTTCGAGAGTTGTTGTCAGTTGGTACATTTGTGCGAGACTGAAAAATTGTTTTGGTTTGTCCAGATTTGCGTTGCAAGGTGCTCACTATATCAGCCTGGGCAGTTGCTGCTTTATTCTCCCTGCCCATGTTCCTGTTTGAGGACATACAAGGTTCCTGCATGATAAATTATTTTGAAGAATGGCAATGGCAGGTAGGTACGACAAGGTCATCAACTGACTGTTTCATATGTATAATTGATAATATCAAAGTATAAGGTATATGTTCTTTACACAAAAGTGAAGTCACTAAAAATATTCTTCAACAACAGATTAAATATATCATTTGATGTCTCATATCACAGTGCATAAACTCGTGTTCCACTAGAGTATAATAGCCTGACACAATAAAAAAAATCAAGAAAAAAAGAACATGCCAACATAATCATTATTCAAACTCTAATTACATAAAAACTGGGGCAAAATATGAAAAAAAAAACAAAGATAGAACGCTCAGTACTTTGATGTTTACTCCTCAGCTATATTTAGATCTGATAGAACACTCAGTACTTTGATGTTTACTCCTCAGCTATATCTAGATCTGATAGAACACTCAGTACTTTGATGTTTACTCCTCAGCTATATCTAGATCTGATAGAACACTCAGTACTTTGATGTTTACTCCTCAGCTATATCTAGATCTGATAGAACTCTCAGTACTTTGATGTTTTTCTCCTCAGCTATATCTAGATCTGATAGTACACTCAGTACTTTGATGTTTACTCCTCAGCTATATCTAGATCTGATAGAACTCTCAGTACTTTGATGTTTACTCCTCAGCTATATCTAGATCTGATAGAACACTCAGTACTTTGATGTTTACTCCTCAGCTATATCTAGATCTGATAGAACTCTCAGTACTTTGATGTTTACTCCTCAGCTATACCTAGATCTGATAGAACACTCAGTACTTTGATGTTTACTCCTCAGCTATATCTAGATCTGATAGAACACTCAGTACTTTGATGTTCACTCCTCAGCTATACCTAGATCTGATAGAACACTCAGTACTTTGATCTTTACTCCTCAGCTATATCTAGATCTGATAGAACACTCAGTACTTTGATGTTTACTCCTCAGCTATATTTAGATCTGATAGAACACTCAGTACTTTGATGTTTTTCTCCTCAGCTATATCTAGATCTGATAGAACACTCAGTACTTTGATTTTTACTCCTCAGCTATATCTAGATCTGATAGAACACTCAGTACTTTGATGTTTACTCCTCAGCTATATCTAGATCTGATGGAACACTCAGTACTTTGATGTTTTTCTCCTCAGCTATATTTAGATCTGATAGAACACTCAGTACTTTGATGTTTAGTCCTCAGCTATATCTAGATCTGATGGAACACTCAGTACTTTGATGTTTACTCCTCAGCTATATCTAGATCTGATAGAACACTCAGTACTTTGATGTTTACTCCTCAGCTATATCTAGATCTGATAGAACTCTCAGTACTTTGATGTTTTTCTCCTCAGCTATATCTAGATCTGATAGTACACTCAGTACTTTGATGTTTACTCCTCAGCTATATCTAGATCTGATAGAACTCTCAGTACTTTGATGTTTACTCCTCAGCTATACCTAGATCTGATAGAACAATCAGTACTTTGATGTTTACTCCTCAGCTATATCTAGATCTGATAGAACACTCAGTACTTTGATGTTTACTCCTCAGCTATATCTAGATCTGATAGAACACTCAGTACTTTGATGTTTTTCTCCTCAGCTATATTTAGATCTGATAGAACACTCAGTACTTTGATGTTTAGTCCTCAGCTATATCTAGATCTGATGGAACACTCAGTACTTTGATGTTTACTCCTCAGCTATATTTAGATCTGATAGAACACTCAGTACTTTGATGTTTACTCCTCAGCTATATCTAGATCTGATAGAACACTCAGTACTTTGATGTTTACTCCTCAGCTATACCTAGAACAGATAGAACACTCATTACTTTGATCTTTACTCCTCAGCTATATCTAGATCTGATAGAGCACTCAGTACTTTGATGTTTACTCCTCAGCTATACCTAGATCTGATATAACAATGAGTACTTTGATGTTTTCTCCTCAGCTATATCTAGATCTGATGGAACACTCAGTACTTTGATGTTTACTCCTCAGCTATATCTAGATCTGATAGAACTCTCAGTACTTTGATCTTTACTCCTCAGCTATATCTAGATCTGATAGAACTATCGGTACTTTGATGTTTACTCCTCAGCTATATCTAGATCTGATAGAACACTCAGTACTTTGATGTTTACTCCTCAGTTATATCTAGAACAGATAGAACTCTCAGTTCTTTGATGTTTTTCTCCTCAGCTATACCTAGTGTTGATAGCAGTAGCTGTGTTCTTCATCCCGACAGTCATCATCATCTATTGCTACGGCGCCATCATCCACATTCTCCTGCAGAAGACGTTTGAATGTACAGATGTGAAACCCAAAAGAGACAGGAGCGATGTTTCTCCCAAAAATGGTAAAAATTAACAAATAGCTTTAGAACATTTTCAGTTATCGGTTGTCTGTAAACTTTACTCCGGAAAAAAGCGCCAATCCCAAGACATATTGTCAATCATGTTACCAACACACATCCAGTGTTCGTTCGCTGGTCTCTCCCAGTGCATCGTGTACTTCCAATTCTTTGGCTTTCGCCAGAAGGATCCGGGTTCGATACCCAGATCAGTGATGGAGTAGTTAGTGTGACTTGAGTAATAACTGTTGTGAAAGAAACGGGGTTGATGCTTTGTGTTATTTTATTTCTGAATCCCTTTGTGAGGAAAGGGGATACTACAAACATTTTTTTTTTCGTCTTTAGGCATTTTCATATTTCCTGCTTCCGGAAAAATCGTCATTTCTTAAATTATGAAATGAAAACGTTTATGTTCTCCAAAAAGCGATTTTTTTTTACCTTTTCAACAAATATTAGAAACAATATATACGAGAACAACGATATTTGTTTGTTTGTACCAGGTACTCTTATTCGAAAATGACAAAATGACACACCCTAAGCTGTCCGAATTCATTCCCAGTCTGCGTGATAGAAGCTAGGTGATATGATAATTTCATTGTTAAATTTTCCTGAATGTTTATAATGAGCCTTTATGAGATTCCGTTCGATACAAAAACTGCATTAGGACCAAGTAATGTCTTGTGACATGTGTAATTGTAACCTTTCATATTTGTAAATGTTGAGAGTTCAAGCGTTACTAAGACATTTGCATTGACGTAACCATAAAAAAATCCAGTACACGTTTGTAAGTCGGGTCTCCTCACAAACGTCTGTTAGAAATGAATAATTTTAATCCAGTCAATATATTTGTACATAGATCTTCTCTGTATGTTTTTACAATAATTGCTGCGTCTGTCAGAAATTCCTTGGATAGGAGCCGATTTGAATGTGTATAACTCGAATGCGTATACGGCCAAAGTTGGATATGATTGACAACTAGGACGAAAACTATAAATATATATATAAAAAAAGAATATCGAAGCGCTTACTTGGCTGAGTAGAAGTCCGTGGATCAGCTGTTCAACTACATTATTCTGGTCATGCTTCACAGTGGCTACAATATAATATAATATATGACCTGTTTGACCACGAGTGATATAATATATGACCTGTTGACCACGAGTGATATAATATATGACATGTTTGACCACGAGTGATATAATATATGACCTGTTGACCACGAGTGATATAATATATGACCTGTTGACTATGAGTGATATAATATATGACCTGTTTGACCACGAGTGATATAATATATGACCTGTTGACCACGAGTGATATAATATATGACCTGTTTGACCACGAGTGATATAATATATGACCTGTTTGACCACGTGTGATATAATATATGACCTGTTTGACCACGAGTGATATAATATATGACCTACCTGTTGACCACGAGTGATATAATATATGACCTGTTTGACCACGTGTGATATAATATATGACCTATTTGACCACGAGTGATATAATATATGACCTGTCTGACCACGTGTGATATAATATATGACATGTTTGACCACGAGTGATATAATATATGACCTGTCTGACCACGTGTGATATAATATATGGCATGTTTGACCACGAGTGATATAATATATGACACTACCTGTTTATTGTACAGCTCCATAGCAACCAGGGTTTTCACAGATTGAGTTATACAGAAAATATACACTTGCTTTCGCTTAATTCCCCCATATTACTGCTTCAATAGAGCCTCCTTTACAGAAATAGATGCCTCACGGAATATTTCGTGATATAATATATGACAAGTGTAGGAAGACTGACAACCACGTGTTTGATTTGTTGCTTAAAATTTAATTTATATGTTAACATCGACATCTCAAGTCTCTGTTTCAAACGATTCTTTGTTAACTTTGTGTTTTCATGGATTTTATAGAATAATTTAACAAATTTAGAAAATAGTATAAAACGTATGTCACCTGAACCGCGCGCATCAATGATATCAACGGGAGGTAAATCTGACATAGTCTTGTCGTTTTTTAAATCTCATTTTTTCTAAAAAATATTATTTAAAATGTACATCAACAATAACATTTCTGTTTTTTTACTGTTTGAAAAATATGAGCGGTATTATATAAAGGTATAATTCAGTACTAAACGGTTGTCATCAAATACCAGCCGAACCTCTGGTCTGAATATTCTCTACTAGTGCTAAATTTAGAAAGAAAAAATATGGTAAACAATGCTTATGTCTGAAATTGTCTGTAAAATATGCCCTCAAATGTGTAAAAATAAATGCCATTATTTCCTTTAGGTTATAAAGCCCACAAGACATCTCGAGGATTTCGTAATGGTAAAAGACGAAGTTTGTCTCGGAGTTCCAGAGGAATCATACCACAAGCCAAGATCCGAACTATAAAGATGACAACGGGCATTGTAATAGGTGAGTATATCTACAAGGTTGGAGGGCATTGTAATAGGTGGGTATATCTATAAGGTTGGAGGGCATTGTAATAGGTGGGTATATCTATAAGGCTGGAGGGCATTGTAATAGGTGGGTATATCTATAAGGTTGGAGGGCATGGTAATAGGTGTGTATATCTATAAGGTTGGGGGCATTGTAATAGGTGGATATATCTATAAGGTTTGAGGGCATTGTGATAGGTGGGTATATCTATAAGGTTGGAGGGCATTGTGATAGGTGGGTATATCTATAAGGTTTGAGGGCATTGTGATAGATGGGTATATCTATAAGGTTGGAGGGCATTGTAATAGGTGTGTATATTTATAAGGTTGGAGGGCATTGTAATAGGTAGTTATATCTATAAGGTTGGAAGGCATTGTGATAGGTGGGTATATCGATAAGGTTGGAGGGCATTGTAATAGGTGTGTATATCTATAAGGTTGGAGGGCATTGTAATAGGTGGGTATATCTATAAGGTTGGAGGGCATTGTGATAGGTGGGTATATCTATAAGGTTTGAGGGCATTGTAATAGGTTGGTATATCTATTAGGTTGGAGGGCATTGAAATAGGTAGGTATATCTATTAGGTTGGAGGAAATATATCTATAAGGTTGGAGGGCATTGTAATAGGTTGGTATATCTATTAGGTTGGAGGGCATTGAAATAGGTAGGTATATCTATTAGGTTGGAGGAAATTGTAATAGGTGTGTATATCTATAAGGTTGGAGGGCATTGTAATAGGTGGGTATATCTATAAGGTTGGAGGGCATTGTAATAGGTTGGTATTTCTTTTAGGTTGGAGGGCATTGTAATAGGTAGGTATATCTATAAGGTTGGAGGGCATTGTAATAGGTGTGTATATCTATAAGGTTGGAGGGCATTGTAATAGGTGTGTATATCTATAAGGTTGGAGGGCATTGTAATAGGTTGGTATATCTATAAGGTTGGAGGAAATTGTAATAGGTGTGTAATAGGTGTGTATATCTATAAGGTTGGAGGGCATTGTAATAGGTTGGTATTTCTATTAGGTTGGAGGGCATTGTAATAGGTAGGTATATCTATAAGGTTGGAGGAAATTGTAATAGGTGTGTATATCTATAAGGTTGGAGGGCATTGTAATAGGTGGGTATGTCAATAAGGTTGGAGGGCATTGTAATAGGTGGGTATGTCAATAAGGTTGGAGGACATTGTAATAGGTGGGTATATCTATGATATCATAGGGCATTGTGAAAGGTGGGTATATCTTTAAGGTTGGAGGGCAGTACTGCCCATAACCTTAATAATTGTTACCTACTAGAAAGCCTGAAAATGTGTCTAAATTCATTATCTATTTTAATATATGGTTACCGTTTTTATAGCTGTATTGTTGATAGACGATAGTGGACAGAGTTCTCGGTGATAAAACTGATTATTATTTCGTAAGACTTTACTCGTCTTATTTCTAAAACCAAGGACGATCGTGGCTGCCTTGTCCGGACACCTACAAGAGGTTATGTAAGAGGCGGTCAGATGTCCATTTCTCCCTTATTTTGCAATTATGACAGATTTTACACATACACGTGCATTGTCATCAACCGCAATGATCATTTACGACCGTATGAATTTGATTACTAAAAGCCCATTCATCAGGGGTGCGTGTATTATTATCTATCGTTAAAATTCACTGGTGATCAACTACATCAAAGCTGAAACTGTTATCATCTTTGAGAAAACAAAACAGAAAAAAAACAAACTTTGAAGTGAGTTAGCATCAGCCGCATGTGTTGGCTGAGTTTTATCGACAACGATACCGTGTTAATTGGTTTTTTGTCGAGCTTATAATTTATAACATCGTTAGTCAGATCCACATGTTTCAAAGGAATTTTTATCGTTCATTTCACTTACTTCCGTATCAATTCACAGATAAGATACATGTATACCAAAGTGTCAAAAAAACCAAACTTTACCACAGCGTCAAACACAAACAAACTATACTTCAGTGTTAAGAGGCAAAAAGCACTATACTACGGCGTCCGGACGGCCCATTCACCTCACAGCGTCAAAACATAGACAAATCACATCACAGCGTTAAAACACACACAAATTACATCACAGCGTCAAAACATAGACAAATCACATCACAGCGTCAAAGCGCAGACAACTCACATCACAGCGTCAACGCGCTGACAATGCACATCACAGCGTCAAAACACAGACATATTATATAACGCGTCAAAACACAAAAATAGCATCACATCACCATCACATCAACACAAAGGTCAATGTAGTCCGTACGTGTATATATAGTATATATTATTTTTCAGTGTTCATTCTGTGTTGGAGCCCGTATTTTATTGTCAACCTTCTAGGCGTGTTTGGACACCTGGACTTTAGTAGTCAGCTAGTGGTAGGCTTGTACGCCTTCATTCAAAGCTTGGCCCCGCTCAACAGCGCGCTCAACCCCGTCATCTACGGTATCTTCAGCTCCCGGACGTGTCATCATCTCGTGTAAGTTAGCCATTAGATGTTTCTATTTTGAATCAAAATAGTACGTTATAGTAAAACTGCCTTAGTGTTGCAATCATTATATGACTAGTATGTAACGTCAATTCCCCTTCAATAACGTCGTCTTTTCCACTTGTATAACGTCTACTCCCCTTGTGTAACGTCTATTCCCCTTGTGTAACGTCTACTTCCCTTGTGTAACGTTTATTCCCCTTGTGTAACGTCTATTCCCCTTGTGTAATGTCTACTTCCCTTGTGTAACGTCTATTCCGCTTGTGTAACGTCTACTTCCCCTTGTGTGATGTCTATTCCCCTTGTGTAAAGTCTACTTCCCTTGTGTAACGTCTACTTCCCTTGTGTAACGTCTATTCCCCTTGTATAACGTCTACTTCCCCTTGTGTAACGTCTATTTCCCTTGTGTAATGTCTACTTCCCTTGTGTAACGTCTATTCCGCTTGTGTAACGTCTACTTCCCCTTGTGTAACGTCTACTCCTCTTGTGTAATGTCTACTCCCCAAGTGTAACGTTCATTTAACTTGTGTAACGTCTATTCCCCTTGTGTAAAGTCTATTTCCCTTGTGTAACGTCTACTTCCCTTGTGTAACGTCTATTCCTCTTGTATAACGTCTACTTCCCCTTGTGTAACGTCTACTTCCCTTGTGTAACGTCTATTCCGCATGTGTAACGTCTACTTCCCCTTGTGTGATGTCTATTCCCCTTGTGTAACGTCTACTTCCCCTGTGTAACGTATATTCCCCTTGTATAACGTCTACTTCCCCTTGTGTAACGTCTACTTACCCTTGTGTAACGTCTATTTCCCTTGTGTAATGTCTACTTCCCTTGTGTAACGTCTATTCCGCTTGTGTAACGTCTACTTCCCTTGTGTAACGTCTACTTCCCTTGTGTAACGTCTATTCCCCTTGTATAACGTCTACTTCCCCTTGTGTAACGTCTATTTCCCTTGTGTAATGTCTACTTCCCTTGTGTAACGTCTATTCCGCTTGTGTAACGTCTATTTCCCCTTGTGTAACGTCTACTCCTCTTGTGTGATGTCTACTCCCCAAGTGTAACGTTCATTTATCTTGTGTAACGTCTATTCCCCTTGTGTAAAGTCTACTTCCCTTGTGTAACGTCTACTTCCCCTGTGTAACGTATATTCCCCTTGTATAACGTCTACTTCCCCTTGTGTAACGTCTACTCCTCTTGTGTGATGTCTACTCCCCAAGTGTAACGTCCATTTCCCTTGTGTAACGTATATTCCACTTGTGTAACGTCTACTTCCCTTGTGTAACGTCTATTCCTCTTGTATAACGTCTACTTCCCCTTGTGTAACGTCTACTCCTCTTGTGTGATGTCTACTCCCCAAGTGTAACGTTCATTTAACTTGTGTAACGTCTATTCCCCTTGTGTAATGTCTACTCCCTTGTGTAATGTCTATTCCCCTTGTGTAATGTCTACTTCCCTTGTGTAACGTCTATTCTGCTTGTGTAACGTCTACTTCCCCTTGTGTGATGTCTATTCCCCTTGTGTAAAGTCTACTTCCCTTGTGTAACGTCTACTTCCCTTGTGTAACGTCTATTCCCCTTGTATAACGTCTACTTCCCCTTGTGTAACGTCTATTTCCCTTGTGTAATGTCTACTTCCCTTGTGTAACGTCTATTCCGCTTGTGTAACGTCTACTTCCCCTTGTGTAACGTCTACTCCTCTTGTGTAATGTCTACTCCCCAAGTGTAACGTTCATTTAACTTGTGTAACGTCTATTCCCCTTGTGTAAAGTCTACTTCCCTTGTGTAACGTCTACTTCCCTTGTGTAACGTATATTCCCCTTGTATAACGTCTACTTCCCCTTGTGTAACGTCTACTCCTCTTGTGTGATGTCTACTCCCCAAGTGTAACGTCCATTTCCCTTGTGTAACGTATATTCCACTTGTGTAACGTCTACTTCCCTTGTGTAACGTCTATTCCTCTTGTATAACGTCTACTTCCCCTTGTGTAACGTCTACTCCTCTTGTGTGATGTCTACTCCACAAGTGTAACGTCCATTTCCCTTGTGTAACGTATATTCCCCTTGTGTAACGTCTATTCCCCTTGTGTAACGTATATTCCCCTTGTGTAACGTCTACTTCCCTTGTGTAACGTCTATTCCCCTTGTGTAACGTCTATTCCCCTTGTGTAACGTCTACTTCCCTTGTGTAACGTCTATTCCTCTTGTATAACGTCTACTTCCCCTTGGGTAACGTCTACTCCTCTTGTGTGATGTCTACTCCACAAGTGTAACGTCCATTTCCCTTGTGTAACGTATATTCCACTTGTGTAACGTCTATTCCCCTTGTGTAACGTCTACTTCCCTTGTGTAACGTCTATTCCCTTGTGTAACGTCTATTCCCCTTGTGTAACATCTATTCCCCTTGTGTAACGTCTATTCCCCTTGTGTAACGTCTACTTCCCTTGTGTAACGTCTATTCCGCTTGTGTAACGTCAATTCCCCTTCAATAACGTCGTCTATTCCACTTGTATAACGTCTACTCCCCTTGTGTAACGTCTATTCCCCTTGTGTAACGTCTACTTCCCTTGTGTAACGTTTATTCCCCTTGTGTAACGTCTGTTCCCCTTGTGTAATGTCTACTTCCCTTGTGTAACGTCTATTCCGCATGTGTAACGTCTACTTCCCCTTGTGTGATGTCTATTCCCCTTGTGTAAAGTCTACTTCCCTTGTGTAACGTCTACTTCCCTTGTGTAACGTCTATTCCCCTTGTATAACGTCTACTTCCCCTTGTGTAACGTCTATTTCCCTTGTGTAATGTCTACTTCCCTTGTGTAACGTCTATTCCGCTTGTGTAACGTCTACTTCCCCTTGTGTAACGTCTACTCCTCTTGTGTGATGTCTACTCCCCAAGTGTAACGTTCATTTATCTTGTGTAACGTCTATTCCCCTTGTGTAAAGTCTACTTCCCTTGTGTAACGTCTACTTCCCCTGTGTAACGTATATTCCCCTTGTATAACGTCTACTTCCCCTTGTGTAACGTCTACTCCTCTTGTGTGATGTCTACTCCCCAAGTGTAACGTCCATTTCCCTTGTGTAACGTATATTCCACTTGTGTAACGTCTACTTCCCTAGTGTAACGTCTATTCCTCTTGTATAATGTCTATTCCCCTTGTATAACGTCTACTTCCCCTTGTGTAACGTCTATTTCCCTTGTGTAATGTCTACTTCCCTTGTGTAACGTCTATTCCGCTTCCCCCCTTGTGTAACGTCTACTCCTCTTGTGTGATGTCTACCCTTGTGTAACGTCTATTCCAACGTGTGTAACGTCTACTCCATTTATCCCCAAGTGTAACGTCTATTCCCCTTGTGTAAACGTCTATTCCCTTGTGTAACGTCTACTTCCCCTGTGTGTAACGTATATTCCCCTTGTATAACGTCTACTTCCCCTTGTGTAACGTCTACTCCTCTTGTGTGATGTCTACTCCCCAAGTGTAACGTCCATTTCCCTTGTGTAACGTATATTCCACTTGTGTAACGTCTACTTCCCTTGTGTAACGTCTATTCCTCTTGTATAACGTCTACTTCCCCTTGTGTAACGTCTACTCCTCTTGTGTGATGTCTACTCCCCAAGTGTAACGTTCATTTAACTTGTGTAACGTCTATTCCCCTTGTGTAAAGTCTACTTCCCTTGTGTAACGTCTACTTCCCTTGTGTAATGTCTATTCCCCTTGTGTAACGTCTATTCCCCTTGTGTAACGTCTATTCCCCTTGTGTAACGTCTACTCCCCTTGTGTAACGTCTACTCCCTTGTGTAACGTTTATTCCCCTTGTGTAACGTCTATTCCCCTTGTGTAACGTCTACTCCCTTGTGTAACGTCTATTCCCCTTGTGTAACGTATATTCCACTTGTGTAACGTCTACTCCCCTTGTGTAATGTCTACTCCCCTTGTGTATCGTCTACACCCCTTGTGTAACGTCCATTTCCCTTGTGTAACGTCTACTTTCCCTTGTATAACGTCTACTCCCTTGTGTAATGTCTATTCCCCTTGTGTAACGTCTATTCCCCTTGTGTAACGTCTACTCCCCTTGTGTAACGTCTACTCCCTTGTGTAACGTCTATTCCCCTTGTGTAACGTCTACTCCCCTTGTGTAACGTCTACTTCCCCTTATACTCTTATTGTGTCGAACGAGACTTAGATCTCAAGAGCAGTGGCTACAGAGTTTGGACAGACGCATTATAATTCGAGTTATGAGATTTTATGTAAATGGGATACACTGGTGTGTATATTTTTTACAGATGACAAGAAGAGTGCTTGTAAGTTACCACTGGGCAAAACGCTTACTATAATTTTTTCCATTAAAGTAGTTAAATATTAACTCCACTTTTTAATTTTTACAACATATATGATCCATGTTAGAACAATGAATATCAACAGCTTTTTCAGTCGAGATGAGATTGGGAGCAGGGTATCACCACGGAACCCCGTGCTTGTTTCTCTTCAGATCGAGAAATTGAACCCCCGTTGTCTTTTCATTCGACCACTAGAATATATGATCTAGAAGTCTTTAAGCGACATATTAGATTATTTAATGAGTTTAATATTCTATTTCACACTGATACAAATTGAAGATACTATTTATCAAATAATCATATCAAAATAAGTAAATATCTAAAACCACTCACAAAACAGGTGAAATCTTACTCGGACTCTCGTGGTAACTACATATACAAGCACGAGACGTCATTTGTATATGACATCACATATTGTTGTTTTTTTTGTTTGTTTTGTTTTGTTTTTTGTTTTTTTTTTTTGCTTTTTTTGTATAACATGTATGCCATACTATATTTATGATCACATAATAACAGAGAACAGGCATGTTATTAAAACCATATCTGTACCTAACACACTGTATTACTTTTTCACTCAGTTGTGACAGAATGAAGTCGGATATCATGTAGACATTGATAAAAGACAAATTCTCGGTTAATTCATTGTTGTGTCTATCACCTAACAATATGGCGATTTTAATAAAACTATGCGATTGTGACCTACTTTATCATTTATCATGTGACGTGGCGTCATTCCTCCGTATGTTGTCCGGTGTCTGACGTCCGTTATTTTTTCATTACAAAAATCGCTATCAGTCATATACAACTGAACGAAATTTTACCAAATTTTGTCAGTAGCATTTTTTTAGGGGGGGGGGAGCTGACGGAAGGGGATATAAGTTTTTTTTTTAAATTGTGGGTCTCGGCCCCACTAGGACCAGAAGCGGGGCCCCAATAATGGGAATAGATAAACTTCTATAGAATCTTTCTTCTGTAGGATAATCAGGTTTGTCTAAGAAATAATTGACTGAGGTTTTGTGTAACAGCGTCCTAGCATGGCCTTTACACATTTCAACGGAAGGTTTAGTCTTATGTAAAAGTCTTGCGCCGCACCCTGACGATACAGCAAAGACGACGTAGTAGGGAAGGCGAATACTAGATCAACAGGTTCTGAAAAAATAAACATTTTCTTAATATAATCACAAATTTATCCGACTTTTGGGAAAACAACGAATAATTGCGTCCAGATATGGACGTTTAGAAATTTCGAATCGATAGGAAATTCAATGTTAAAATGGCATCACTTTATTAGTACAATGCGATGCACAGTTTATGATATCATATATATATATATATTGGTATAAGCTTACTGACCCATGCTCTGCTAGCTATGCCGTCATTGTTTGTTAAGCCGCTTCTAATTGGCTAGTAGATCTGCGTAATAATTCCTAATCCGTTCAAGAAAGTTTTAAAATATGTCTTATCAATGAAGATAAACTATAAATAAGGTATGTGTACCGTGTTATAGGTGCATTGATAAAATAAACCGACTTTATTCTCGTTATGAATAACTTTCAGTAATTATTGATGACGTCATCTGATTAAGAAAGCCTCAATAAGTTTTATTAGTGACGTCACGTGTTTGTTTCATTATCGTTGCAGTACCTTCAGCTACCGAGGACAGCTACGGAGGACCTGTCCCTGCTGTAAGCGTTGCCTGAAGGAGCCAAATGTGTTAATCCCACGCTGGAGCCACACTGATGTGTCCTACAGCACCTGTCGCCAGACTATCACTCCAGACAAAAGCACTGACATGGTGAAACCCTCGGACAGTACGGAACTGTGTGACTTAGTTGTCACAAGTGATATGCTTGAGGAACACAGTCGATGCTAAAACGTAACCCCCCCCCCCCCCCCCCCCAAAAAAAAAAAATGTTGGTTTTTATTTGGATATCAAGGACAAAATGTTGTTAATATCATAACGACTACATCTATAACAATCACCTGAAATGTTCTGTCGGATCTCCACTCTTGTAAATACATATTACTGTCGGATACCTACACCTGTAATTACATCCTTACTTTCGGATTCCCACACATGTAATTACATTCTACTGTCGGATCCATACACCTGTAATTACATCCTTACTTTCGGATTTACCACACATGTAATTACATATTTACTGTCGGATCCATACACCTGTAATTACATCCTTACTTTCGGATCTCCACACCTGTAATTACATATTTACTCTCGGATTCCTACACATGTAATTACATCCTTACTTTCGGATTCCCACACCTGTAATTACATATTTACTCTCGGATTCCTACACATGTAATTACATCCTTACTTTCGGATCCCAACACTTGTAATTACATATTTACTCTCGGATTCCTACACATGTAATTACATCCTTAATTTCGGATCCCAACACCTGTAATTACATATTTACTCTCGGATTCCTACACATGTAATTACATCCTTACTTTCGCATTCCCACACATGTAATTACATTCTACTGTCGGATCTCTACACCTTTAATTACAATTATACTGTCGGATTCTTACACATGTAGTTACATTCCTCTGCCGGATCTCCACACCTGTAATTACATACTACTCACGGATTCCTACACATGTGATTACATACTAATGTCGAATCTCCGCACCTGTAATTACATTCTACTGTCGGATCCCTACATCTGTAATTACATTTTTACTGTCGGATCCCTACACCTGTAATTACATTTTTACTCTCGGATTCCTACACCTGTAATTACATCCCTCTGCCGGATCTCCACACCTGTACTTACATACTACTCTCGGATTCCTACACATGTAATTACATATCTTCTTTCAGACCTTCTCGACATGTAATTACATATCTACGGTCGGATCTCAACGTTGTGATGAAATAAAGGACCACACCTGTCAATAGACAAATGATAAGTGGAAATACCCGGTATGCTAACAGGTCACTCTATACCACAAAATTAGAGTGTCATCTGTGTCCGATGGTTTGTGATAAAAACTTGATTATCACTTGTATCGCTGAGGAAGGCTAAAACACTTATACCAACCGTGACAAAATCAACCGGATTGTCCCAGAACAATTCATTTTTATGATATTTGTATTAAGACAGAATTGGTGTTATTGTACGGAAAGTGTCACTGAAGGTAAAGAATCGGTGTTATTGTACGGAGAGTGTCACTGAAGGTAAAGAATCGGTGTTATTGTACGGAAAGTGTCACTGAAGGTAGAGAATCGGTGTCATTGTACGGAGAGTGTCACTGAAGGTAAAGAATCGGTGTTGTTGTACGGAGAGTGTCACTGAAGGTAAAGAATCGGTGTTATTGTACGGAGAGTGTCACTGAAGGTAAAGAATCGGTGTCATTGTACGGAGAGTGTCACTGAAGGTAAAGAATCGGTGTTGTTGTACGGAGAGTGTCACTGAAGGTAAAGAATCGGTGTTATTGTACGGAGAGTGTCACTGAAGCTAAAGAATCGGTGTCATTGTACGGAGAGTGTCACTGAAGGTAAAGAATCGGTGTCATTGTACGGAGAGTGTCACTGAAGCTAAAGAATCGGTGTCATTGTACGGAGAGTGTCACTGAAGGTAAAGAATCGGTGTTATTGTGCGGAGAGTGTCACTGAAGGTAAAGAATCGGTGTCATTGTACGGAGAGTGTCACTGAAGCTAAAGAATCGGTGTTATTGTACGGAGAGTGTCACTGAAGGTAAAGAATCGGTGTTATTGTGCGGAGAGTGTCACTGAAGGTAAAGAATCGGTGTCATTGTACGGAGAGTGTCACTGAAGCTAAAGAATCGGTGTCATTGTACGGAGAGTGTCACTGAAGGTAAAGAATCGGTGTCATTGTACGGAGAGTGTCACTGAAGGTAGAGAATCGGTGTTGTTGTACGGAGAGTGTCACTGAAGGTAGAGAATCGGTGTCATTGTACGGAGAGTGTCACTGAAGGTAAAGAATCGGTTTTATTGTATGAAGAGTGTCACTGAAGGTAAAGAATCGGTGTTATTGTACGGAGAGTGTCACTGAAGGTAGGGAATCGGTGTCATTGTGCGGAGAGTATCACTGAAGGTAGGGAATCGGTGTTATTGTACGGAGAGTGTCACTGAAGGTAAAGAATCGGTGTTGTTGTACGGAGAGTGTCACTGAAGCTAAAGAATCGGTGTTATTGTACGGAGAGTGTCACTGAAGGTAGAGAATCGGTGTCATTGTACGGAGAGTGTCACTGAAGCTAAAGAATCGGTGTTATTGTACGGAGAGTGTCACTGAAGGTAAAGAATCGGTGTTATTGTACGGAAAGTGTCACTGAAGGTAAAGAATCGGTGTTGTTGTACGGAGAGTGTCACTGAAGGTAAAGAATCGGTGTTATTGTACGGAGAGTGTCACTGAAGCTAAAGAATCGGTGTTATTGTACGGAGAGTGTCACTGAAGGTAAAGAATCGGTGTTATTGTGCGGAGAGTGTCACTGAAGGTAAAGAATCGGTGTCATTGTACGGAGAGTGTCACTGAAGGTAAAGAATCGGTGTCATTGTACGGAGAGTGTCACTGAAGGTAAAGAATCGGTGTTATTGTACGGAGAGTGTCACTGAAGGTAAAGAATCGGTGTTATTGTACGGAGAGTATCACTGAAGGTAAAGAATCGGATTTATGAAGTTGAAATATCGATCTATTTGTTACAAGCATATTGATTTTTCGGTCAGCAAATGCGATATATACAACAATTACCTGTATTTTAATTGATTTTGATTAATTGATAATGTTACCTGTCAATGTATAATTTCTTCAATTCTCCTGTCACTGTTATTTCTTGTGGGATTATGGAGAAGGAGGATTTTTGATTTTTTGAAACCTTGAATCAAACAACAAGGTCTTTTTCCCGATAGTTTAAGCATTATCATAGCACACTTACTCGTGGTCAAGGGGAGACGACTCCGTTTTTTTTTTTTTTTTGTGATATCTATCGATTTAATTAGTGTTATGCGTGACGTCTTCAATGTTCTCGTCTTGTTTTTTAAAACACCACAATACATATCGCTTATTGTGTTAAGTACACTGTTAATTTGTATTTGTTAACTGTTACACAACTCATTTTCATAATTAGACACTGCCGATGTCAAAGTTGTGTGACGTAAATTTTCAATATTGGTATTTCCAAAGTATGTTGATTACACTGTCTGAAAAAGGTCACAGAAACCGATTGTTGTGAGATTTTTTAAAAATATATATCACATCAGTCAATCATTTTATTTGGGCGCTAAGCGTGAAGTGTGAATCACAAAAAATGTTACATTGAGATGTGAATATTTTCAATGTTATTTCAAAGCAGTCCGTCCGTAACCAAGCTGTCTGTAGGAGGACAGGACAGACACGAAGATTGCGGAGTAGTATTGTTTGCATATGTATAGAATCTGTTGTTGTGCCTTGCTTTATTCGCAGACGTACTATCCCTGTTGGTTCACAGCTCCCGCGGTTGATCCCTTTATCCAGATTCTGTTGGCTGGTGTTATATATGTGATGTATGATTAAGTATGTATACCCAATAATCTTCAATGCATAAAATGATTCATGTATTCTACGATGGAAAATCACGTGATCTATAAATATAAACTTTATTTATTTTACAACAACGGGGAAAACCCACGTGGTCGGGAAGGTAACCTCTTACCTTTTCACGTCCGTTCCAGGAATCGAACCCCGGTCGGCTAGTGAAAGGAGAGTACGTTATCACTGCGCCACCCGATCACGTGATCTATGACGGTGTTGTGGGAGTAAGAACAATAGCCGAGAATAAAAAAGAATATGCCATTTAGATTTGCAGAGAGCGAAAATGATGGTAACCCCTTGAGTATCGAGGATGGATCATACGGTGAGAAACCACGTGACTCCCTGCCTTAACTGAATGATAAGATTTCTTGGATTCAACTTCATTGAGAGAATTTTATGTGTTTTTCATGGCTGGTATGACTTTGATATACATATACAATTATGAACAGATACGTCACCTGATGTGATCAAAGTGAGGCTTTTGTTCTGTTTCCTAGTGACAAGGAATAAATAAATTCCACAGCATAAACAAAAAACTTGTTTAATTTTAACTGTCGAAAGCTCAAGAAACTTAGAGGATCAGTATTGTATACCTAGTTCTAACTGAACATGTTATGATCAGCATCCTATTGGCCAAACCTATTTACTGCTGCGATGTGAATAGAAAACTTTTTTTTTCCGATCTATCGTATTTTTCGTTGTCACATTTATTGTTATACATACAGTCGTTGCCCAGTAAATGACACGCTCTAGGTGAGTTTCCCTTAACATCAGTAAGAATTAAAACTAAACCCATGGTCTTCGTTTCATTTCTTGTAGGTCGAATTTCGTAGTAGTAAATCAGTTTTTGCTTGATAGGATCCTACATACTCCTGGAAAGGAGGACAGAGGACATGCCATGTACAGAGCCAAGTTAATATAAAAAACAAAATTGCTTATCTTCCAGGAACAGAAAGCAAATGGAATCATCAAGAAATTATGATAAGCCGTTGAACTTTTGAATAATTAAGGAGACCATGTTTCACGGTTACTTGCACTTGCTTACAAATGTACCTGAAATGTTTCTTCATTTCGCAAGAACACAGACGTTCGTCCTGGTGAGGCGTTGCCCGGCAACGCGGGGAGTCGCGGAGACAGAAATCCTGTGAACCAACCAATGTCTTCATATCTTCGTGACATTATAACAACTCGTCCCCACATCAGTATTTTGTATAATCATGTGATGTCATATTTCCCTTGTAAAATGTAAAAACTTAATCACTAACTACTATATCCAAACGGAGCAGTATTTTTGATACCGTGAAACAGTAAACATACCCGTTAATGTGAGGTGCCCGTCACGGCAGCCATGATATGACGTCATATTTGGTGACGCTGACCCGGATATGATTATATAGTCATATCTCTATCGTGTTGACAATCCATTGTATATCATACTGTGTATACGATATCCTAATGTGTATGTTTATATTTGTTATTTTGAAACATCTTCAAGCATGATGTGTGATGATTTATGGTGAGTTATCACGTGACCTCTGACACTGATAATGATGTACAAATATACTTATTTCATCATTGGTTATTGTCTCATTACGACATAATTCCGCTCAGATACATCTCAGAATGCTTGTTAATTATTGAATTACTTTAATTGCATTACATTATTAAAATTTATTTAGTCAGGAATCTTATATACTTCATTCCATAAAAAAACCCCAGAAAATTGTGTTTCGTTATTTTTTTCAAGTTTTTTAATTCATGTTAAACATGTTTCATACATATACGAAGCTATGATTTTGCTTGTAGTGGATTCGTGTCCTCCACGGCTACATATGTTAATCGGAACCATTCGGGACTTTCCGTCACAATGTCATGTGATCATGTTATCCTGCCTGTAACATGTAATGTGCAAGGCCTACCATGTTTAAGGATTGAGATTTATTGTCTGTCTCATGTAGTCCCGGTTATCAATATTTTTATGTTATGTTGTCAATTTGTGAAATAAAACGATAATGTTGTATTTTGTGTTGGCTGTCGCTATATCACAAACTCGTAATATATACCTCAATTCCTATATCTGGAAATGAAAACTTGAATTAACTCCATCCTAAATTCTTACTTACTTACAAATCTCAAAAAAAAAACTAAGTCACATTGTATGTGCAATGAATCATCTTTAATATTTGGTTGAATCTGTCGCTCCTAGTTCCATCGTTTGGTGACGTCATGATGTGCTTCATTATACAGGTAATTACACTGAGAAAATGCAAATCACGGTAGGGATATATATATATATTAAAACGATTACGTCGAATTGCATTATTTCGGCTTGGGCACAATATCGCTTTACGGCAAAGAATCACTCTTGGCTTTAACCTTTAAATCCCTTGTCAAATAAAGATAGCTCTGATTGTATTTAAACTTAAGTAAAAGCTAATTTGTTAAGACAGTGAGTAGACGCTCGCCTTGTATATTCCTTGTAATGTGTTCACTTACCTACGATAAACGTCAATTCTGGCTTTTCTTCAAAGTAATAACAGTAATATACACAGACGATCTCACACAAGTTTCGGTTCGTATGAAGTTAATAAAACGAGTCAGGTTTTCTTCCGTCTTCGTTTTGTCGATCCTCCCTGCAATAAAACAAATGGACATTAAAGACAAACTAAACTAAAAGTAGACACTGCTTGAATAACCCTTGGGACCTGACACCTGTCGTTAGACCTACCTTTATCAACATTTGACAACCCTTGGGTACTAGCACCTGACTTGTTTAGTTATATTTATCATCATTTGACCAATCCTTGGGAACTAGCACCTTATATCTAGGTTACATCTTACGTACATAAAAAAGGAAAACATCACATACATGTATTATAACGAATTCACACCACATTACAACTCTCGCGCGCTTTCCACCAACAATAGTTATCCTATTACTGTGCAATAAATATGTTTTCTGGAATATTCCTAGAAATTCAAATACTTAATAATGTGCAATAGGTTGGATTTGAAGGAGTACACAAAATACTCTAAAGCGATCGTGAAAACTCCGAAACTTCTGTCACAAGTACTCATACAAATCCTATTATTACATAGTGGAAGGGAGATAACTCCTTTTGAATAATTTGAGTTCAGTGGAAGAATATCACACACACACGCAAACGCACACGCGCATGCACGCACGAACGAACGCACGCACGCAAAACTTGATAACAATAATTGATGAAATTTTAAATAGTTTTTATCAACAAAAATATCATATTTATATCACCCGATATCTTGAGTTTGTTGGCATACATATGGTTTTGTAATGTATTTGCTATTTTAAACAATAGAAAAATGTTCCCGGTTTTAGTAAATATCAGAAATTTCTAGACCTGGGCATCATATTTCATCAAGGAATTAACCGTAAACCCTGGAATTCTCAGGAATGTGTGCCTTTTTCCTTGAATTAAATAATTGTTTAATATATTTCCGCAATGCCAAGGTTTAGACCGTATTTGAAGACAAAGTATCGTTTACAATTTATCACAGTAGTTATGTAATATATTAGAGCTTAACCCGTCTTACACATTTTTTGTCAACCTCAGTCGACACAGAGAAACGGAAAATGTTACCAATACCTGTGTAACGATGAATGCGCGTTATTTGGTAATAGTGACAAATATCATGTCACAATATGAAATAAACATTATTAGTCTGTTTCTCCAGGGGCCCCCAAGGGGTTAGCTAGTAACGAATGAATTATTGATCATTGCCTGTGTAATTTGTTAACAGGTTTTTAGAGCTGGAAAGTCTGTAACGCCAGAATAGATATAACTTTACATTGCCATTATTACTATTCGGCTGTATTCAAATGTCGTGCACCAGTGTTTTATAGAAATTAGTATCGTTTATGACAGCAACGTCGCTATTGTTAATGGTATACGATACACACACATAATATCTCAACTAGGAATTATACAAGAGCATATCCCATTATGTACCAAGTACAAACTGAACATGTTAAATCGATCGATTGTATATACATATGGATTTTCAAAAAGCGTTACAGTCCACACACGAAAGACTTTTAAGTCAAATGTCGTTCAATCGGAACGCTGTATCATTCGGAGTTCCCCATGGGTTGGGGATAAGGGCCAGCATTATTCATCATATACAGAAATGACCTACCCGATACTTTACAGTCCGAAGCTTACCTTTTTGAGGATGAAACCTTAGTATTTAAACGTATACAGGGAAGTGAGGGTGCACAATGACTTGGATCATCACATGGCTACTAAAATTGAATCCCCAAAAGTGTAACTCTATGCGAATTGGTAGGAATAATGATGAACGAAAATATTATTTAAAAAACGCAAAATATAAGAAATATACAAGGAGAAAGACATACGAATAATTATTTATCATTTTTTGTCCTTTAATGAACACATGAGTACACAAAATGGTAAATTCTATGTTTGCACCACTACGGAGATCTGTTCACTTTCTAAATAAACATAAATTTATACAAGACACTAGTTCGTGTCAGCCTGGAATACGCCATAACTGTATGGCTACCGTATAAAATTAGGTCATGATTCATTTCAATGCCTCCGCTAGGATTCGAACTCGTGACCGATGATATACCTAGTCTGACGCTCTACCGTACGAGCTAAAGACAGCTTTTCTCTAGTCGATCGGTATATCGCGGCTAGTATTTACCAAGGTTTCATACTCTCCTTCCAGGAAATAACTCGTTCCAGAGTTTCAGGGGTTAACGTGGTACTTGTAAAAGAGATTTGTTAAAAAGACAGATAAAGCAGACACAGCGAATAAACACATAGATTATTCATAGCCGGGTAAGACACATGGAGTGGTCACAGCGAATGAACACATAGAGTTGTCATAGCGAAAAAAAACTCAAAGAGGAATCACATGTCGAATTGATACAAAGAGTAGTCAGAGCAGATAGACACACAGTAGTCATTGCAATTAGATTAATCACATCGAATAGACACATGGAGTATTTACATCGATGATGTCTCCATCACTACTTGTCGTCATGATGTCTCCTCTCACTACATGTCGTCATGATGTCTCCCCTCACTATATATCGTCATGATGTCTCTCCTCACCACATGTCGTCATTATGTCTGCCCTCACCACATGTCTTCATGATATCTCCTCTCACTACACGTCGGCATGATGTCTCCCCTCACTACATATCGTCATGATGTCTCCCCTCACCACACGTCGTCATGATGTCTCCCTTACTACATGTCGTCATGATATCTCCCTTCACCACATGTCGTCATGATGTATCCCTCACCACATGTCGTCATTATGTCTCCCCTCACCAAATGTTGTCATGATGTCTGCCCTCACCACATGTCGTCATGATATCTCCTCTCACTACACGTCGGCATGATGTCTCCCTCACTACATGTCGTCATGATATCTCCCTTCACCACACGTCGCCATGATGTTTCACTCACCACATGTCGTCATGATGTCTCCCCCATCACACGTCGTCATTATATCTCCCTCACCAAATTTCGTCATGATGTCTCCCCTCACCAAATGTCGTCATGATGTCTCCTCTCACTACATGTCGTCATGATGTCTCCCTCACCACATGTCGTCATTATGTCTCCCCTCACCAAATGTCGTCGAGATGTCTCCCTCACCACACGTCGGCATGATGTCTCCTCTCACTACATGTCGTCATGATGTCTCCCTCACCACATGTCGTCGAGATGTCTCCCTCACCACATGTCGTCATGATGTCTCCCTCACCACATGTCGTCATTATGTCTCCCCTTACCAAATGTCGTCATGATGTCTCCCTCACCACATGTCGTCGAGATGTCTCCCCTTGACAATGTTATCACTGTATCCACATTGTACTATATATTACAGTATATGATTCACGAGGTGCCATTTTCAAATGTTATACGTAGATTTCCTTCTGTCTGTTGCTGTGCAAGTCAAATTTGAGGACTTCGTGGGAAAAAATAAAAATTTTTAAAAAATATGAAAAAATGTCCATCTTAGATTCTGACTAAAATGTCGTTATTTCTTGAAAGGAAATGGAAAGATTGTAACGTATATGAGTACTTTTTCGAGATTCGATTTATTTACTGATAAAAGACAAATGGAGCCCATACCAAATGTAAATAATGATTGGGAAATCGTATTAGTGTATTTCCTAATATGACAAGTTCTGATACATAGAGGCCCTGACAAAGTTCGCTGAATAATATAATGGGAATCATACTAATATTTCATATAAAAAATTAGCTATTGAAAAATAGTCAATTATTCTATGCATGTACTGTATAGCATTATAAATTATACGGGCCAAAAGCAGACATCCAAAATAATAATCCCGTCGGAGGCCCCTTGAATGACGTAGCTGTACGACAGGGATAGCCCGACAACCATGCATTTGCTATTATTAGAACACGAGACCGAAAGTTATAAGAGGGTTCCCCGGATGTATATCATTAAATGCACAGAAAATGGCTGTCAAAACTAGCTCTCTTCTCTTCCGGATTTTGGTATTACTGATTGTTATTTTCGTGTTGGGTGAGTAGATTCTAGATACAGAGAATGTAGTTATACTGGACCTTTAGTATAGCTAATTGCCACAACAGGCCATTGATGCTCATTGTAGCCGATATCAATCATTTTGAGAAAAAATAATTTTGATAGTAACAGGAAACAAGGACGTAGATAGACAGTTATCTACGTCCCTGCTGGAAACGAGCAAATTATATTGGAATTGAAAATGTCTATGACCATGTCAACAGGTCGGGGAAAACTACAAATTTGCGTATAATAAACACTGACTTATTTTACACCTATTCGGTTATGGATTTGTTACTTAAAAGTAACCGAGATCACATCGTACTTCACATTTCATTCTTTTTTGACAAAGTCATATTTATTTAATCATGAAATTCATACAACAAGAAAAAATTTAATTCATTTCCATGTGTGAAAGTACTGATATGTCCAATGTTACAACAGAGTTATTATATTTGTCTCTAGTTACAACAATACAATTAATTACTATGGCAGCGACTGTTACATCAAGTTTTTAAGTAGCCAGCAATTTCAGCAAGTATCTTTTACATGTAGTACAAAATAATTTACCTCGTCATAAATTAATGCGACTTTTAGTAACATGTTGCAAAAGTTACTGTTAAAAGGATTTGGGCTATTTTTAGTAACTAATCCACTCCCAAATTTGCATATAATAGGCCAGTTTGTGTATTATACGCAAATTTGTGGTTTTTCCCTGACCTGGTCAATATCGAATACTGACCCCATCTCTCACCAAAACATCAGTCAGTTGATATGTATCATGTTGTATATTGTTGTGGGTGACTGAGAGCTGTAACGACACTGTATGACTAAAGCTGTATTGTTTACCATGGGAAAGGTAGCACACATTCTGATTTCCCAGAGTTACTGCCCTTTGTTTTCACTTTGTCAGTACTGGTATAGCAATATGCTAAGCTTGACAGCTGATGGGGACCAGGAATGGATAAAGCGAGTCCTAACAATTTACTACATACAGTATACAGACAGTTGTTAAAAACATGTGACTTCATGTAAAAAAAAGTGTAACTTCATTAAAGAAAATGTGTGACCTCATTAAAAATAGTCTTACTTCACTAAAAAATTGTGGCTTCATTACGTGGCTTCATTTAATTGCAAAATCAAACAGGAATTTTACTGCAGGAAAAGTGTTGCTGTAAAAATCGACTATTAAATAAAAAGATTGTGATGTAAAAACATTAAAATGTTATCTCCCTACAGACACATGTATATGGATTTTTTGATTACACATCTATTGGGTAATGGTCAAAACCTCTACGATGTAGGACCCTGACAAAATGCAATGTAGCTTACTGCATATTAATTTTATAATGATAAAATATTCCAAAAGTTTGTCCACATGTCCCCTATAATCAGTTTAGCAATTCATTAATGACTTTCAGTTGTTTAAGAAAGAATGGATGATTGTCCTTATAAGATGTCAGTCTCTGGTGTAGACCCTCACAGACACATCAAGCCATCAAATTAACATGCAGTAAGTGGTGCAGAGTCTGAAGTAACACAGACTAGCTGGAATGTAGTGGTTTACAACTTTCAATATCCCAGAATTATACAGACTAACCAGAGTGTTGTGGTCAAGGACCCTCATTCTCCTAGAATTATACAGACAAGTAGGAGTGTGTCGGTCTATGACCCTCAATCTCCCAGAATTATACAGACAAGCTGGAGTGTGTTGGTCTATGACCCTCAATCTCCCAGAATTCCAATGCGCTGTTGATGTTATATGTAACATTGTTGTTGCCAGTATCTCTAACTGAAGGAAGGAGAGGTGGAGGAGGAAGAGGAGGAGGAGGAAGAGGTGGAGGGAGAAGCTCAGGGAGAGGAAGATCAACCTCAAGATCATCAAGGTCAAGGTCGACAAGTTCAACAAAACGAAAGGGATATCTTGGATCCAACACGGCGACAAAAGCAGCCATAGCTGCTGGGGTTATCTATGGTGCCAGCTCTTGGCGTCGACGCCGAACGTACTACAGCAACCCAGACAGAGGTATAACTCCTAGGCATTTATAATAGTAGGTGAAGGTCATTTATAGTAGGTGAAAGCCATTTGGCTATGAATAGATAGTAAGTGAAGGTCATGTTTCTTGAAATAGACAGCAGGTAAAGGTCACTTTGACTGGAATAGTAATAAATGTTGATGGCTTGACTGGAAATATTTTGGTATTTAAAATTCATATCATCAAGTTGTTATGAGAATAGATTTCATATTTGAATAATCAACTTAGGAGAAAAAGTACATTTTGTGTGCCAATATTTTTCAAAAGAGAAAACGTCAGCTCAGTATAACAGACATTACAAGATAACAGTTTATATCATATTTTGCGCTGTTAATTTAAGCCTTTGATAAATTGATAAGCCAATTCATTGATAGAAAATACTGTAGAAAAGTGTGGTGTGATTTTCTCAGTGTATCATTGTATTGGGTGTATTTTTCTTTATAGTGCCAACTGCCTGCTACAACGACCGATACGTGACAAACACATATGGCAATGTGTCCTACCTTGGGCGGTTTGTGTGTCCAGGTGACGGGGATGAAGATGATGCCGAGTATTGTTGTGGAGAGGAAGGACAACAGACATGTTGTTCTTACTTTGATGAGTAAGTGTCACACATTTTTCCAAACAACTGGTGCATGCTGGGGATACACCGCATATCCATACAGTTAAACACGCATGTAGTTCTGGACATTTTAAACTAAAACTTTCACCAGAGGCAAAGTCAGGATTGTTTTAATGTAAGCTTTTGTCCATCACGGTGCACCATCTGCTTTGTGTCATGAAGAAAATTGACAAATTTTATTTCTTTAAAAGACATCTCAATCATTTTCCATCAAATTTAGACAGTGATTTGTATCAAACAGCAATCACCTACAAAAAGTCAGGCTCGCGCCTAAAAAGTATTAACCCCGAAATGTCAAGGGGCACCTCTGACAGTAAGGAGTCCTGTCTGAAAGGTCAGGGGTCATGCCCAAAAGGGAAAGAAGTCATCTCTGAAATATCAGGGGTCACCCTTAAAGGTAAAGGAGTCATCTGAAAGGTCAAAGGTGACCCTCAAAAAGTCAGGGGTCACCCTGGAAGGAAAGTAGTCACCTCGAAAAGTAAATGTGTCACCTCCAAAAGGAAAAGATTCACATAAAAAAAATGGCAGGGTGACCCCCAAAAAGTAAAGGAGGTGAGGTGGAGTGAGAGGGGGGGATTACTCCAAATCTGGGTCATCCCAAAAGGAAAGGAGTCACCACCAAATGGAAGAGGGATAATAAAAAAAGAAATATTTTTCGACTCCTCATAAATGCAAGCGTCTATCACACTTAGAAGAAAGTTGATGGCAGGTGGTGAGTCTTAAATTCAAAAGGAGCTGAATAAAGGGTGGGATATTTCACAGAACTTTTCTGAAAATTTCTCTCGGTATTTGAAGAAACTCTGTTGCAATTGTCAGCTTCAATACTGATGAAGAGTTTCCCAAAGCCACGAATGACTGTGTGACATGTCACGGTTACAAAATCTATAAGAACCTGTGACCTTTCTCAAAATATTTGTTACTTTTGTTCCTGAAGGATCTGTATTAAAGGTCTATGAAACAAACTGTGAAGTTCGAGGTGAAAAACAAGCACTTTACCACTGTGCCACCCGCCCAACTAAACATTGTGTTGCATTCTGTGTGTATCCATGACTTTGTGTTGACAGTGCTGGTCGAACCGCTGGTGTTATAATCGGCATCTTTGTTGCGTTTATCGTCGTTGGTGTCTGCATCTTTTGCTGCTGTAAACATAGGATGAAAGGAGGCAAGACGCCTGCACAGAGTATTCGATCACGATTTTCAAAACCTTCAGGTAATTTTTATTTTCTTCTCTTTTGTTTGAAGTGAAAGGGATGAAGTTTACTTATCAGCATGTTGCATGGCTTAATGTATTTCCACAATCATTTGTCTTTGTATGTTGAATTTATGCGTCAGATATGGATGATTTCTGGGTATGGTGAAGGTGTAAGGGTGTTTGACAACTATGATCAGTAATGCAATGTAAGGAACTATATGGTATATCACACAAATAAAAATATTTTTAATCATTCAGACCATTTGAACTCAAAAACATAATCTTACAATCATTTGTATAATGAGGGTGCCCAAATTTTGATTTTGACAGGTCCAAGTCACGAGATGGCAGCTGTGCCGCTGAACCAACCACTAGCGACTCCTAATAAAGGTTACTGTGTTACTCTCTCTTCCTTCTCTAAGGAAACTCTTCTGATCTGTCTAATAGTTGAAAATATCTGACCTGAAATAACCCCAAGGGGTTGACGTATCACTATTTACTCACAGTCAGAGGTAGATTTATTACAGAAAAATAAGCCCAGTGAATCAACACATCACTTCTTACAGTCAAAAGTAGATTTATTAGAGGACAATAAGCCCATGTGATCGACACATCACTTCTTACAGTCAGAGGTAGATTTATTAGAGGACAATAAGCCCATGTGATCAATGTATCACTTCTTACAGTCAGAGGTAGATTTATTACAGAACAATAAGCTCAGGTGATCAATGTATCACTTCTTACAGTCAGAGGTAGATTTATTACAGAACAATAAGCCCAGGTGATCAATGTATCACTTCTTACAGTCAGAGGTAGATTTATTACAGAACAATAAGCTCAGGTGATCAATGTATCACTTCTTACAGTCAGAAGTAGGTGTATTCCAGGACAAAAAGCTGAAGAGGTCATCATTTCACTTCTTACTCACAATAAGGGATGGGTTGATTACAGGACAATAAGCACAGGGGTCAGGACATCACTTCTTGCAATCATGTGATGGGTGTGTTGCAGGGCAATAAGCCTATTAGGCCATGTATAGTTATTTTGCTCATAGTCAGGTGGAAGGCTTAGGACAATGATTTGCATGGGTTTTTAATGTAACAAAGCTGTAATAAACATGTATATAGATGTGCTTATTACCAGGATTGGATTTACAAAATGTAGTGTTAGTATGCTATAGTTTGTCTGTATCTCATTTGCATGACCACTTCATCAGCTCCAGATCATTGATCCTCTGTGATAACCTGTCAGACAGGTCTTCATTCTGTGTACTTAGCTGCATGAGTGCAGGAATTAATTTTGTTAAGTCACAATCATTATAGATTGAGTGGAATTTTTCTACAATCCATCAAATTATGGGAATATGTGTATCCCTGGGGTCTCTGGGCTGTGAATTATCCCTGGGGTCTCTGGGCTGTGAATTATCCCTGGGGTCTCTGGGCTGTGAAGTTTCCCTGGGGTCTCTGGGCTGTGAATTATCCCTGGGGTCTCTGGGCTGTGAAGTATCCTTGGGTCACTGGGCTGTGAAGTATCCCTGGGTCTCTGGGCTGTGAAGTACCCCTGGGGTCTCTGGGCTGTGAAGTATTCCTGGGTTACTGGGCTGTGAATTATCCCTGGGGTCTCTGGGCTGTGAAGTATCCCTGGGTCACTGGACTGTGAAGTATCCCTGGGTCATTGGGCTGTGAATTATCCCTGGGATTTCTGGGCTGTGAATTATCCCTGGGGTCTCTGGGCTGTGAAGTATCCATGGGTCACTGGGCTGTGAAGTATCCCTGGGTCACTGGGCTGTGAAGTATCCCTGGGTCACTGGACTGTGAAGTATCCCTGGGTCACTGGGCTGTGAAGTATCCCTTGGGTCACTGGGCTGTGAAGTATCCCTTGGGTCTCTGGGCTGTGAAGAACCCCAAGGGTCACTGGGCTGTGAGGTTTCCCTGGCGTCTGCGGGCTGTGAATTATCCCTGGGGTCACTGGGCTGTGAAGTATCCCTTGGTCACAGGGTTGTGAACTATCCCTGGGGTCTCTGGGCTGTGAAGTATCCCTGGGTCTCTGGGCTGTGAAGTATCCCTAGGTTGGTGGGGCTGTGAAGAACCCCAAGGGTCACTGGACTGTGAAGTATCCCTGGGTCACTGGTCTGTGAAGTATCACTTGGTCACTGGGCTCTGAAGTTTCCCTGGGGTTGTTGGGCTGTGAAGTATCCACGTGTTGCTAGGCTGTGAAGTTTCCCTAGGGTTGTTGGGCTGTGAAGTTTCCCTGGGGTTGTTAGGTTGTGAAGTATCCACATGTCGCTGGGCCATGAAGTTTCCCTGGGGTTGTTGGGCTGTGAAGTTTCCCTGGGGTTGTTGGGCTGTGAAGTATCCACATGTCGCTGGGCTGTGAAGTTTCCCTGGGGTCACTTGGCTGTGAAGTATCCACGTGTCGCTGGGCTGTGAAGTTTCCCTGGGGTCTCTGGGCTGTGAAGTATCCACATGTCGCTGGGCTGTGAAGTTTCCCTGGGGTTGTTGGGCTGTGAAGTATACCCGGGGTCACTTGGCTTAAAGGAGATGAATCAATGTCTGGCTGTAGGTTTACTCTTATGTTGTTATGTTGTAGGACCTGGAACCTACCCTGCGGCTACCACCTACCAACCTTACTGTAAGTACCACAATTTTCTGTGGGTTGTGTGCAGGTTGTTTGTTACACCTTTTTAGACCCTCTCTGGGCTACATTCAATCATAAATATTCAGGTAATTTGATGGTGCAACTCTGTGATTTTCTGCAGGACACTTGATAATGAAACCAAACAAATACTTATCTAAGATTTAATAATTCTTTCCTGAAATATTTTGACACATACTTGTAATAACTGATATTTACCTTACAGCTCCGCCTATGCCTGCCACACAACCAATGATGCCGCAACCTATGCCTGCCACACAACCAATGGTGCCGCCGCCTATGTATGACACGGTAACGGGCCCCGCCCCCTACGATGTCAATAACCAAGGTAATTACAACAGCCAATAATGTAGTGGTAATATATCAAAATGTCACAGAGACATGCTCCTGCTCTGTTTGTGAATTAGTGACTTGGCTGCTGAAGGTGTCCCCCATTTTGGTATAAGTGCCATTGTAGAAGTGCCTCCTATTTGGTTTATAAACTATTCATAAATTAGGCTAAACAATTATGGTTCAAGTCTATTGTTACCACTCCTGGAAGGAGATGTTGTTATCAGTTTCAGCATTCTGATTGGTTCAAATTTTCCAACTGGTTACCAAGGCTACCTTGCTGCAGTACTTTGCCATAACTAAGCTGCCATCTTTCAAAATGGTGGCATACAATCTTAATGAGACAAGAAAGTATCATATTAAAATCTTTTTAGATCTGACGATATACAGAATGAGATTCGCTTCAGTCACAAACTAGTATTGCTCTGGTTTGAGTTAATTCTCAGCACAATATGATGGAATGCACAGGATTATGAAATCACTGACATTTATTCCTAGCAGTCTAGAAATATCAGTAGGTGGCAGTTGTCGACAGAATGAGTCAGAAAGATTCTTTAGAAAACATCTTATAATAATTGATAAACATGTGGTTAGTGACATTGTAGATATCATAATACATTTTTGTACCAAGTTTTACATTGGTATTTGTAAAATTGATCGAGTTATTGAGAGTATTTTCATGGAATACCGGCAGCAGATACTGTGTACCACACTTGTGAGTAGTGTCTGCAAACTGAATATCTTAAAATACTGAATAAAGTTGGTGACTACAAAAGACATAATTATATACTCAATATGATTTTGATACATAAGTATACAAATTTTCAGTCTCGTGTAACAATAACCGAGTTATGACGATTTTACTCTAGCATGATCAACCGCTTGGCACACTTGTGTACATTCTGCTCAAATAACATGGGTTTTTGTGAAGTGTTTTAGGACACTATTGCCGAACTGCTCCAAGGTACGAAGACATGAAAAGATAAATTGTTAACATTATTTTATCAGAGACATAAACATCATGTCTTTTGTTCCTTATCACATAATGGTATGTATTTGTCCCTCAGTTTATTTTATTTAAAGAATATTTCGATAACCATTGGTCAGTAAACATTTAACAGTCTACATACTCTTGTTCTGTTGAGGATTGGAAAACAAGCTGAATTAGTAATAGCCTGTTATTATTAATCAGTTAATTACTTGGCTTTTGAAGGAGTGACCCTTGTGAGGTTAATGACCTAATTGACTGTTGTAGGCATCCCCTTTGTTGGACTTATGACCTAATTACTTTAATGTTGTATGCGTGCCATCTGTTGGGTTTATGACCTGGATACGTGGCTATTGCAGGCGTGCCTTCTGTTGAGTTTAGGGCCTAATTACTTGGCTGTTGTGGGCGTGCCCTCAGTTGGGTTATTACCTAATAACTTGAGTGTTGTGGGCATGCCCTCTGTTAGGTTTGTGACCTAATTACTGGCTGTTGTGGGCATGCCCTCTGTTAGGTCTGTGACCTAATTACTGGCTGTTGTGAGTGTGCCCTCTGTTGGGTTTGTGATCTAATTACTTGGCTATTATAGGGGTGCCCTCTGTTGGGTCTGTGACCTAATAACTTGGCTATTATAGGGGTGCCCTCTGTTGTGTCTGTGACCTAATTACTTGGGTGTTGTGGGCATGCCCTCTGTTGGGTCTGTGACCTAATTACGTGGGTGTTGTGGGCATGCACTCTGTTGGGTCTGTGACCTAATTACTTGGGTGTTGTGGGCATGCACTCTGTTGGGTCTGTGACCTAATTACTTGGGTGTTGTGGGTGTGCCCTCTGTTGGGTCTGTGACCTTATTACTTGGGTGTTGTGGGTGTGCCCTCTGTTGGGTTTGTGACCTTATTACTTGGCTATTATAGGCGTGCCCTCTGTTGGGTTTGTGACCTAATTACTTGGCTATTATAGGCGTGCCCTCTGTTGGGTTTGTGCCGCCTGCTGCAGGATTCCAACCCTCTCCGACCGATGATCCATCAGCCCCAGCTGGTTACCAGACCCAGGGAACGTATCCTGCCTATGATAAGCCAGGTACTTTGGGTTTGGTTTTGTTGATGCATGCTTGGTACTCGTTTTGATTTTGATTGGTGTGGTGTTTGTTTGTTTGTTTTGATGTTATAAAAGACACTTTTTTGTTTGTGTTTGTAGGATGAGGAGATGTTTTGAACATGAATATATGCCTACATGTTTGTAGGATGAGGAGATATTTTGTACATGTATAAATGCCTACATGTTTGTAGGATGAGGAGATATTTTGTACATGTATAAATGCCTACATATTTGTAGGATGAGGAGATATTTTGTACATGTATAAATGCCTACATGTTTGTAGGATGAGATATTTTGTACATGTATGCATGCTTATTTCTTTAATTTCTTTTTTAGTTGAGCATGTTTTACAGGTGTGAACTGATTATCTTGTAGATATGAGAGCATTGTCACACTTAACCTTCACCAATGTTTTCTTATTTTGTTGTTATTGAATATGTAAAAAGCTTTAGATGTTATTTCTAAGGGAGATAACTTGTAGATTAGCTGATTGTCGTTTAGCCATTTGGACTTCCTAACATTCATCTTTGATTAATTTGACTACAATCATGAGATGGTGGGCTGTTTAAATCACTCTGTGGTCCGTGGTCCGTTGTCCGTTGTCCGTTCCATCTGTCTATCCTCAATAATTTCCTAAGAATCACTGGATGAATCTTTTTCAAAATTTATATATAGGTTTTCCTTGGTCCATATTTGTGCATTGTTCCATTTTCAAACTGATCTGAAAAACAACATGGCCAACAGGTAGCCATCTTGGATTTTGACAGTAAAAGTTTGTTATCACCATATGTAGATTCCTTATGATCCCTAGCTGTGCATTATAGTTGTGCATTATCTTGTTTTGGGAATTATCTGAAAAACAGTTGGTCAATAGATGGCCATCTTGGTTTTCGATGATGAACAATTGTTAGCTTTATTTCATGAGAAGTACTGAACGGATCTGTTACAAATTTCCTGTCTATGTTTAGCTTGATTCCTACATGTAGCTGTACTCATTCAATTTTGAATGAGATCGGAAAGAAGAATAGCTGACAGGTGGCCATCTTGGATTATTTACAATGAATGATTGTTATTGCTATTTTCTGAGTGGTATTGGATATATCTGTCTCAAATTTCATATGAACATTATTATACTTTAAGCACAAAAGTGGAATGATGCCTTGTGGAGACAAACCAAAACCAGAATCTATTTTTTTCATTATGACATCAGAACTTTCGAGGTACAAGACTTCTATGTGTAATCGCATCAAAAAGAAGAGAAAAAAAATCAGAGCCTAAATATAGATGTTTAAGTTTCATGTCAGTTTGAATAGGCAGTATAGGTATTTGTAAAAGGGGATGGTAATGTCAGATATACTCTTTATATTTTTGTTTTCAGCCCTTATCCACACATTTAAGGCCCCTACACAGCCCCGATGAAAGATATTTTCACTTCGATAATTCATACCAGTATTCTGAACCTGAGAAAGCTAGATAGAATTGTAAGATCATCTAGTTTTTGTTTTTTCTGACTTTGTAAAATATCCATTTTGGTTAACTCCAATAATTTTCGTGACATCTGAAATCGTTAACTATTAGTTTCATTAACTCTGTCCCACCTTTTCATAACAGAACGTTTAGTATTTGATATGTATATAGAGCCACTATTCTTAATTTATTCTCCCAAATTTCTATATATTATGAGCTACATCTTGGGGAGTTCGTGTAGTTTAGCACTCGTTTACATAATGGTTGATACAATGAAAGATATCTCTCTCTCTTGAAATGCAAATCCAGACTTGTCTAAATGATGAAATTCATGACACGAAAAAAAAGATTTTCTGAATAATTTAAGGTTTGGAAATGATAAGCCTTTCTGTGACATGAGTAAGCCCTTCTATATAGAATGTGGCACTGATATCAGTAAGCCCTTTTGTGTAATTTTAGGTTCTGAGATTAGTAAGCCCTTCTGTATAATTTGTAGTACTGATATAATGTTCCGACATATCTGTGTAATTTAAGGTTCAGACATGAGTAATCCCATGTATATAATTTGTGGTACTGATATAATATTCAGACATATCTGTATGATTTTAGGTTCAGATATGAGTAAGCCCATCTTTATAATTTGTGGTACTGGTATAATGTTCAGACCTTCTGTATAATTTAAGGTACAGACATGAGTAAGCCCCCTTTGCCACCAGGAGATGTGAGTGCGACCCCTTATCCTGTTCAACCGGAAGGTAAGCCCTGCTGTAAACGTGATTATATCCACTATCTTATGCAAGGTCATATTTAAGTTCATTCGATGAATTTGATCTGTCTGAGGATTTTACACCAGCGTTACATTTAACTTTTTTTTTTCTATTTTGCGATATAATCCTAGTATTAATGAATATATGATGATTTTTTTTGTTTGTCATAAATGAAGTTCCGCTATCCCTTGGCTAGAAGGATAATAACCATGTTTTGTTTTCCAGCTCCACCCTACCCAGGAGCCTATCCAACTGGTCAAAACACTGCTCCACCGTATGGTGTGCAGCCCTACCCAGCAGTGAACCCTTCCCCACAGCCATATCCTTCAGCACCTGTAGGATACGACTCCCCAGGTGCGTTACCTTACCCTGCTCAGCCGCCACCACAGTGAGTCCTAGATCAGACCAGGTCTGGAACTGTTGTATCAGAAATTGTCTAAAGTTGGGTTTTCTTTGGGGAGGACAGTAAAGGACCAATAAGTCATGGTTCATAGTCACGTAATAGACATTCAATACTGAATTAAATTTTTTTTTTTTTTTTTAATCTTTAAACAGAAAATGGCTGTTGTTATAAAAATAAGAAATGTTTTCGTTCTGGAATTTTTATCATAAATTTCACTTTACAAGAATTGAAGTGAATTTATTGTTGAGCGTATAAAAATATCATTTTATTGTTATATTCAAGTACAGTTGAACCTTGTTAACTTGAACTCTTATCACTAAAAAATTGTGTATAATTAAAAGTATTTTGTTGGTCACGGCCCAACTTCCTTAAATTTAATACCTGAGATACTCCGAGATAACGAGGTTTGACTGTTAAATTCATAGTAGTACGTTGTTTTTCTTAGGAATTGTGAAATTAACCTGAGATGGCCATGAATTTTAATGTTAAAATGAAAAATAATGGTTGTAAGTGTAAGTGTTGTTAAACAAACAATTCTTACCTTTTATGGACTGATTGAGACACCTTATGCAGTTTGTATATGAGTCCATCTACACAGGTAGATTTTAAAGTGGTGAGGAGAGACTCTTTGTGAAGATTCAGATTAACAGTCAAATAATTTGTGTTATTGTAAACCTTTCCAAACAAGGACGATGGAGTAAGAAGATTTGTACTTAATCATCAAAACAGTCAAAGCAAAATACGATGACTGCCGGCCATATAAATATGATACAACAGAGCTGTGTTTGGTTGTGGCACCGTGAAGTGTGATCATTTCTCTTTTGTTAGATATTTAAATACCCTTGTTTACAATACTTTGTATATTTCTTCAACTTTCTGGAGGGTTAAATTGCCTGCTAAAACTGCAGAGTTTCTTGAAGAATTCTTGTATTTTTAACATTTAATATTGATAGTTGATAGCTATAGATAGAGGCTTATTATCTTCAAAAAGCAAGTTTGCCCATGAATACAAAAATAACTTATTAAAACTTTTGATACACCGGTGAAATATAGATGACCTAATGATGGTACAATGTTGAAACTATTCTGAGATATAGTATTTGGTTTGTTTATGAGATTCTGTCTACAGTCTGCTACAGTCTACATCTCCGACATGTTGACCTGTACGTAGTGTCACGGTAAAATGACACCTGTTGTAACTATTGTCAGTTATGTCTGAGTGAGTGATGACTGATGTTATAATTTGTTTATAGTGTTTGTTGTGAATATGAAATAAAAAATCTTATTTTATCACAACAATATACCCTAAAAACTAGAAAATAAGCGGATCTCAGAAATAAGCCTATCCTGAAAATAAGCTTGTGGTTTCTTAAATAAATATACCTGAATTTGCTTACAGAAAATAAGCCAAGTTGTTGCTTTTTAGTTTTTAGGTCATTATCTGAGAACTGCCTTTGACCAATTCAGGGGAACAGCTTAAGATTATATCATTGACCTGCTTATGGGGCTCAGGAGGCTTTAAGAACAAAAGGTGAAGGCCATAATATTGCAATATCTTTGTTGCCATGGCTACCAGCTTCTAGAGCATCATGTAAAACAGAACAAACAGGTCTAGGCCATTATATTGAAATATCTTTGTTGCCATGGCTACCAGCTTCTAGAGAATCATGTAAAACAGAACAAACAGGTCTAGGCCATTATATTGAAATATCTTTGTTGCCATGGTTACTAGGTTCTAAAGCAGCATGTGAAATAGAATAATCAGGTCTAGGCCATATAATAAAATACCTCTGTTGCCATAGATACCAGGTTGTAAAGCAATATGTAAGATAGAACAACCAAGTCTAGGCAATATGATAAAAAAGAGCGGTGTTGCCATGGTTACCAGGTTCTAGTTTTCTAAAATCAGGGGAAATGTACCTGGTTATCATGGCTGTCTCATTTTTCTGTCAATTTCAGTGTCTTACCCACTTTACATTAGATCTGCAGTACTGTAAATTCTGCAGCCACCATCAGACAAGAACTTCCTGTTTTGTATAAAATAACAGTTGTGATTCCATCAGGCCTAAATATATAACACCTTAATCCTTCTGATCCTCTTGCCATTCATCAAGAGCTTTAATATTGTCATGTTGTACCGCCGCCCATGGTACCAGTAACATAACAACAAGCATAGAAATTTCATTATATACAACTTACATATTTTTTGTTCTGTTTTTTTTTTTTTTTTACACATTTTTGTGATTTAATCTTTATGTTATACAGTTCTTGGCAATTGTAAATATTTGTGTACATGTACATTCAGGCAATTTCAACGTAAACTATTTACAATGTGACAGTTCTTTTTTCTGTTTAATGTGAGATTTAATATAAATGTATGCAACTGGATTACCATATTGTTTGTTGTATGGTTTTGATGGACTGTTTTTCATCATTATCCAGGTATATATTTGACATCTACATGTAGTGTTGTAAATATTGTAGCATATTTAACCTTGTGACATTCTTTGTTTTTAGTGTTGTGAACTGAAGTACGGGACAAGATATATAATATATATGTTTTTGTAAATTAAAAGAGGTAGATTTTTTCCTGAATAATTTTTACCCATTTTAGTAAATTTTTAAAATTCATTTTATCATTTTTTTAACAAATAATAATTTTTCTCATTGGCATTGATGTATGTACATTTTTTTAATATAGATATATTTTAATAAAATGTCTTACTTATAGAGTTGGTGGACAATAATACTGTGAGACATAAGTGACAGTGTTCAATTGAAGTAGTCAACACAATTGCTCAACAGAATGTTATGGATAAACAGTTCATTTTCATATTTACATTTTCAAATATATTATTTTTTAATGAGGATACATATACTACTTTGTAATTATAACTTGCTTGTAGTTCAAAGTGTCACTGTCAGAATAACATGCCATGACAGCTATTAACAGTATCTTAAAGTGTTCACTTGAACCTCTTTTTCTGATGTGATTGATACAGAAAATATTTTTTTAATTCTTACCTGTATTTTACTTATGTTTTGAAACCCTCTCAATCTCAGCTATCTGCCCAAAGAGGACAGACTGACAACATGGCACAGTAATTATCGATTAGATTGTGCAAGGTACAGGTCTGTTTAACAGTAACATTAATAATTTCAAGGCATTATTTACTGGTAATGTCTTACAGTTCTAAAATCATATTCACCTTGGAAAATTTACAATACATTACGTCAACACCAATCCGCTCATCCTCGATCCCCTTGTTAACCTGTGTTAGCACTAAGTTCAAAATATTCACTCTTTGTAATGCCTTGATTGGTATATTCACACCTTATTCTTCTTCACCCAAGATAACACCTTTGTTCCCAATATTCACCCAAGATAACACCTTGATCCCAATTTTCACCCATGATAACACCTTGATCCCAATTTTCACCCAAGATAACACCTTGATCCCAATATTCACCCAAGATAACACCTTGATCCCAATATTCACCCATGATAACACCTTGATCCCAATATTCACCCAAGATAACACCTTGATCCCAATATTCACCCATGATAAAACCTTGACCCCAATATTCACCAAAGATGACACCTTAGTCCTAATATTCACCCATGATAACACCTTGATCCCAATATTCACCAAAGATAACACCTTGATCCCAATATTCACCCATGATGACACCTTGATCTCAATATTCACCAAAGATAACACCTTGATCCCAATATTCACCCAAGATAACACCTTGATCCCAATATTCACCCATGATAACACCTTGACCCCAATATTCACCCAAGATGACACCTTAGTCCTAATATTCACCCATGATAACACCTTGATCCCAATATTCACCCAAGATAACACCTTGATCCCAATATTCATCCATGACATCTTAATCCTAATATTCACCCATGATAACACCTTGATCCCAATATTCACCCAAGATAACACCTTGATCCCAATATTCACCCAAGATAACACCTTAACCCCAATATTCACCCATGATGACACCTTAATCCTAATATTCACCCATGTTAACACCTTATCAGAATTAATTGAAGGCTCATAAGGATAACACCTTAATTTTGATTTTCGCCCTTGGTATCAAATCATGATTCGAATAGTTATTTGTGACAACACCTAATATTCACATGTGGTAACAATATCAACACCTAGATGGAATTAGTATTGTTATCCTGTTTATTTTTATTTTTTTTCCACCAAAATAAATTGGTATTACATTAGTCTAGCTTTCCGAGAATCACAATTCTGTGCCATTACTTACAGAGGTAGTAAGTCCTTGGTTCATAATTATTCAAAGAAAGGATGTGTGGACCTTTTGTTTATGCCAGTACATAATGTGTTTAATTATGGTTCAGCAACCAAGCTTCATGTACACAAGGCATGGATCATGTCAGTACATGTATACTGGGTATATATAACTGGACTTTCAACAGTGACTCTTTGTGTTGAAGATTCTCCGTTATTGTTGGAATGATATAGTATTTTCACCTTCCCCTACAACCTTATATATATAAACTTTATTTATTTTACAACAATTGTGAAACAAGTTATGTCAACTTATACTAATCACTCTTGTTGGCCTGGATGTAAGCGCGCGAGGGGTCTTATTGCGGGAGGAAACCGGAGTACCTTGGAAAACCCAGGTGGTCGGGCAGGTAACCCCTTACCTTTTCACGTCCGTTCCGGGAATCGAACCCCGGTCGGCTAGATGAAAGGCGAGTGCGTTACCACTGCGCCACCCGACCACCCTTACACAGGTACACAGATGTCAATTGTATTGTTACAAGTTTTAAATACCTGGTAAATCTGTAAATGATTGGATTCGATCTTACCAATACTTATTGATTTTTTTAAATTTCAATTATTTTTAGGATTTATGTATCTGTCCCCTCATTTTTGTGGCCACCAATTTTTACCGCCTTTGTATTTTTTTAAAAAAAATCTGACTTTAAAATAACTAAAACACTTTCATACTGAAATATAGAATGACTTGTCACTTTCCAAATTTTTGTCCATTTCGTAAGCTTTGCTTGTGCCTTTTTATTTCTGGATATTTCTGCTTTTATATAAATAATTTTACATGTCAGAGTTATGTGGCAGGGTTATGTGGCAGGGAAATGTGGTGGCAAAGTTAGTGGCAGGTTAAACAGAGGAAACCCATCAGTGGTGCTAACTGCAGTTCTTGTCTTTAGTGCTTGACATGTATGCATTTTAACCAGTTCTTTTACAATTTTTTTTATATTACCGATATTGTAACGATAGTTTATGTTGTAGGATATGTAAATAATATATTCTTAATTCATTTTACCTACCTCTTCATTGTGTCCTCAACTATTACTTCCACCATAATGTGTTAACATTGAATGAGAACATTTCTTTTTATGTTTTAATTTCACATTTTAATTTCTTTGCTGTGATGCGTCTAATACTTAAGTATTGTTAATTGTCTGTCATAAAATTTATTCCACTGTCGTCAAAAATCACTAATGGTCGAGGCTTTCATCTAGGAATTGTTCCATCTGTTCATGTTTATCATAAAATTTGTTTTTTGTTGTTTTTGATGTCTGTCATCTATAGAGTGTCGTCAATTTTACCTATTTGTGAAGAGATTGGTTTTATGTTAATGTGTTTCGTTAGTAAAAAAAGCTGGGTTGGCTTTTGTTTTAAATATTTTGATAATGAATATCAACATTGTAGAAAGTTTTAAATATTTTGGTAATAAAAAAACATGTTGTAGGAAATTTTTGTTTCTGCAATAAAAAAACTAGATTGTGGAAAGAACAGGATTGTGAAGTCTGAAATCATAAGATAATGAAGAAAAAAAAGGAATAAAGAAAGTTTTTAACGTTTTTGAGATAAAAAAAAAGATTCAGGAAAGTTATGCTTCTGCGATTAAAAAACCAGGGTTGTGAAAAAAACAGGATTGTCAAGTCTTAAATATTTTTGATAATTAAGATAGAAAAAAGTGAAATGTAGAAAGATTTAATGTTTTGGTAATAACGATAGGTTTGTTGGAATTTTAGAATTTTTGGTAATGAAAAAAACAGGATAGTAAGTAAGTTGTTAAATATTTCAGTAATGATGAGATGATTGTCTGAGATTTAGATGTGTACAGTGACAAGTTAATGTAAATAGATGAATTGTCCAGTATTGATTTTTTGTAATGTCTTGAGGAGTATTGGTTGACGGGGAAAAATACCACATTATTTCCCTTCATTCTAAAAAACGAATTTATCACCTCAAACATTTTGAACTCTCTTTGTAAAAAATATGAATATTCATAATGGAATTATTATATGTATTTTCAAAATGATGGAACATTGTTCCACTCACCATTCTTGTCCCAATTAGTAGCATGCAGTAATGGATTGCTTCTAAGATAATATTAATTATTTGTACTTAAATTTCTGAACAGTGATGTACATATACACTGCCAACTGAAAGTCCCATAACACTTTTTGGACAATTACCCGTATTGTAAAACACGAACCAAACATATGTCACAATTGAATACTACAGTAGTACCAGGGTACTGATACGTAAAGACTACACTGATTATTGAAGGGTAGAAACACTCAAATGCTCAAATTTTACATATTTTTCAGAAGATTTTTTCCCTGTCTTTAGGTCACCTTAGACAAAGTCTCATGGTGGCCTGTTGTGATCACCTTTGTCCCCCATGCATTGTTCATCCTTAAATAATTAAACAATTTTTTACTTTTTCTCAAAAAACCCTGAATCAATTTCAATTAAATTTTGCAGAAACCTTTTTGTGCCCAAGATGAAGAAAAAGAATGAATTATATAATCCCTATTCCACTTCAAATTTCAAAAATCTTCTTCTCAACCCCCATTTGGATAGTATCCAATGCTCTTCATGGATGGAAGAGTCTTAAGGTGCTTTAATTACCAAAAAGGGTTTCACATTTCTTCCTAGGGATCAGGATTACTTTATTGAAATTTTTACAGAAAAAATGCATTTTTGAGCATAATGTTGTTTATTTTGTAAGAATTATCAGTGTAGGGTGACAGTTTTGATGGTATGCATGTATTGACACTGGCTTACTATCATTGATGTCACAATTTCTTTTTTATGATACTTGAAAGCTACTTACCATTTTATTTTTGTAATCAATATTGCTTATCACAGGTGACCATCAAGGCTGCCAAGCCTCTTTTTCTAGCTTTTCTTGACAGGAAGGGGGAAAAAAGTACACACTTTTGAAAAAATGCCAGTCACTTGACACTCCCCCCAACCTCAGTTGATTGTATTTTCACTTGTATTTGCAATTCTGTCTGAAAATGATTTCAGAAATTACTTCCGTCTCATTTTCCACACAATTTTGTACAAAGGTGATGCCAACCAAAATGATTATAATTTGGAGGGCAGTGTATATATACTTGTCTCTGGTTTTCTATATAGTCGTTTAACTTAATGCATTATCTCATGTGCTGTTTCGGATGAACATTTTGGCTGTGAATTTCTGTATAATATATAGATCTATAAATGTAATATATATTTCTCCATTTGTATAATGTAATCAATATACTTTCATTTGACTAACTTAATAAAATAATGAGAAAAAATACTCACTGTTGGTAATTTTTAAAACTTTGTTGTAAAAAGAGTTGTGGATCCCAAAGCGGGAAAGTTACCGTTGTAATATTCATTACAATCGCCGAAAGTTTTTCTACACCCATAAAGTTAAATGACGTCAGTTAGTAAACTTATCTTGTGATCTATGCAGACATATTAGTACATATCTGACGTCACGATTCCTATCGTGGACGTGCAAGTATATATCTGTCATCACAATTCCTATGTAGACATACAGGTATATATCTGTCATCACAATTCCTATCGTGGACATACAGGTATATATCTGTCATCACAATTCCTTTGTAGACATACAGGTATATATCTGTCATCACAATTCCTATCGTGGACATACAGGTGTTTATCTATCATCACAATTCCTACCGCAGATATAAGGTATATATCGGAATGTCCATGGGCGTATTGAAGGATTTCGGTAAAATGATAGATATTTCACCCTTAAATTATACAATAATGTATGCAATCATCTCTTCTAACTCAGGGACGACCACGAAATTTGTTCCAACCCTCTTTTGCTTTGATGAATATCCATATTTTGAATGCGTAACGAAATCACGTGACGTCGGACGTCGAAGTATTCCTTCGAGTATGGCGATCTTCTATTTTCCTAATAAGACATGCCTTCACAAGTCTCGCCTTTTCTCATTCATAAACGTTAAATCCGTTTTCAAGTAAAACCTATCTTAATATCCAGTGTATAGCTTACATAATTATGTATGACAACGAAAAATAAAGTGCTTTTCTAATTTTTTTTTTCATTTGGAAAAGGGGACACAACTCTATGCAAATTACAGGAACGTCGATGTCCGAGACGATTCAAAGCTTATATAAATAAACAATAGTTTTTCATTGTGTTAACTTTGATGACAGCAAATATCATAAAAAGTCACAGTTGTTTGATACATAGAGTATATTTGTAGATATACATAGAGGTCTGAGATTTTTTGTCGCGGCATTTTGCACGTGACAATAACGCCTTGAAATCAAACTGATGTCCAATATATATAATCAGAAATTGTCGTAAAAAGACTTTGATCATATTTCAGTTTATATTCTTAGTAAAGATAATAATAATTTGAGTTTTAATTCCCTTCAAAGTCTTAAGGTCACTTTCTTATGAGGGCTGTGTACTTTCAACTCTTGCTCTTTTGAGCTACGATAACAAACGCCCCTTTTGTGTCACTTAATTCACTGTACTCCGTTTTAATCCAGCGTATACTAAGAAGAGTATTTCCTAGAATTTCAAGGGTATCCTCTACCTCGCGAAGTTCCATAGGGAGACTACTGAAAGTGCTGTCACCGACTTTGTAGAACGACTGGCCACATAAACCTACCAGGACAAAGTAGCCCCCTGGTTTGATCAGGCTACATACATTACCGGTTGCCTTCTTATACTCGTCCAATGACGTCGAGGCAACTTCGAGGCATAGACTAGAAATGACGATGTCGAAATACTCCGAACCGTACTCAGTCCCGAGAGGTTGTTCCAAATGTACATCAACTGGTAAAATTCCCTGGACTTTCTGCCGCATGTCATTAAGTCTGGTAGATATGGTCTGACTGAAACAGAAAAAGGAATATCATTATCATGGAGTCAGACGAATGAATTTGCAAGCAAAAACATCACATGGGCAACTTTTCTCCTCACCTTATACCCGTGACACGATAACACTGAGTGCTATGTCCGCTGTTAACCGAGTGACGGTACTATATAAGATACTGTATGAGAAGCGCGAAAGTGGTGCACTAAAGTTAAATTATTAAACTAATATTTTTTACCTTATGCCCGCATATAGCTGGGTAGAAGAATAAACAAGCTCGACAATGGCATAAATTATTTTAACATAAAGAATATTTTTCTTGCTTCCATTTGACATATTTTACCTAGCGTATTTCTTTCTTATTACTTGTCTGTACAGTGCTTACGGCCATAATGTTTAGCTAACGTGGGTTATAAAAGTTGGATTATTAAATTAAATATTAATTCTATATCTTTTGCCCGCATATAGTAAGACAGAAGAATAAACATGCTTTACAATGGTAAAAAATATTTAAATATAAAGAATATTTTTCTTGCTTTCATTTGACATTATATTTACCAAGTGAATATCTACCTTACGCCGTTTTTGAGGACATATCATCTGAGGAAAATCTCGACTTGAGGAAATCTCAAGTTGAGATGTTTTATACAAGTGGGGCCTGTTGGTGTTTTGTTGTGTGATATAAAGTTTGGTATGTCCGACACTCGTTGTTAGACATGGTGGTGTGTTGTTGTGTGATATAAAGTTTGGTGTGTCCGACACTCGTTGTTAGACCTGGTGGTGTGTTGTTGTGTGATATAAAGTTTGGTGTGTCCGAGACCCGTTGTTAGACCTGGTGGTGTTTTGTTGTGTGATATAAAGTTTGGTATGTCCGACAAATCTGATCTGTGCCTAATATTGTATAATGATTATCACCAAAGCGACCATCATTGTTATGTATATATGTGTCTTACATTGACTGTTCTTTCCGTAAGACATACGCCATTATTCCCGTCTGTGTCCTCGCTCCCGATTTCCACCAATCGGTGAGCATTATTCTGTTCTGGTCCGTGTAGTCACTCAGGAAAATTTCCTCAACATGTTGACTTGCACTGATAACTGAATGTAGTGTTGGACCAGTACCGACGTCCAGCAGGCGACCTCCGGTCAGCTTAACTTTATAAATAAAATACCGACAAATTTTGTTTAATTAATAATCAATAGATTTTCATAAAGTTCGATCATTGTAAATATAATCAGTTTATATTATAATGTGTGTGTTGTATATATGTTTATGAGTCACTTTAGACACGACCAAGTCATATTCTAAAGGATATATAACGCCTTGAGTTTCCTGTGGTCTTACACAGCCAAAATGTCTAACGTCCGGTAACAGGGGTCAAGGAAATTTAGACTATATTTAAAGGGAACATTTCAGTCCCTGATTTAGGTAACTTAACTTTGATTTTATTCCTTAAATATAACTTTTAATATTTTGTATATCTAATGGATGTTTAATACTACAATAAGTTAGCCTCATTCAGCTATTGGTAGGACACAACAAACAGATGCTATTTTTCTAATAAACTTCCGCTTGCTAAAGACACGAACGTATTTGAAAGCGAATGAAGAGGCGATTGAAGATAACATACAGCTGGTATGTTGTTTACAACTGATATGCTGGTTACCAACGGTGTGATGTTTACCACTTGTAATTCATTTACCACTGGTATGCAGCTTACCACTGATATGCTGTTTACAAAATGTTTCATAGCTGTCCTAAATGCGTCGTGCAAGCTGTTAATCAGTGTTTATATACCTGTCCTAAACGCGTCGTGTAAGCTGTTAATCAATGTTTACATACCTGTCTTAAACGCATCGTGTAAGCTGTTAAACAATGTTTACATACCTGTCCTAAACTCATCGCGTAAGCTATTAATTAATGTTGATATACATGACCTAAACGCGTCGTGCAAGCTGTTAATAAATGTATATTTACCTGTCCTAAACGCGTCGTGCAAGCTGTTAATAAATGTATATTTACCTGTCCTAAACGCGTCGTGTAAGCTGTTTATCAATGTTTATATACCTGTCCTAAATGCGTCGTGTAAGCTGTTAAACAATGTTTACATACCTGTCCTAAATGCGTCGTGCAAGCTGTTAATCAATGTTTATATACCTGTCCTAAACGCGTCGTGTAAGCTGTCCAGAGTAAACCGTAGATATACATCCTCTTCTAAGATCTCAAGTGTAGGTTCATAGTAGGTATTAAGATACCATTCTCCGTCAAACTTTCCCTCGTAATCATTCGTATGGTCAGTGTTAGACATTGTAGTCAGTAAATAATTAATTGTCCAGGAACATGAGTTTCAGGAAGCATACAGGATATAAGTATACATATGTCACTTATGTAGTATTCGTCCGTGTATCTTATTGATTTCTGCACGAGTCATTCGTATTTGACAGAAGTCGAGTTTAGGTTTAAAATTAAAGTGTTAGATAACTAGGTAGTAACTTTTTATTTTATTTTAATGAGATCAAAAATCCAATAAAAAAAAAGGAGATGAAGTGTGTTACGATCTTAGAAGTATCAGAAGTCAGATAAACCAAGCGTTTTAATTCAAACATTCATGAAAAGCATTGCTATATACCATAAAAAGTATTTGTTAGTGTTTGTTTAAAATTTCGGGTCATGTTTGATCACAGACCGTGCGTATATCTAAACACGCAGATTTACCGACGTCTTTCTCACACATGGTCTACCACAGAATTATATAACATCGTCTTGGCGATTTAAATCAAAATAAAAAATATGAGAAAAACTATGAAATTTAAACATATTAACAAGTCTGTATGTGACGTTCAAATTTCAATTTCATAATCCATCGTTAGTTTACAATTGTTTAGATTTCACACTTAAACTGCAACTGGGTACAAGTACAAGTTCTCCTAGTCTTGTCCTAGTAAAGCAACCATTGTCGTCAATTCCACACTTTTAATCAAGTCTATAATTGCGTACACACTGACGAATTTTACCTATACTATTTGAAGTCATAGAGAAGGAAGAGGAACAAATATTTTTCTTACTTTCAAATAAAACCATCTTCATCAACCATACCAAGTGAGGAAAATCATTTTCATCAACCATTCATAGTTGTAATACCCACCTTCATCAACCATACATAGAGGTAATACCCACCTTCGTCAACCATACATAGTGGTAATACCCACCTTCATCAACCATACATAGTGATATTACCCACCTTCATCAACCATACATAAAGGTAATACCCACCTTCATCAACCATACACAGTGATAATACCCACCTTCATCAACCATACATAGTGGTAATACCCACCTTCATCAACCATACATAGTGGTAATACCCACCTTCATCAACCATACATAGTGGTAATACCCACCTTCATCAACCAAACATAGTGATAATACCCACCTTCATCAACCATACATAGTGGTAATACCAACATTCATCAACCATACATAGTGGTAATACCAACATTCATCAACCATTCATAGTGGTAATACCCACCTTCATCAACCATACATAGTGGTAATACTAACCTTCATCAACCATACATAGTGTTAATACTAACCTTCATCAACCAAACATAGTGGTAATACCCACCTTCATCAACCATACATAGTGATAATACCCACCTTCATCAACGATATATAGTGATAATACTCACCTTCATCAACCATACATTGCTATAATACCTAGTAGGATTAATTGTAATAAACGTGGAGTTACCTTCCGTGTTATGGCTTCTAAATATTGTCAAATTTTATTTATTTCTAATTATGTACAGCTGAGTTTGATATAAAAATAATATATAAATGGGTTGGTATAAGTGAAATGTTTAAATTCAGGATCATGATACAGCGGGATACTCCTATATCACTATATTATATTTTATACACAGTACACACATGTGGAAATCAATGTAGTTTTAATATATCTTATTAATAATCGGCCTGAATGAGCATGATTTTGTTTCAAGCACCTATGCGACATGTACTGAAGTGTAATCAAAGGTCCCCCTAACCCCCAACTGGCCTTCCCGTAAGTTTGTCCTGACGTGAATCTATAAATCGATGCGGGGTACTACGCTACATTGGCAAAGGTGTATTCTGACATCGGTGGCTCCTACTTACAGATTACTCTTTGTTAATGGCTGTTGCATTTTGGTTAGAGTTATCCTTGATTTTAAGTTGTATTTTAACACTTCTCTCGCACTATTCCATAACAAGATGCTTTTAACATTTTTTATTATTGTATTTATCACATTTGTGTGTTGTAACGTATTCTTGTGTGGCTAGTGTCTGCCCATCAATTGCAATGGACCTTCCGTATCATGTTTAGTGAGATCAGAAAACAGCTGAAGAAGAATGAAGTATATACTGAGCCCCAGAAGAAACGCAAATCCGATTTAAGAGATGTTTTTTTTAAGAAATCGAAAATAGGAAGTGAATTTTTACTGAGTTATTCAATAGTTTGCTAAAATTGCCATTTTAAAAATATGGCTAGATTTCATTTACAAAATTCTTAATTCCTATTGTCTATTTAATGAAGGAACCCCTCTATGAAAGGAAAGTCACAAATCAGGCAATAATGTGTATGTCTGCCTTGGGCATTGATACAGGCTGTGCAACGTCGTCTAATGGAATTACAGGATCGGGAAGAATGCCAGGGGTAAATTGATTTATTCCTGGAGGAGTCAACGAAGCTTCTCCCAATTTCCTTCCACACATGTTCTATCGGTGCCATGTCCGGTGAAAGAGACGACCAAGTGTGGACATTCACATTATTCTGTGCAAGGAAACCCATAGGTACTCGAGCAGTGTGGAAACGGACGTTGTCCTGCTGGTAAACTGTAGTTGCAGCTGTGCAGCAAACAAGGAAACGACGTAAGGCATCAGAACGTCATCCCTACTCACCACTCCTGTTACACGTTGACGGAAGACTGAAGAGGTATATCATTGTGGTAGCTGAAGGCTCCCTATACTATCAAGCTGCCGTCACCCTATCTGTAAATCTGTAGGACACAAGAATCGGTGTAACGTTCGCTACGTCGACGCTACACACGCAATCGATCATCAGCATGGCAAAGAAAGAATCGAGATTCGTCTGAGAAGAGAACCAGTCGCTGGTCAACAAGACACCATCGTTGATGATTCCTTGCCCATTGAAGACGTTGCTGTCGATGGCGCTGAGTGAGAATAGACCCTATGTAAGGACAATGGCAAATAATGCCATGTTCACGTAGGCGACGCTGGCCGTCTTCTAACTCTGATAGCAGGTGATGTTCTGGTTGCAGACTGGGTCCGGTTACGAAGGTGAGTTACCCGGATATAGCTGTCACCCTTAGTCTCCCCGTCCGGGGACGCTCAGAAACCGACAATCTTCCTAGAGTCATTCCTCGCTGCAAATGTGTTTCATGAGCATTATTCTCGTTACCTTCACCGAATGAATGTTTTTGGGACGGACCACTTTATAAAGACACGTCTCGGTGACAGCTCACCTGTATTTTCAACAACCGTGATTGCACGTGCAGAATTCACGATTTTACGCATTGCGCATTTGTCGGAGTGAACAGTGTCGGGAGTGAACAAAAAGCACGCCATTTAATCATTTGTATTTTATATTATTGATATCAGCAGTAGTATACAAACGGTCACAACCTAAAAAAAAAGTATAAATATATATAAATATTTGTACATTTTTTAAGCTAAGACAATTTTTCAAAGAACTGAAGCATGTACATCCAGCACCATAAACCTTTGTTATTTCACTCTTCATGTCAAGAACATTTGGTGAAAATTTCAGGATAATCGAGAACCGGTAAAAGGAATCATTTAAAAGCCAAAAGATCAGTATTTCAATTTTCGTCAATTTTGTGGGTGTTCGACAGGGGTCAGTATTATAAATTAGCGGAAAAAAGAAACGCAAGTTCTGGTAATATAACTTTTTTATCCGTAGACCAAATGTTGTGAAATGTGACACATAAATACCTCATTGTACTGTCTAAATAATCGTCGGTTTATATTCGGTCAACCTTGACCACGGGCGTCGCTGCACGATTTGAACAGATTTTCCAACAAAGCGTGCGTCCGTAGCACTACCACGTGCTATTAACTTGAAAACCATACTAAAAGTTTTGAACAGAACACATCCAGTGCACAACATTTCATTCCAAGGCGATTAAAAAGCAGCATGCCGCGAATGCCCGAAGTTGATAGGGGTAGGGCTATTGGCCGAATTCTACAGGGCCAATCGCAACTTCGCCCAACAATTTGGAGTCCATGGGTCAACAATAGCTCGATTAGTTGGGCGTCTCAGGGCCACGGGAAGATTAGCTGACCGTCCCAGGAGCGGACGTCCACACGTTACGACGCCACGTCAAGATCAGGGCAAGTCATATTGTAGGCACTCATGGTCGCCGTGTGTGTCCAAGAACAGTTAGGAATCGGTTGCGGGAGTTCAATTTAAGGCCACGACGTCCCTACGTTGGTCCGCAACTTATACCCAGGCTACGTCAACGTCTAATGCAATGGCTGCGAGCACATGCACAAAATCGGTTTCGTTTGGCCCGCTGGAGACGTATGTTATTCACGGACGAGTCTCGGTTCACGTTGTACAGGTCAGATGGACAAAAACGTTGCTATCGACGTCGCGGTGAGCGATATTTTGACCAAAACCAAAACAATGTCCCAGTACTCGACTGGCCATCCTACAGTCCAGATCTGTCCCCGATCGAGCATTTGTGGGACGAGCTGGACAGGAGGCTCAGGAAGCGCGTCAACGTCCCAAACAACGTCGCTCAGCTCACGCAGGCCCTTCTTCAGGAGTGGAATAACATCCCACAAAGGACCATAAACAATTTGATGGGGTCAATGGTAAGGAGAGTTAGAGCAGCGACTGCTGCTCGAGGTGGGCACACCCGCTATTGATTTTGATCAGGAAATGGCGTAAGGTATCCACGTTTAAATGCTATCCATGCCAACGCCGTCTGTGTTAAGGCAACAGAACTTATCAAATTTTAATCAGTAATGAGGAATTAATATAAACATCTTAACAATGATATGATCATCCATAAAACTTTGAAATATTAACCACCGGATAAAAACTTGCTTTTCTTTTTTCCGTCAATATACAGAATGATGAAAACAAGTTGTGTATAACTGGATAGTCAAGCAAAGGAGGCAAGATTAGAAAATATCGAGGACTGAAACATCCACTAGTCTGCATAATTGCACAACGACTCCTTTATAACATATACATGTACGAAATTCAGCTGATTGATTCAGTACTCAGGTTGTCGTGCTTTCTGTTGTGCAGGTCGGTATATTAATTTCAACAAACTCCTTGGCCGAGATGTACTAGTGCTTGCTTTGATATTTTACAGTTTGATAAAAGACATCTCCAAGACATTTTCATCTGCTGCAATGTACTGAATTCTGTCACGAACTTATGAATTCAGCTGTCCACTGGATGAATATTATGCATTGTTGAGTTATAGTCCTCACAAAACTTTGCAAGCAGACGCTGGGTTTTAAGCTATTCAATAAATAATGAATTAAACTTTTACAGCTATATAATAAAACGTTCAGTTTGATATGACAACAATTAGTCCTAATCATCTTATCGACAACCTCATCACATTGATATAGTCTTAAAAAACGTGTCAATGAATTAAAAGTATTTAAAATTCCATCATTGATATTACTGGACCAGTCCAGCACTGCTGTTACTAGACCCCAGCACAACACTGGTGTTACTAGACCTAAGGCCAACACTTATGTTACTAGACCTCAGCACAACACTGATGTTACTAGACCTAAGGCCAACACTGATGTTACTAGACCTCAGCACAACACTGGTGTTACTAGACTTAAGACCAACACTGATGTTACTAGAACTCAGCACAACACTGATGTTACTAGACCTCAGCACAACACTGATGTTACTAGGCCTCAGTCCAGCACTGATGATTAAAACCATAATCAATGTTTACATATCTGTCCTAAACGCGTCGTGTAAGCTGTTTATCAATGTTTACATACCTGTCCTAAACGCGTCGTGTAAGCTGTTAATCAATGTTTACATACCTGTCCTAAACGCGTCGTGTAAGCTGTTAATCAATGTTTACATACCTGTCCTAAACGCGTCGTGTAAGCTGTTAATCAATGTTTACATACCTGTCCTAAACGCGTCGTGTAAGCTGTTAATCAATGTTTACATACCTGTCCTAAACGCGTCGTGCAAGCTGTTAATCAATGTTTACATACCTGTCCTAAACGCGTCGTGTAAGCTGTTAATCAATGTTTACATACCTGTCCTAAACGCGTCGTGCAAGCTGTTAATCAATGTTTACATACCTGTCCTAAACGCGTCGTGTAAGCTGTTAATCAATGTTTACATACCTGTCCTAAACGCGTCGTGTAAGCTGTTAATCAATGTTTACATACCTGTCCTAAACGCGTCGTGCAAGCTGTTAATCAATGTTTACATACCTGTCCTCAATGCGTCGTGTAACCTGTTAATCAATGCTTACATACCTGTCCTAAACGCGTCGTGTAAGCTGTTAATAATTGCTTATATACCTGTCCTAAACGCGTCGTGTAAGCTGTTAATCAATACTTATATACCTGTCCTAAACGCGTCGTATAAGCTGTTAATCATTGCTTATATACCTGTCCTAAACGCGTCGTGTAAGCTGTTAATCAATGTTTATATACCTGTCCTAAACGCGTCGTGTAAGCTGTTAATCAATGTTTACATACCTGTCCTAAACGCGTCGTGCAAGCTGTTAATCAATGTTTACATACCTGTCCTAAACGCGTCGTGTAAGCTATTAATCAATGTTTATATACCTGTCCTAAACGTGTCGTGTAAGCTGTTAATCAATGTTTACATACCTGTCCTAAACGCGTCGTGTAAGCTGTCCAGAATAAACCTTTGATATACATCCTTTTCTATGATCTCCAGTGTAGGTTCATAGTAGGTATTAAGATACCTTTCCCCATCAAACTGCCCCTCATAGTCACTCGTACGGTTAGGGTTGGACATTGTAGTCAGTAAATAATTAATTGTCCAGGAACATGAGTTTCAGGAAGCATGCAGGATATAAGTATACATATGTCACTTATGTAGTATTCGTCCGTGTATCTTATTGATTTCTGTTCGAGTCATTCGTATTTGATCGAAGTCGTATTTAGGTTTAACATTAAAGTTAAAATCTTTTCTCATAGAAGAGGAGATACCAGTTGACACCGATAACATGACTAGCAAAAGGTGTTACACAAAAATCTAAAAAAAAGGACCAAGATAAGATTCAAACATGACTACTTCCGATATGATGAAGCAACATCTCTAGAATACACGTCCGTGAATATCAGCACTGACAATGTGGATAATGTTGAGACTTTCTGACATTATCCTTCATTTGAGGGTCGACGATCTGACGTGTGCCGAAACTTCTAATCGGAAATGCTCCATATGTCTTAGTTATAATGACAACTGTGTTAACATATCCAAATCTGCACGCCACAGTCTGATCATCAAACGTTGGCCATGGTCCTCTCCTGATACCTGTGTTTGTCCAGAATACCTCATTGGAAGGTTTTGACAACCCAATACTATAGTATCTTTGGTCAACCGCAGTCCACTACAAAATGGATAACACTATTTAATCGTTAGTCATAAATGATATCCTTAAACTCATTCACCAGGTATCCACTCAAGACAATTCACCAAAATTGCAGTTTAGGAACCTGCCTGATCCAGACTGTCATGCATGGACTGGCTGGTTACTGGAACAGTTCAGGATGATGAATGGCGTGTGTGAATCTGCACTTCTTCCAGCTTTTGGCCAGAGTTTATGTTTGCCAGATAAACTCCTTTACTTTTGGGGAACCAATATGATCGCTTGTGCACAAAAACTAGATGAATGGTTGAATCGTATCACGTTCGTTTAAAGAGGTGGGTGTTTTAAGGGACCAACTTCCATCAAATTTATTGACAAGTTGGTCCGCATTGTTACAGCATGCTTGAACTGCTTCAGATGACCAATATATCAGCGTGGCGTAGACCGGGAGCAGCGAGACATCAAGATGAGATGGCACAACGCATGCTTGGACGTGTGAAGACGACGATCTCCTTTCAAAGCGGATTGAAGACGATCCATACATGTCGCTCGGAGTAAAATCAGAGTGAAAAAAGCTGGAAGCATCCAACACTCCATTTTCTCTGTTGAATTTGGAATATCTGGAGGCGGCATATATCGTAGCTGTCGGCTGGTTTCATTTCTTATCACCAAAGAGAATGTGGTGACTATGAAGTCTGGGTGAACCTGCATGTAGATGATCTTTTTCGTGGACAGATTCATTCCCGTCACAAATCTCAAGCGGCATGTTTGGATGTGCAATATCAATTTACTGATCCAGTTGAAAATGTTGAAATAGGTTTATGCACTTTCTGTATATGCATCCTATTTCAAGCATAAGCAAAATTTCTTAGTCAATGTAACCTCACTGCTAATATTTAGGGTTAGGATCAAGAGTCAGACACATTGCAGGACCTTCTGTAAGTGCCAGTTCTCTAGTTGACACATTCTATTTCTTTATGTCTTTGGTTTAAGGTTTTTTGCCTAAATGAGTGACGAGATAATTTGGGTACAAATTATAACAGAATTATGAAAGAAATCTGTATAACTGGGTTATCAAGGAAATGAGACAAGATTAGGAAATATCGTGGATTGAAGCAACCACTAGTCTGCATAATTTTGCACAACGACCTCTTTATAAACATTACATGTACGAAATTCAGCTGATTGATTCGGTTTTCAAGTTGTCGTGCTTTCTGTTGTACAAGTCTGTATATCAATTTTAACAAATTCCTTGGCAGAGATGTACTAGTGTTTGCGTTGATATTTTACAGTTTGATAAAAGACATCTCCAAGATATTTTCATCTGCTGCAATGTACTGAATTCTGCCACGAACGTAGGAATTCAGCTGTCCACTGGATGAACGTTATGTGAGTTATAACCGTCACAAAAATTGCGAGCAGACACTAGGATTTAAGCTATTGAATAAAGCATCCAGTTTGGTGATTTTCTATAGATCAAAGTAGGGCTTTTGTTGAATTAACTCTGAAAACTCCAGAATATATAAATCTATTGTACATGTTCCTGTATCGAAAATCCGCAAAACCCCCCAATCTTAGTGATTAGTTTCAAATTTGAAGTAAATTAATGTACAACGTACGTTTTCAGTACTGATGGAAGAACTGGTTTCTGTTATCAGTACCGCTGTTTATTGCATTTTAGTATTCAATTTTCATATTGCAAAGATATTTGAATTTCTTTTCACAAAAAATGATGTAAAGTTTTGAGGGGATCATTCTAGAAATTGCATACAATGTATTAACATTTGATTCATAGTTATAGATTTAAAGTGCTCGGAAAAGGATGGATGAAAAATGTCTTTGATATTAACAGTGAAGTTGTATCATAGTAAGTCATGAATGAGTCGATGATATAGTCACTGGCTAAAAGATTGTACAAAAGACACGCATTATAACTCTTTATAATACAAATTAGAGTTACTAGACCTCAGTTCAGCACTGATGTTTCTAGACTTCATTCCAACACTGATATTTCCAGACCTCAGTCCTGTACTATTAATAGACCTCAGATCAGCACTGATGTTTCTAGACCTCATTCCAACACTGATGTTTCTAGACTTCAGTCCAGCACCAGTGTTTATAGACCTCAGTTCGCACTGATGTTTCTAGACCTCAGCCCAACACTGATGTTACTAGACCTCATTCCAACACTGATGTTTCTAGACTTCAGTCCAGCACAAGTGTTTATAGAACTCAGTTCTGCACTGATGTTTCTAGACTTCAGTCCAGCACCAGTGTTTATAGACCTCAGTTCTGCACTGATGTTTCTAGACCTCATTCCAACACCGATGTTTCTAGACCTCATTCCAACACCGATGTTACTAGACCTCAGTCTACCACTTTTACTTGACCTCAGTCCATCACAGATGCTACTTAGCTTTAGACTCCAACACAGTTACAACTACAACTTGGTCCAGTTCTGATATTATTCGACATCAATCTCAAGCTGTGGCTTTACTAGATCTCAGTCCAACACTGATATTATAGTTGTGGTAATGCACAACACACCAAATACTTTGTGTGCACATCATGCATACATCTTGTGCAAAACTGTGCAATAGGTTCGCACATTTTGTGGAGTTTGGGTAAAATTGGTTTGTTGATATTATTAATTGAAAATTGGTGAAGTTATTACTAAATAGCAATCACATGAATATTAAAGTTCTTAATCTTTAATTTGACAGTTTTTGAAGTAACAATGGACCTGCATTAGTTAGTCTTATAGTATATAGTTTCACACCTTGGAAAGTTGCGAGTAGCGGCGACATGGGCAACAAAAGTTTACCTATAAACGGGTATATACGCATAAGGAGACCAACCAATATACAAATGGCGTCAATAAGGAAATATACTAAGGTCTGCATTTGTACTGGCCTCAACTCTAGTCCAGTACTGCTGTTACTAGGCCTCAACTCTAGTCCAGTACTGATGTTACTAGGCCTCAAATCCAGTCTAGTACTGGAGTTACTAGGCCTCAACTCCAGTCCAGTACTGTTGTCACTAGGCCTCAACTCCAGTCCAGTACTGCTGTTACCAGGCCTCAACTCTAGTCCAGTACTGGTGTTACTAGGCCTCAACTCCAGTCCAGTACTGTTGTCACTAGGCCTCAACTCCAGTCCAGTACTGTTGTCACTAGGCCTCAACTCCAGTCCAGTACTGCTGTCACAAGGCCTCAACTCTAGTCCAGTACTGTTGTCACTAGGCCTCAACTCCAGTCCAGTACTGCTGTTACTAGGCCTCAACTCCAGTCCAGTACTGATGTTATTAGGCCTTAACTCCAGTCCAGTAATGCTGTTACTAGGCCTCAACTCCAGTCCAGTACTGCTGTTACTAGGCCTCAACTCTAGTCCAGTACTGGTGTTACTAGGCCTCAACTCTAGTCCAGTACTGATGTTACTAGGCCTTAACTCTAGTCTAGTACTGGAGTTACTAGGCCTCAACTCCAGTCCAGTACTGTTGTCACTAGGCCTCAACTCCAGTCCAGTACTGCTGTCACAAGGCCTCAACTCTAGTCCAGTACTGCTGTTACTAGGCCTCAACTCTAGTCCAGTACTGATGTTACTAGGCCTTAACTCCAGTCTAGTACTAGAGTTACTAGGCCTCAACTCCAGTCCAGTACTGCTGTCACAAGGCCTCAACTCTAGTCCAGTACTGCTGTTACTAGGCCTCAACTCTAGTCCAGTACTGGTGTTATTAGGCCTCGACTCTAGTCCAGTAGTGGTGTTGTTACTAGGCCTCAACTCCAGTCCAGTACTGCTGTTATTAGATCTCAACTCTAGTCCAGTACTGGTGTTATTAGGCCTCGACTCTAGTCCAGTAGTGGTGTTGATACTAGGCCTCAACTCCAGTCCAGTACTGATGTTTCTAGGCCTCAACTCCAGTCCAGTACTGATGTTACTAGGCCTCAACTCCAGTCCAGTACTGGTGTTACTAGGCCTCAACTTCAGTCCAGTACTGGTGTTTTTAGACTCTTCAGTGCTGATGTTATCAGACATCAGTTCAACACTGGTGATACTAGACCTCAGTTGAGTACTGACATTGTGTATTTCAGTACATTAAAGTACCTGTGTTAGTTAGGCACTTGTATTCCTAGACCTCATTCTAGCACTGGTGTTACTAGACCTCAGTTGAGTACTCCTGTGGTTGTAGCTCAATTCAAACCTGCCCTAATTACACCTTCCTCCACATGACTGTTACTAACAAGAAATTACAAAGTCTTGATAAGGATTAAAAGGTTTATTTCTCCTTCTCATCCTCACCCCCTGCAAAAAAAACAAAAGGAAAAATTATGGTCAGTTTTATCAAAGATTATCAAAAATTCCAATCTTTTGTTTTAATCCCAAAAGAAACAATCACATTTATAATGTAAAGGTATTTATTCAAATTTCAATTTTAGTCCAGTTTGTCCCTTATAAAATAAAAGAAAAAAAGTTCCTAATTCCTGGCTTAATGAGTGAAGTTTCAATCTTTTATTTCTTATTTCTGATTTTAAATAAGCTCAGTTTCAAACTTTCAATTCAATTTCTTGTTTCAAATGAGTGAAGTAGATTGATAATTGGTCAAATAACAAACAACTTTAAACTTAGAGGAGACGATCTTATCCCTAACTGTACAACCAGCTCAGATTTGGTATAAATTTAGAAAAAACACATTATCACCCTCCTCTGGACACCCTGTCCTCACACAGCGTTAATCTAGAGAAAACATGCTTACCCACTTCACTGTACCACCAGCCCACACTCAATGTAAACTGCAGAAAATATGTTTACCCCATCACTTTGCAACCTGCCTATGCACAACATAAACTTAGAGAAAATATTCTAACCCTCCGCTGTAAAACCTGTTCTAGCGTAAAAATAGACAAAACAATCTTATTCTCCAATGTACAACCAACACAGATTTACCCCCTACTGTACAACCAGCCCAGACTTACCCCCTACTGTACAAACAGCCCAGACTTACCCCCTACTGTACAACCAGCCCAGACTTAGCAAAGACTTACTCCCTACTGTACAACCAGCCCAGACTTAGCCCAGACTTACCCCTACTACTGTACAACCAGCCCAGACTTAACATCATACTGTACAACCAGCACAGATTTACCCCCTACTGTACAAACAGCCCAGACTTATCCCCTACTGTACAAACAGCCCAGACTTAGCCTCCTACTGTACAACCAGCCCAGACTTAGCCCAGACTTACCCCCCTACTGTACAACCAGCCCAGACTTAACATCATACTGTACAACCAGCACAGACTTACCCTCTACTGTACAACCAGCCCAGATTTACCTCCCCCACTACTACAGAACCAGTCCAGACTTAGCCAAGACTTACTCCCCAACTGTACATCCAGCCCACATTTACCTCCCCCCACTACTGTAGAACCAGCCCAGACTTAGCCAAGACTTACCCCCCTACTGTACAACCAGGCAGACTCAGCGTAACCTCCTTGCTTCTCTTTCAGACTCCAGCAATGTAAGGATATCTCCTTCACGTACAGGGCCTTTCACATTTCTTATAATCGAACGGTTACTATCATCCAGAAATTCTACACGCACCTGAAATGTAGATTAACATCAATTTACATCAGTTTTGTCAACCACAGAAATATCAGAGTTCTATATTTACTTTTGGTATCAACAAATGCATTAGAGAAAATTATTTTAATTTTTGTATAACAACGACCTGATCACTTCAGCTGCAAAGTGTAGTAATATATATATACTAGCTAAATATAATATGCCTCTAGGCCTATTAGTTCATGAGTAGAAGTTGTTCAAAGGTTTTAACAAATCTGACCCCTGTGACTTTGAATATATGTCAAGGTCATTTCTATTTGCAAACTGTCAGGCTCCATCCCAGGAGCATACCAGACAAATATCAAAACTTTTGGTCCATTGAATATTGAGAAGTTGTTTAAAGGAAAAAGTAGACGACAGACGATGGACACTGCACCACAGCATAGGCTCACTTGGCCATTTCTGCCATGTGAGCAAAAAATGTAAGTAAAGCAAATAATTTTCATATAATTAAATGTTTTCGAAGGGACTGTATGTATATTTCTTGAAAAGGAATTATCTCTCTGTGGCATCACTTCCACATACAAACATAGTAAATACCTAGTGTGTGTATTGGTTAAGTTCACCCATACATTTTAAGTAAATTATATATAAATATATTTGTATTTAGATATAAGAAGTTCTATAAGAGACAATCCCATAATAAGAAATGGTCCATGCACCAAAAAATCTCTGTAGGATATCCTGCTGTCAGATAACCTGTAATAATGTTCAACCGGTGACCAGCATCAGGACCTTGTAGGGACAAGGAGGATCAAGTGTGCTGTAGTTTATAGTGTCACCTGGTTTTAAATCAGTGTTGGACAGTGTGATGAAAAATTTCAATTAAGCCATCCCATCTTGTTCCATGAATGTCTATATGAGATGGATCGCTTGGTGACACTTGCAGATTTTAACAGAAATGTTGACAAATAGCGTCAACTCTGAAGAGTAAGGACAATGCTAGTGAATTAATCATCATGAATATTTCTTCATATAAGAATGATGTATACTATTGTAATAGGATGGAGTAATGAAAAACACCCTCCCGGGAGCAGGGTTTGAACTAGTGACCATGGAGTCTTTACACTCACCCACTGGTAGAAATAAGAAAATAGAAATAAACAACATCACTGGTCAGTCTGTCTTACCAGGCCCAAGAACAGAAGTGCCTGCCGTAGCTGTGTGTGAGCTGCAAGTGACAGACATTGAATTGTGCCATGGTGTATGAGGAAATGAAACCGAACATGTGCCTAGGAGTATCCTCAAGATACATGTACATTCACAAGTGCTTGTGGATTGTCGGTTCTTTCCACTTTCACTTAGGTATAATGTGAACATACACATACATCAGCACAGACTAAGAAAGGCATATGTATAAAGCACACACCCGGTTATACATGTCTATTGGCATATCTTATCCTTAGTATACCAGATAGGCCAATATGTTTCAGCTTACACAAATCAAGTCTTCACAGCACAGACAATTAAATGGTGTTTGTAATGTTCAATGTGAAAGAATAATGAAATTTTCAAGCTGAAATATAAACTTCCCCAACAGTGTCATCAATACTTACCTGGGTACATTGTCCTTGTGAACCTGTGCGCCCAAGCACCTTGGTTACCTGTAGAGACAAAAACACTGGATTTGAAATGTGTATTTCAGGGTACATTTATTCAAAAAGGCACATGCAAGGTTATTTCAAGGTGTTTACAAAGGACTATTATTAAGATTAAATTTTGTTATCATTTGAATGGACATGTTTTGGGTTACAAGTTGATAAAACTGATTGCATCCATACCCAATATCATCAACCCAATGCTAGAGGCTTACATGTAGAGATACTGATGACAGGTGTCTTTGCACAATAAAGTCATATAATGAACGAGTTCACTAGCAGCCTCCTATGCTATAGGTGTAGCCAATTATGCTGCATTCAAACTTTACTGCGACCTAATTTAATTTGACATGTCAACTTCTTTATCAAATGTTTGTTTGCTGGTGGTTTCGCCCCCTGCACTGTCAATGCCATTATTAGTCTCTTTTTTAGTTTCTGGTGGCTACCATACTCAATACAGGTTCTTCAGATTTTTTTTTTATATTTTCTGGAGAGTGCAAAAAGCACCATTTCAAAAAGTTCGGGGAGTCCAGTTATAAAAGCAATATAATGGACTCTTAAACTTTTAGCGAGTCACACGGGAAAAGTACGAGTTCAGGACTCAAATATTTGCGTACAAAATCGACGAATTTTACTTGTAACGCGCACCTGTATTTTTTGAAGATTTGTTTTTAATTATAGGCAATGAATATATTTTAACAGCTAAGTGGATGCTACATTTCGTTTTTCACGTCTCACCAAGATAGACCTTGATGATCATAGTGATTGTTCATCTAAATCTACATTCACATAGCTATACTGTTCCTCCTTGTATTAGTTAATAACCAAACCAGACGAAAAATGTCAAAAATGGTTCCTACTTTTTATTCCTCCCTGACCCCAACACAAACTTACTAAAAATATTTCAACAATCTAGTGAAGTGTTTATTTAATTAAAAACCAAATCATCATCAAAATAGACTCTCAAAGTCATTCTAAAGGCATACTTTTGCTAGCTTGATAGGCTGCAGTTTGTCCATGTTGTGTACATGCGATTAGAAAAGACCGGAACAGGGTTTACACGCACGGGGTTCCTTTTCCGGAAGGATCGGGCAGAATGGAACTGTGTCGCTTTTTCATAAGCGGTAGAAACGATTTGAACGGTTACAGTATGTGTATATGTACGTGCAGTTTCATTTTGGATGGACCATCCCGTACACGCATGCGTTTGCGAAACCGATTTATTAGCAGCAGTTGATACACTTTAGTGTTAGGCTAGTTATTTTTCTGTAAAACCTCTGATGCACCAGATTTGTGCACGTGTTCCCTTTCCAGATGGTACACATCATAAGTGAACGCCCCTGAGAAACAGTAAAGAGACCCTTTTGTTCTGGTACGAACTTGAATATATACCTAAGTCCGTGGTTGTGGTTACGACTTTTTGAAAGGTTAGATTTTAGATACTAATTTCAAAGGAATCATTATGTTGCTGCACTTAGGAACGTGGTGAATTAAAGAATTATTATGTACCAATGTCAAAATGTATGCAGGCTCTGTCTACTGACTTAGATATACTTGAAAATACAGGGTCAGTGTGTAGAGGCTCGCCACTTTTGTCTTTCTTCACCCTTGCCAAAGTACGGCTTATATTTTAAGACACTGACCATATATTCTATTTATCCTGCAACATTGATTGAACATCAGACAATAAAAACTTCAGTCAAAAACTTTTGTAGTTCCAAATTTCAACTGATATGACAGCGATTTTATGAATTTTCGTAAATAAACTTATTCATTACAACATATAAAATGACTTATTCAAACACTTATTTATATTATTAAACGCAATTTTAAAGTAAATTAAGAAAATAATTTTGTCGAATTACTGCACGTGCTAAGATACAATTGTCTTCCGTCACTGCCAAACACAGCAAAAATATCTGCAGCAGGTGTATTCTAACAATGGCGGTGCCAGTTGCAGGATAAATATCATCAGATTCAACAACAAATCTATCAGTTTTAATGGTCTGATTCAGTCAATGTTGCAGGATAAATGAAATACATCGCCAATGTCTTAAAATATATAACCCGTATTTTGGCGCCAAAATACGGTTTATATTTTAAGACACTGACCATGTATTTATATATCCGTGGAATTAGATATCAAAGTCCAAGCTCCGTTTATCAAGTATTGTAACTTTCCAACACATTGATATAACTTTGACAAATATAGAATTAGAAAATCAGTTGTATTATTTTAAAATTACACCGCAGTGTTTGACCGGTTGATGGCCCTAATGACCTTTTATGTGTTGACGGGCCGTTAAGAATGTCATAATAATAATAATAAAAGGTGAAAATGGCACATTATTTCAGTTCACGGAATTTTTCTTAGTCGCATAGGACAGAGTGTATAAGTAAACACGCCCTCCATGCAAGTGTACCGACGTGTCCTTAATACCATGAACTTGATGTGTAGATTAATAATAGTATTGAGATCTATAATGAGCTATAGATTTAGAAATTACTTTATTCACTATAGTATGATATTTTATCTGTAACTAGCTTAAACACGCGTTTTTTTGTTTTATTTTTGTTTTCGGTATAAAATGACCTATGCTTACATAAAAACATTTTTTCATAAATGTTAGTGCAATCAATTTGAAAAGTATCAAGTTTTCAACTACATTAATTTTTAAAATATTAGTATGCATTTTTGTAGTAAAACTGGTAAGGATATTAAAACTAATGAACTCGAATTCCTTCACTGAAACTTTACAGATATTTCAATTCAATCTATAACATAAGTTTTTTTTCAATTTATTTTGTAAGAAGAATACAACAGGAGAATACCTGATAGGACAAAGACACTTGTACCATCACACACGCCACTCCATTGTTCTAAAACCATGACGAAATGGAAAGTATACTACCTCAAGTAACATTTGGGAAGCCTTGATGTATCACCGTCCGGAATGGATCCATCACCACGGGGAATTAAGACATTTTCACCTAACCCATCCGCTGAAAGATCAAGAGGGTCTATGTCCGATCAGGGACAATCAGCCAATCAATCTGTCTCCAAATCCACTTCCGGCCGGAGTCAAACATTTACTTCGCCTACTGCGCCCGGTCTCTCGCCCTCTGCTAACCGGATTTATCTGCAAAGTCACTTTCCATTTTATTTACTATCGTCAAAGTCTTCAGCTTTTGTACCTGCGTATTTTGAAGTAATTAGTTTTGGAATTTAGCTATCTTTTATATGTTTTCTAGAATTATGAAATTGCGACAGACTAAAGAAGAAAAAAATATAGGAACTTATTTTGTGAGAAGACCGAAACTTTCGAAAATGTTAATTGGTTTATGTTAAAGTCTCGTTGTTCAATAATTTGTTATCAAATCAATATTGCTATTTTCCAAAAATGATATTTTGTTTGTATTAGCGCTTCCTTCGTTAAACTTCTACGACTGACGACAGAATCTAATGACTTTAGATATGACACTTAGCGTAGGGGTTCGAGGCTCGGAAGGGACGCAAATATAATCAAATACAGTACCATGCAAAATCATTTCAGCATTGAACATTTTTTCGTCCTTCGTTTGTTTCTTTGAAATATTTAAAAATGTAATGTAGTGGTCAGGAACCATGTTATAAAAATAGAAAATGAATTTTACGACAATGATTTTAAAAAAAAAAGAAAAAATATACTGATTGTGTGATGTCGGAACAACAACAAGGAACCGTCGCGAACCTGAGTCTTCGTGATAAACGATGGCTCTACCAACTTTGCCAATTAACACAAATCACTTTAAGATGAATAGGATACTGCTTTTAACTCATTTTCGAAATTTGATATATGCAATATTTACTTTCTATAATAACTGATGAGGGGAAAAACCATGTCACTTGCACTCCGCTTTGCGATCAAATTCCGGCACTTTGTTTTCGCGGAAATTTGCGAATACCTCCGTGTTGGCAGAAACCAGAGAACATCAGAAAAATACACCAATTGTAAACGGGACAATAGAAATATTTTCCCAAATTATTGTGACAGTAAAATACTTGTAAATGTTTCAGTGCCCATTGGGTGTGAACTCCACTGCGTACAACTTATTGAAATATCGTTGTGACACAGTAAAGAAAACACAGACTTGACTCAGCCATACTAACAATAGAAACTGTCGTTAAAGATAAACACCTCATTATTTAAGTAATTATCACAGATCACACGCTGTTTACAGATAAAAAAAATACCCTGGTAACCCAATAAACCAAATTTGATTCCCTCTTTCCCTTCCACGGACCATAAAGAAAATTAATAGATCTGATTTCACCTGAGTAAATTGTATGAATGCTCGGTATTGCCAGCCTTTTATGTAAACAGAGGCGTGTATACTAAGTTATACGTCTCTGGATGATGAAATGTATACATTAACAAAACGTATTAAAACTACAGACCATAAAGATGAGCACTAGTCGGGGATATTACGCCCCTGACAACACTAACAGTGTACACAAGTCTTATCACAATTTTTCTACACACAACGAACATGTAATAGAAATCAGCTAAGACCATTATGATCGATTAATTTTTTTCTCCGTTTCATCTCATCATTTATTCAATAACGTGCTTCTACAGCTATTAGGAAAAGGGGTTTCTTTTTCAATAGTTTATACAAGTTCACGATTTTTTATCAGATAGCAAACATACGAAACAACGACGATGATGATGGTTTCGACTCCGCATTTTGACAGCCTCGTTTCTACTGAACAGTTTTTATATAGTGACAATCTCTTTTATTTATTTATTTATTTATCTATTTATTTATTTCACGGATTTTACGTCCTCTATTACGGCCTCTCGGCCTTTCAGCGGACAAGAAAAGATATGAAAATGAATAAAAGGGAAAAATAGGAAGCGATTGGAGAGAGTGGCATACATATAGGCGAGGTAGAGAGGGACCGTCTATGCTATTGGCCTGTTCTAGAACTATAGTTTAGAATTAGATTAAATTAGAAGGTGGTCCCTTGACTTAATTGTAGAAATAGTATAACACTAAGACATCGAAGCAAGAGGGCATAGAGGAAGAGGAAGGGGGTCCAACACAAGATAAATTCCGATATATTGAGAGTATTTTGTAAGTTCGTCAAAATTAATATTTAATTAATTAATTAATAATTTAATAAATAAACCCTTATGTTAACCTTACCCTAACCTCTTATCCGGTATTATCACGCCAGGTCTTTAACGTGCGAGTTGGACATTCGAACATGGGTCACCATGTTGAGTCCCATCCGACGGACTGTGAGTTAAAGGTTAACTGTTAGTGAGGTACTTTGTTTTTGGTGTTCATGTGCCACACCATCTCGTTTCTACTGACCTGTCTTTGTAACTAACAGCCTCGTTTCTACTGGCCTGTCTTTGTGTATTGATAGTCTCGTTTCTACTGACCTGTCTTTGTAACTAACAGCCTCGTTTCTACTGGCCTGTATTTGTAACTAACAGCCTCGTTTCTACTGGCCTGTCTTTGTAACTAGCAGCCTCGTTTCTACTGGCCTGTATTTGTAACTAACAGCCTCGTTTCTACTGGCCTGTCTTTGTAACTAACAGCCTCGTTTCTACTGGCCTGTCTTTGTGTATTGACAGTCTCGTTTCTACTGGCCTGTCTTTGTAACTAACAGCCTCGTTTCTACTGGCCTGTCTTTGTAACTAACAGCCTCGTTTCTACTGGCCTGTCTTTGTAACTAACAGCCTCGTTTCTACTGGCCTATCTTTGTGTATTGACAGTCTCGTTTCTACTGGCCTGTCTTTGTAACTAACAGCCTCGTTTCTACTGGCCTGTCTTTGTAACTAACAGCCTCGTTTCTACTGGCCTGTCTTTGTAACTAACAGCCTCGTTTCTACTGGCCTGTCTTTGTAACTAACAGCCTCGTTTCTACTGGCCTGTCTTTGTGTATTGACAGTCTCGTTTCTACTGGCCTGTCTTTGTGTATTGACAGTCTCGTTTCTACTGACCTGTCTTTGTAACTAACAGTCTCTTTTCTACTGACCTGTCTCTTAAGTCTCTTTTCTACTGAGATTTATTTGAAACTGAGGAAACATGATAAATTGATGGTAATGTGAATTTATGCAACCAGTCTAAGATTTTTTTCTTTATACAAGCCTTTGTTGAGCTGAAATGAAAATTTAATGATGTCACAAATAACATTCAACTTAAAAAAATTTTAAAATGTTTTTATTACACGAAATATGACAGAAAAACTCCGTGTCCCATTTTACGTTACAATGACATCTTTGAATGTCTCACGTGACCCCGAATTAATATGGTATGACGGTATTGTTAATGTAAATATTCTTTGCAATGGTGACTCTAATATCTCTGTGGATGATAACCTTAGAATGGCCAAATCGGTCCAAACATTCCTAGGAAGGTCAGGAAGATTCACTTAAATTCTCTCTCCTCTCTCTCTCTCCCCCCCCCCCCCCCCTTTTTTTTCTCTCTCTCCCATTCTACATCCCTCTTTCTATTTCTCTTTCCCTATGCCATACCCTGTTCTTATTTCTCTGTCTCTTTCTTTATTCTTTGTCCACTTATACATTTTACATAAAAATGACTATTATAATAGTTTCATGTCACCACGTGATCATATTTATGTAAATGTTTATGTGTATGTTGTAGGAGAAGTCATTCATAAGTTGGTAAAACTTACTGACTAATCCTATTGTCAATGTCATTGTCAAAATATGTTTAAACTAAACTAAACCCCGAAATTAGCTATCTACCACAGTTGTAATATGCAAAAATATAACGTAGATACTGCGTAACAATTAAGGCGATCAATCACATAAGTAAGAATATGCAACGTTGGTCCTTAAAATGGCCGTTTATTTGCAATTATATACTTCATCATTTATTTTCAACAATTCCCCACGAAAATCTCACATGTGATCGGTTGGTTTTGCATTCATGGAGCCAACGTAAACCTGTCATGTAGAGTTCGGTTAGTAAGTATATAAGGTAGAGAGTAAGGCATGTATATTATGCGTTAAGAAGAATTACAGTTAAACATTCAAGACTAACGGACAGACACATACTCCTACCAGAATATCGCTTTGAAATCAGAAATCAGCAGGATTTTTTTCATCTCTTAAAAAAAATACTACCATTCTTTTCAATATTGTAGGAAAATCTTTTAGTTTTGTCGCAATTGTATTTACATATTACTGAAGAAGAATAAATGATCTTTCGTGATAACCAATGATATCTTATACTCATTTATTTGTTAAGTCCATGTAATGAATTATCTATCATTAAAACCAGCTTATAAAATCTATGATATGTGTGACAAGTCAACCGTTATTTTTCTAGCAGATTGGAAGAGTAAAATTAGTTTTTGGGTTTCCCCCCTTGGACAACCTAATAATCGCTTCGCATGACTGGTCACCAGCATAAACTTTACCTCTGACCTTTGCATTTTGGGGTCGCTTAAATCTCCCTATGTATTCAAAATTATGCGTAACGATATAAAGAAAACGTAACAGTGTTAGACGATTCTACACAGAATGTTGATAAATCAGTCAGACTTGATGAAAATTCTTCAAATCACAAAACGAAAGAATTATTATTTCTAGGCTTATAAGCGGCCATGTGACCCCTGACCTCAGATTCGACGTCAGTTAAACTGGAAAATGGCTCAGTCGAAGAACGATGCCAGGTTATCGCTGGAGATCCGGACAAAATCTGTGGAACAAACTCTCATTCCACTGGTCACACAGGTAGGCTGCTATAATATATCTCACTCATTTGACACGTGCATATAGTTTCAGCATCCGCGAGCAGGATGCAGTACGCCGGTGTTTGTCGTCCAATTGATTTAGTCATGATGCGGCTTGCGACAATGGACATATCTGATCGGTGCTGATATAGTGAACTTGAATTAATTTCTGAAAGGATGAACAATTTGTATGTTATACCATAGTCTAGCGCTATCAAATATTGTATATCTCTCTTGAAATTGAGAACAGTTCAGTAAACATGCAACAATATTATCATGGCCATGGGGTGGTTGACAGTTATTGATCAAGTTTAGTAATAAATTATACAATTCGACATAACAACATCTTGTACTTTACTTCTTCTTCGGCAGTTTTGTAACAAGTTGATAGTCATGTTATTCTGAAGTCATTATAAGACAGAAAGTACGGAGATGAAAAAGAAACAGATCATAACAGTTTGGATACTGCAGAGCTGTGTTGGAAGGTGGAGTCGTTTCTGATATTAGTCTAGTGTGATGGGTTCTGATCAGATCATGACTATTTTGATTTTGGACACAGTGTGCCAAAACAAAAAATAAAATCACAGATAGAGCTCTTTGAAATTAATTAATTAACTAGACTAGTACTTATATAAATACACGACTTCCTCATACCCCAGCTTGCACAAGAGATAATATCATAAAACCATAATGTTGTCAGACCTACAACAGCTGACATGGGACCAGCACTGTGATAAGGATGTATATTCCACTGTGTTTCAATAGGAATAGATAGAGAATCAGCAGAACTGGACACATTGACATTGTATGTAGAGTGTATATGTGTACACTTACTATAGCCTAGAATGTACGTTTAATAGCTATAGGCAGTAATAAATAAGACATCTAAGGTTGTATTACGTGCCCACACCTGTGTACTGAACTACATTTACCTGTCAGTGTCATCACCATGATTCTGAAGATTTACAATAGATTGATGTACAAGTCTACATCATCAACAAAAATCTAGATATCAACTAACTCAGTTTTTTATACAAATGTAACAAACACAGTAACAATAAATATGTTTTATTGTATACAACAGAAAATACAAATTTCTTGCATCTTGTACCATTTGGATCTACAGAATGTCTCTTTGCTTGATTGATTTAAGGTAAGACTAGTATATCAAGAGTCTGGGTTTTGATCCATTAGTGGAGACATTAAAATATGTAAAACCACTTTAAGGACAGCAGGAAGCACTGACTGAAATAATAAACATTTTTCCACAAGCATCCCTTAAAGTTGAGGACAAGTTCTTTCCTGGTGGAGAGGTATACAACCCTGATAATACTAGCTATGACGCATGATATAAGCCATACCACTCTGGGAGAGATAATGATTTTTTGCTGGAATGTCTTGATGTGGTCTTGATCAGTAGTGAGTAAGATCATATAGTAAACCAGAGGTTCTGTGTTCAATTCCTAATGGAGGCTTGCATTGACATAAATGACATTTGTAACATATTTCGCATCATTTTCTTTATATTGGTAATGTCAGTAGAATAAAGTTTCTTATAACACAAACAATAGTAGACATTTTGAAAATGAATCAACCAACTTTAGTGCATACAGGATAACAGCCATATAAGTTGGTCAATTCCTTACCATCTCGTACACTATATACGTCAGTGCTAGTATACTCCACATGGGTCATTTGTCTGATGAAGGTGCCAGTGTAGTCATCAAAACATCACACTCAAATCTTGTATTGGTTGTGTTGCAAGGAGTTTTATTCTATTGACATTTGTAACACATACAAAGCATAACATTTAGAAATTGCCCCAAACCATGGATGATTACATTAACTAATTGTATAATTATGTCTTGAATATGAAGAAAAAAATAATTTTTTTATCTGAAAGCTGATTAACAGACTTATAAAAGATTTCTGATGTTATTACACATGTCAAAAATTATGAGTTTTGAATTTCTATATTTCATTTTTAGATACATTGTAGTATAATTCAAATTTACACATTTATTTTTAAACTTTTTAAAAATTATGAAATTATGGAAATATGGTAGTGTTATCAATACTTAAGCAATATTGCATTTAAACTATGAAAAGGTTCTTTTATAAATACAAAACCTTCCAACACATCTACCTACCTAGTTTAAGCATTACTCTCTGTATATGTACATTAAGGCATTTATCATAATAATCAGACATCTGAGAGGATTTCTCAGCATATAACATAACACTGTTCAGATATTGTCCATGATTACCTAAATGATGAAAAGTGATGGAATATTTTCTGCTCTTAATGAAAATTTCCCCCCAAAAATTAGGATTGTAAGTGAAATATTAACTTAGATAATGTTCAAACGTAACACAAATGGTCTCTTTGTAGTTAATCATTAGTTTTTGATCATTTAAACCACCTTATCTCTATAATTAAATTTGAAGGGTGAAATGACCAGATGTTAAATGATGGGTTTTGTAGATCTTCTAAACGATAGTGGGAAGTAACAGAACAGTTTATAAATAATGGCTGTGTTTTTTACCAGCTTGGATAATTACTCTTAGCTAGGTTCTTTTCATACGCCCATCAGAAATTTTGACAGGATATCTACAGCTGTATATGATGTCATCCATCTGCACATCGATTATAAACTTATTTGTCCAGAGATCTCTTCCCACAATTTTGAACCAATTTCTTTCAAACTTGATAAGTGTTTTCTTGGACATCAGTTCCATTCCACAATTTTTCTAGGAGTAATTAGTGCTTTTTTTTTGTTATCAGCATTTTAATCATGTCCGCAGGTATCCTGTTGCAGCTTTTAACCAGTTTGAAAAAAAATTCCACTTATGATCTTGTTTGTATTTTCTCTTCCTCAAATTTCTGCCAATTTTGTTCATATCAAAATGACATGAAATTTATTGTCCTTTTTTCTGTGGTATATTGACTAGACAATTATTGTGGTTTCTCTGTGGTATATTGACCAGACAATTATTGTGGTTTCTCTGTGGTATATTGACTAGACAATTATTGTGGTTTCTCTGTGGTATATTGACTAGACAATTATTGTGGCTTCTCTGTGGTATATTGACTAGACATTTATTGTGGTATCTCTGTGGTATATTGACTAAACAGTCATTTTCATACATGTTCTTTCATTCACTTACACTACAGTAGAAATAGATAATTTAACCATATTTCTATTCAGCATGGAATGGACATAATGTATTTAGCCTGTGGTACTCTTGTTGATAATTTGCCTACCATTTTTGGAAAGCAATGTTTGTTTGATTGTTGTCTGTATAGAATTAAACCTTAAATGTCAAGTCACCATGGATTCCTAGTTCTAATAAATAGTGATGGATACAGAAATGATACACACTGTATACTGATAATGTCATGTTAAAGTGTTCATATATATGTGTGTGTTGAATTACTGTACAATTACTGGTAATAGTGACAACACTTAAGATTGTAAAGATATGTTGACTACTCAGTGTGACAGACTGTACACATTAACCTATACCTATTGGGATAATAGTTGATCAAGGTTGGTGACAATTTTCATATGAAGAGATAAAGGTGGCAGGCTAGTAGAACAGTTTAATTACAGGACATCGTTACTCTGACAAGATATGTACAGAGGGCAGGCTAGTGGAATAGTCTAATTACAGGGCATCTCTACTCTGACAAGATATGTACAGGGGGCAGGCTATTGGAATAGGCTAATTACATGACATATATCTACTCTGACAAGATATGTACAGGGGGCAGGCTAGTGGAATAGTCTAATTACAGGGCATCTCTACTCTGACAAGATATATACAGGAGGCAGGCTAGTGGAATAGTCTAATTACAGGGTATCTCTACTCTGACAAGATATGTACAGGGGGCAGGCTAGTGGAATAGTCTAATTACAGGGCATCTCTACTCTGACAAGATATGTACAGGGGGCAGGCTAGTGGAATAGTCTAATTACAGGGCATCTCTACTCTGACAAGATATGTACAGGGGGCAGGCTATTGGAATAGTCTTAACTACAGGACATCTCTACTCTGACAAGATGTGTACAGGGGGCAGGCTATTGGAATAGTCTTAACTACAGGACATCTCTACTCTGACAAGATATGTACAGGGGGCAGGCTAGTGGAATAGTCTAATTACAGGGCATCTCTACTCTGACAAGATATGTACAGGGGGCAGGCTATTGGAATAGTCTAATTACAGGGCATCTCTACTCTGACAAGATATGTACAGGGGGCAGGCTAGTGGAATAGTCTAATTACAGGGCATCTCTACTCTGACAAGATGTGTACAGGGGGCAGGCTATTGGAATAGTCTAATTACAGGGCATCTCTACTCTGACAAGATGTGTACAGGGGGCAGGCTAGTGGAATAGGCTAATTACAGGGCATCTCTACTCTGACAAGATATATACAGGAGGCAGGCTAGTGGAATAGTCTAATTACAGGGCATCTCTACGCTGACAAGATGTGTACAGGGGGCAGGCTAGTGGAATAGGCTAATTACATGACATATATCTACTCTGACAAGATATGTACAGAGGGCAGGCTAGTGGAATAGTCTAATTACAGGGAATCTCTACTCTGACAAGATATATACAGGAGGCAGGCTAGTGGAATAGGCTAATTACAGGGCATCTCTACTCTGACAAGATATGTACAGGGGGCAGGTTAGTGGAATAGCCAAATTACAGGGCATCTCTACTCTGACAAGATATGTACAGGGGGCAGGCTAGTGGAATAGGCTAATTACATGACATATATCTATTCTGACAAGATATGTACAGAGGGCAGGCTTGTGGAATAGTCTAATTACAGGGAATCTCTACTCTGACAAGATATGTACAGGGGGCAGGCTAGTGGAATAGTCAAATTACAGGGCATCTCTACTCTGACAAGATATGTACAGGGGGCAGGCTAGTGGAATAGTCAAATTACAGGGCATCTCTACTCTGACAAGATATGTACAGGGGGCAGGCTAGTGGAATAGTCTAATTACAGGGCATCTCTACTCTGACAAGATATGTACAGGGGGCAGGCTAGTGGAATAGTCTAATTACAGGGCATCTCTACGCTGACAAGATGTGTACAGGGGGCAGGCTAGTGGAATAGTCAAATTACAGGGCATCTCTACTCTGACAAGATATGTACAGGGGGCAGGCTAGTGGAATAGTCTAATTACAGGGAATCTCTACTCTGACAAGATATGTACAGGGGGCAGGCTAGTGGAATAGTCTAATTACAGGGCATCTCTACTCTGACAAGATATGTACAGGGGGCAGGCTAGTGGAATAGTCTAATTACAGGGCATCTCTACTCTGACAAGATGTGTACAGGGGGCAGGCTAGTGGAATAGTCTAATTACAGGGCATCTCTACTCTGACAAGATATGTACAGGGGGCAGGCTAGTGGAATAGTCTAATTACAGGGAATCTCTACTCTGACAAGATATATACAGGAGGCAGGCTAGTGGAATAGTCTAATTACAGGGCATCTCTACTCTGACAAGATATATACAGGGGGCAGGCTAGTGGAATAGTCTAATTACAGGGCATCTCTACTCTGACAAGATGTGTACAGGGGGCAGGCTAGTGGAATAGGCTAATTACATGACATATATCTACTCTGACACATTAACACAATATCTTTAGACTGTTAGATCAGGTTCTCACAAAAAATCAATAACATTTAGAAAGGAATTCAAAGCAATATTTACAAACTTCCATGGAAACATAATATTGTCTTACTTGATGTTTTCCATTTCATATGTACTTGTGAAAGTTAAAATTGTCTCTGTACCAGAGGCATGCTAAAATCAATCTGTGACAAGTTTCATATAACTCCTTATAAAATGGGAATAAATTTGAGATTTGATGTTAGAAACATGAACAATTAATTTTTACAAGTATTACAGAACTGTTATTTTCTTTTGTCAGTTTTTTCAGAGTCATTTTGGTACTATAAAGTTATGTGATATTAATGAGTAAAAAAATTCCTTTAAATTGTTTTTCATTGATTATTCCAATCTAATAATAGAGATATTTATGGATGTTGATATTCAGATAATAAATATATGATTCACAATTGGTATATTTCGCACTCAGAACTTGTTAGGTTTCAGAAATCGTGCAGTGTTCAGAGGGAAGTATGAGTTGGATTTTTTCACTATTGAACAGCTACACAGAGAAACAGCTCTTTTGTAATACAAGTACAGCATTATATGGTTTGGCTGCATCTGGATTAGATTTTAATCAAAGAATTCCTGTATCGTTATTCATCAGTGTGTGGAGCTTTGTTTGGGTATGCCTAATGCCATGGTTAGTTGTTTACAATGCACATGGTATGTAGTAAACATTTCTGTACCTGGAGCTATTAAGCTTAGGCAGACTGAGCTCAGTACTGTTTGTTTAGAAGGGGTGAAGCATTTCTATCACTTAGGAGTACCCAACCCTTAATATTTGTGATGGGGTCATGGTCAGAGATTGGAAGGGTTTGATGCTTGTTTGTCAGCTTTATTTGCTAATGAGGATAAGCCAGGGTTAGTTTGAGATTTATTGAAGCCGGTGACTTCCTCACTGAGTACCGTACAGAAGGCCCACTATATTCTATTCAATGCAATACCGGTAAACTGTAACCATGACAACACAGCGCTATCCATGATTTCAGCTCCCTGAGAACCATCCTGTATAGCAAACACCTGGGATCTTCTCCTGAGGTTGGCTCTGATACTCTGCCATTACTGAGTTATCCCCCCTTTCTTTCCCAGATAGAAAGGGCACTAATGGTGTATGGAGTGCTGGTAAAAATATACTTCAGACTTTAATTGTTTGATCAAATGCAAGTTTATAGATTCCACTACAAGTAACAACTTGGGAGGGTAACATTTCATTATGGTATACTGAAATATTTTTACCCAAGGTTATTTTCGCCCTTGTACCATTATGTGTAAATTCACCCTATGTCCATTTTAAACCTCTGAGGATTATATAAAAGTGTAACAAATTTATACCCTCGTCTTAAATTCACCGTCCCTCTTCATGGACAAAAAGGGTGAAAATTAAACAAGGATGAAAATCTACCTGTACACATATCATCATATTAAACCGGATATATCATAATGCCCAGTCCTGTGTAAGTATTTCCCTAGGAGGTTTTGTGCAAGATTCTGAATATCCTGTAATGAACAGGGAACCATACAGAAATAGATACAGTTATGGCAATTTTAGGATGTCAAACATACTGACATACCTTCTTTATGTTGCCTTAGAAATGGTGACAAATATTTTGTAGACGATGACCTGAATTAATGTTAGATGTGGAAGCGGATAGTATAGGAAATATATAGATAATTACTGATAATATGCTACTGACAATCTATTAACTGAATTCTCACATCTGCTTATAATATAAATTCTAGGGATGGTCTTCTTCTGTAGTATTCTGTGGACCAAGGGGACAATTTTCATCTGATATTTCCAGAGTATAGATAGATAGAGGGGGAAAGGGGCCATGATAGGCCCTTCAAAACTGAAGATATTTTCAATTTTCTTTATTTTTTTTAGGATGGCCTACCTTATATTTGACATTGACTAAAAATTGCTGAAACTGACCATTTCTCTCTAGTCCCAGGACTTTCTAGTATTAACCATTTTTTGGGGGAATTGGTGTGTTATATATATAGTCAAGGTTTGTGCATAAGTATTTAAAACCCTGATAGAAGAATGAGATCGACAATGTATGCCCAAGTCTGCCTCTTATATATATATAATCCTACTTCTGATACATAACCTATTTTCTGTATTTCATTATATACACGTTTTTTTACCAGATAGACTATATCAAAAAAGCCTCACAATACTTGCAGGAAGTATATACCGAAAAAACCCAGATGTTGGGGAAAATAGAATGGTGATAGTTATTTTTCCATCTGTTGTGTGTCAGACAGCACTGGGATGGTGGAAGTCTGTGAGTAAAAACCCTGCCAATTATATAAAGTCAAACTGCCAGAGTGTGGAAATGAGGCATACTGTGTTGTCATTGAGAGGAGGGGCCTTAAATATAGGATGATATGATATCTGCATATTGTGTTGTTAATAACAGGAGGGGCCTTTAAGCTTCAGATAGGATATCTGTGTATCCTGTTCTTAATGGTATTAACTGGCAGACAGGGCCTCAAACCTCTGATACCTGGGTGTACTGTGTTATCAATGATACAAGGGGCCTTAAAGCTCTGATACAAGTGTACTGTGTTGTTATTGATACTAGGGATCTTATACCTATGACACAAGTGTACTGTATTGTCATTGATACTAGGGACCTTAAAGTGGCTATTACCTTAGATTTCAACATCCTGAAATGGAAGATTCGGCTTATGAATAATAAAATATATCCATAATAAAGTGATACATGCACCTGTAACGTCAAATTTGTTGTTTTTGTACATATTTTTGGCATCGGAACATTGTTTATCTTGCCTATTGTTTATAAATATGTTCACGCTCGGTTTATTACGAAGAAAGCCGAGTGGGTCACATGGCTTGTCGCGTGATGAAGTCATTTAAATCCGCCGCAATATGTATGACACTTGCTTTAATCCCTTTCTGCTAATTCTTGTTTGCAGTAAATGTTTCTATAGTGTTATATAATTTTTAACAATCAATCTTAGTAATTTGTTTTGTTTTGGCTTTGTCATGCGAGAATTATGTATGTCAATCATGGAAGCTAAACTAGTGGGGCCTCAAAGGGGGTAAATACAATTGGAAAAGAAAAAAAACTCATTGTGCAGAAATGCACAGGAATTGTTACTTTGTCTGTACACATTAATAGATATTGCACTGTTTATTATGAAGGCTATGTTTATTATCATGGTTGCCCACCTGGCAGTCAACAACAAACACATGTTGTCGATAGTAAATTCAAGTGAATAACACGACTATTTTCATTCACACTTATCAGATAACACTTTTGGTAGTGTTGTTTATAACATATTCACGCATCAAACACTGGATATAAGATTATAATCAATGACAGGTGGATACGTTATAATTATAGTGCTAACGTTAAGCTAACCAGTTGAGCAGCAGCTTCGCAAATTCCGAATCCGTATTCAGTCCAATATCCTCCTTCATCTTTCGCCATCTACTGATCTCCTGTCTAATTTAAATTCTTGGCTGTCCTCTTTTCTGGTCTGACTCCTTCCTCTTACGCTTTCAGGCCCTTTCTGTAAGGTAACTTTTAGGTCCTCGTCGCTTTTTCGTATTTGTGTCTGCCATATTGCTTCTTTCTAGGCTTATACACATCGGCAGCATCAGGGTTACGAGCGGTAATGTATGAATTAGATCAACACTGCACTGTTTACATTCTTTATTTTTTGAGATGTCAGTAAAAATGGTTGCAGTGACTTTCAATTTTAGTAATTAATAGAAAGTCTAATTTTTGTAACATACTATTGGAAAATAGAACTTTTTATATTGTTTTCTCATAGTGTTTTTTAACATTATAGTCGCTTTAAACCTATGGTACAAGTGTACAATGTTGTCAATGTAAGGATGGGCCTTTTACGTTTTACCTGATACCATTGTACTTTGTTGTCAATAACACAAGGGGCCTTAAACCTCTGATACAAGTGTACATTGTTGTCAATGATACGAGGGGCCTTAAATCTCTGATACAAGTGTACTGTGTTGCGATTGGTACTAGGGACCTTAAACCTCTGATACAAGTGTAGTTTGTTGTCAATGATACGAGGGGCCTTCAACCTCTGATACAAGTGAACTGTGTTACCATTGGCACTAGCTACCTTAAACCTCTGATACAAGTGTAGTTTGTTGTCAATGATACGAGGGGCCTTAAACCTCTGATACAAGTGAACTGTGTTGCGATTGACACTAGGGACCTTAAACCTCTGATACAAGTGTAGTTTGTTGTCAATGATACGAGGGGCTTTAAACCTCTGATACAAGTGAACTGTGTTGCGATTGGTACTAGGGACCTTAAACCTCTGATACAAGGGTACTTTGTTGTCAATGATACGAGGGGCCTTAAACCTCTGATACAAGTGAACTGTGTTGCAATTGGTACTAGGGACCTTAAACCTCTGATACAAGTGTACTTTGTTGTCAATGATACGAGGGGCCTTAAATCTCTGATTTAAATTTATTTTGTTGTCAGTGATACTGGAATATGGCGTGTCCCTGGTTTTTCAGACCTTATAAAATTGAATACCGTGAAGGGAAGGTTGAACAACACTTACTATAGTATTGAACAAAGTATTGATACTATTGTATTGAAGTATTCGAAGTCAAGTATACAACGCCCTCTGTGATTGGTCGGGGGCGGAGTTTAGACAACCTGAATAGTTGATCTGACACCCAATTTGTTCTGGTAGGCGGAGTTAATGTACACTATCAGTTACATAACAATTACTAAGTAATCGCTGGAAAAATGTCCGACGACGGCAACAGTACGCAAAATTTTCTTCGACGAAATTATGTCCGATACGAACGATATGGGGAATCCTGTTTTTGTACAAGGCGATGAGGTTGTGATGGATAATTGTGGATTCCGTGTTGCCAAACTAGAGATATTAAACCTATATGATACCAAATCCACTGTATTGTCAGTGACACGAGGGACCTTAAAAGTGTAATGTGAGTCTACTATATTGTCAATGTTAGAAGGGACCTTAAAACTCCAATACTAGTATATTTTGTTGTAAATTAGTTGTTAGTGCAATGTATATGTGTTTTTGTCAATATTGAGGGAATACACACTTTAGTTAACTCTTCAAACAAGATTTTCATGTCTGTTTACATTTTGATGAGACCTATTAATAGCATTGAGTTGTTTGTATGACATTGTGACCTCTCATAAATTTCAACAATATTTTTTATACTTTTCGGAGTTATTGCTCTTTGTTGTCAAAATTTTTTAGAGTTATCGCCCCTGATTGATAATCCAATTTATTACAGATATCAGGTTTTTTTTTAAATATATTGACTTTTTTTGGTATTGTGTTTAAATAGTTCATTTTGTTTTCTTCACCCTAAACTTCACAGGATATAAAGCTATATGTACGCATCTACATAAATATGGAAAACAATAAGATATAAATTAAGCTATATATATGTATTTATCTTTATGAATTTGAAAAAATAAGTAAGCATTTAAGTCGAAGCGGTTCATACATCAAGAAGGATTAGAAAACGAGTGATTATGATAGTCCATTTTACATCATGGTACTTTGATAAAATGTGGAATTGTGGTTATGGTGCCCTTTGATGATTGGCATTAAGATTGTGCAAAGATGGGGAGGTCAGAGTTCAGATGATGATTGAGTGTTTGTATTGACTACAACCTTTGGAATTCCTGTCTATAGGTATAAGGTAATGCAGTTTAACAATGTCATCCCCTCAGTGATCCTGATTAACAAAAATAGATCTGTGTATAGTTTTCTAGTCTATAGACATGCTATTCCTGTTTATAGTGTTGTTGGTTACAAATAAGTTCTTTTTTTTTCTGTTTAAATTTGTTTATCAGTTATCTGGCTCTGTATGCATCAAATTGTGTTTCTTCATCAATTATGCATATGGCTGTTGGCCGGGTTGCACATAGTGCAAATCCGGGTTATAGTATGGTGAATGTCGCGTGGGCGGGCGGGGAAAAGGGGTACCAGTGTTGTAGAATCAACTCCTCCTAGAGTTTTTGACATAGAAGCTTGAAACTTTGTAGGATGTTTATGTATATGTTGAAGATGTACACCTCCCATTATGGATTCATTCGGGACATTTTTCTGGACATCTTTGCATCAAAAATAAAAAATGGCTGCAACTTCTTTCTTCAAATGCCCTTCTTCTGCACCAGTTCTTAAAATACAACCACATTTTCTCTCTTATAACAAATATTCTACATACTCAACAAATGAAACACCCTTAACTGCCTTATAAATACCATATAACATTGCACTCATCTGGCAACCCAGCCAATTGTGGTTTTGCCCAATTTTTCTTGTACTTTCATTAATATTCAAATTTATAACACAGTCTCTAAGTCAGGTTTAAAATGATTCAGTTTGACTTCATTTTGAGCTTACTAATCTTGGATAAATTATTCCCAGATGGTATCTGCTCTTTTATGATTCCAAATTTCATAACCAGAGTTCTGCTCAGAGTTCTGCAGAGATCAGCTGTGGTTTTTATACACAGTCGGCTGTTTGGGTGTTGTATTGGGGGATGTGGTCTTTATATACATGCTGTTTGGGTGTTGTATTGGGGCCTGTGGGCTGTATATACAGTCTGCTGTTTTGGTGTTGTGTTGGGGGCTGTGGTCTGTATACAGAGTCTCCTGTTCGCGTGTGGTATCAAGACCAGTAGTCAAACCAGAAACTTTATATTGCTTTATGTAGTACTTCTTTATATAGTTAGAGCCAACCAAACCCCCTGGAGTTTCATATTATTGAATATTTGTTCCAGAAGTTGGTAGCCTTGAGTTTGTATCAGATCAATATAGGCTAAACCCAATATCTTCATCCATGCAAGATCAGAATTATAAATTGTTTTAATTAGATTGTCATTTCAAGGCTCAGAATTCAAAATTCCTCAACTGGTTCAATTCTCATCATCAATTGATGATACTACAATTTACCAAAAAATATATCAATTTTGCAAAGAGAAAGAAGACAAATATGACTATATATTCACTGTATGATAAAATGAAGAGAGATGATTAGTCAAGGTCAGATTTTATATAAATTTTTCATGACACAAAGTTTGAGATACCCAAACAGGAAGTCAACTGAACAAGGGCAAGGTCATTAATTCAGAGTCAAGTTGAACTTTTTCTTATCTTGTAGTGATAATTTGTAATGGTATTTGAAATTTGTATGAATCAAGTTTTAAGCAGCTGATTAAAGGTCAAGGTTTTAAATCAAAATTCAAGGTAATATTATTTTTTCATTTTAAACGTTGTACAAATTTGGGAAAATACACTGGTCAAATCTAAAGGGAAATCAACTGATCAGTGCTCAAGGTCATTAGATCAAAGGTTAAGGTGACTGACATGACAGATTGTAACCCAGAATTCAAGGTCATAGTGTGGTTTCTTGATGATTAGGGATGTTGGACAATTCTTGCTGTCCATATCGGTGTACATTTGGAATTTCTTTCTTTCTACAGTTTGTCTAATTTTGTATCTTTATTCCATTTCAGATAACCACTTTGGTAAACCACAAGGATCGTCCAAAGGTCACAGATAAGACAGCCAAGGCATTGATCAGAGTTGGTCAAGCTGTTAACTTGGCTGTTGACCGCTTCGTAATTGTTGGTCAGTCGATTGCTGATGACAATGACGACATCAGACAAGACATGTGTGAAGCCTGTGAAGAAGCTCGATCAGCAGGTAACCTTGACCCTTGACCTTTGTCCTCTTTCTACCTTTGAACGTTTTACTTGTGTGTAGCATGAAAAAGAATATAAAGTTGATTTTCTTCAAACAGCAGGAGATTGACATTCGAGATGTTCAGGGAGAGTTTGGTTTGGTGAAATTAACTATAGTGGACTTGGTAGGCTCTGGACCTAATTGCTCTGGGTGTGTTTTGTATACTACATATCAGCAACATGTTTATATTATATACATTGTTACAGATCTTTGTGCTTGTAAAACACAATATGTTACAAAGACTCGCAGCAATAACAGAAATTAAAGAATTGTTATTTCATTCAATACACCATATTATGTAGGCTTCACACGAGAATTGTGGATAAGCTACTGTCACTCTGATGCTGTGATGCCGAGGCTTCACACGAGAATTGTGGATAAGCTACTCTCGCTTTCTGTAATGCAGAGGCTTTACATGAGAATTGTGGATAAGCTACTGTCACTTTCTGTAATATCGAGGCTTCACACGAGAATTGTGGATAAGCTACTGTCATTTTCTGTAATATTGAGGCTTCACACGAGAATTGTGGATAAGCTACAATTACTTTCTGTAATGCCGAGGCTTCACACGAAAATTGTGGATAAGCTACAGTCACTTTCTGTAATGCCGAGGCTTCACACGAAAATTGTGGATAAGCTACTGTCACTTTCTGTAACACCGTGTTATCATTACCAAATAAAACAGTGATTTGTGTTTGCTTCCCTTTACTTGGTGAAATTCACAGTTAATTGTTTGTTTATGACCTGCTTTGTTTACAGGGATCAGTATTCAGAAACTGACGTCAATCGACCGCACGTCAAACTACTCAACTCCTAAAACCTTCACCGAAAAGACTGCAATGGTGAGGGCAGCACGTCAGCTACTGTCGGCCGTCACACGTGTCTTACTCCTCGCCGACAAGGTCATTGTCAAGCAACTGCTTCTCTCGAAGGAAAAGGTCAGTTACAAAGGTCAAGGTTATTATGTTAAGAAAAAGTAAAGGTCAAGGTCATTGTCATAAATTTGATCTGCTCAAAAGCAAAAATTCTAGATGTTTGACAAACAGATTTTCAGTCAAGAAGAAGGTCATTAATAGAATCAAAGGTCTAGGCCTGTAATAAAAAAAATAAACCCAGAAGTCTCTTTCTACATCTGTCTCAAAGGACCATCTTGATTTGTTCCAGGTACTCTCAAGTCTGAATGAGCTGGACACTGTGACCACCTTTACAGACTTTGTCAACTGTTTCAGTCGCTTTGGTAATGAAATGGTGGAATTAGCTCACTTGACTGGAGATAGACAAAATGTGAGTTATCTCCCCTAGAACTTATTACATACAAACATTGTAGGAAATTTCCTGTACATATTAGATATTTCACGGATGAATCCCCGGTCATGCAGATCATGGATGAATCCTCTGTCATGCAGACATTTAATGTAAGAAATATGATGCCAATGATAATTTTAAATGAATCAAGCCATAATAGATTTTTAAACCCAATCAGTCTGTCTGATTCTAGGAACTTAGTAGAATATTCTCAGATAGTAGGATCAGCCTACAGGAAGACTTGTTTACAGCTTGTTATGTGATTACAGTACTGAAGATATGTAACTGGCAGTAAGATCCATACTGTTGAATTGTAAACATTTACATACAAATTTTTGCAGGACCTGAAGGGGGAGAAGCAGCGTGCACAGATGGGGGCTGCCCGAGCGATCCTAGAAAAGTCAACCATGATGCTGCTACCTTCCTGTAAAGTAAGATTTGTATGAAAATAATGACATCTTCCTGACCTCATTCTCAAACTTTATCCCCACATCTGTCCATTCATTGCTCTATCCATTCACTCATTCACTCCCCAACCATTCACCCTCTTTACCTGCCCTGTTATCCCTTTACCTGTCCATTTATCCCATCATCTGTTAATTCATCACCTCAACAATCCATACATCCCTTTACCAATCTATTCATCCCCTAACCAATCCATTCATCCCCTCACCAATCTATTCATCCCCTCATCAATCCATAAATCCCTTCACCAATCTATTCATCCCCTCACCAATCTATTCATCCCCTCACCAATCTATTCATCTCTTTACCCCTCTTCATTATCTCACCCCACTCCCCTTCTAACCACAAACACTGACTGATAAACTTTCCTGTAATTGTAGACGTGTCTGCGACATCCTGACTGTGATACAGCGCGAGTCAATAGAGAAGGTGTGTTCGTCCAGATGCGACGCGCCCTGGATATGATCCATTATATAGTAACAGAGGGTGGTACCAGTCAGGTGAATGGTCACTCCTGCACTCTCAATAACGGTGATTCGGGGATATGTCTGGATAATGCCCATCACTCAACCAGTCGTTCCATCAGGGAGTTTGAGGTATATTCTTTCATTCATCAATTTTTCTTCTAAATATAATCTCTTTGTTTTTGTTTGATTTTTTATTATTGTTTCAATATTTTGAGAATTTTAATTGTGAAAGTTTTAAGTGATAAGCAATGTTTTACAAACATTTTTTTAAAATGGTGTTTGACCACTCTAGATAATTAGCTTACATTTTTATAGATAAAGGGTCTAGTTAATCAAGATCTATTAGAAGATTTCATACTCCACTGATCTACAAATGCAACATGCGGGCTTTAAATAATGTCCACCCAATCACTTGAGTAATAGTACTGAAATTTACATTATTTTTTATTATCATGACTTGTCGTGTTTCATTTGGAAATTTTTTCTGTCTAAATATATAACTCTTACAATATATAACATCTTTTATTCCTTGTTTAAGAGTAAATGGCATATTGTGAAACACTGTAAAATTGTTTCATAGGACCTAGTTGAGATGACCCGTGTGACTGGGCTGACCAGCTCCAGTTCTCCGGACAAACTGACCAGTGCCTTGGACGTTGTAGTTGAGACAGCTCAGGACTTTACGGACTCAGCCTACACACCACACGAGAACCGGGAGAAGATCATTGACACTCTGAACTGTATCAGAGCTGAATTACAGATCCTTATCAATGCTGGCCTGAACCAGGTAGGACAAACAAAATAGATCCTTATCAATGCTGGCCTGAACCAGGTAGGACAAACAAAATAGATCCTTATCAATGCTGGTCTGAACCAGGTAGGACAAACGAAATAGATCCTTATTAATGCTGGTCTGCCAGATAGGACAAACAAAATAGATCCTTATCAATGCTGGCCTAAACCAGGTAGGACTAAAAACATGAATCCTTATCAATGCAGGTCTGAACCAGATAGGACTATCAAAATAGATCCTTATCAATGCTAGTCTGAACCAGGTAGGACTAAAAACATGAATCCTTATCAATGCTGGTCTGCCAGATAGGACAAACAAAATAGATCCTTATCAATGCTGGTCTGAACCAGGTGGGACAAACAAATTAGATCCTTATCAATGCTGGTCTGAACCAGGTAGGACTTAATAAATAAATCTGTATCAATGCTGGTCTGAACCAGATAGCACAAACAAAATAGATCCTTATCTATGCTGGTCTGAACCAGGTAGGACAAACAAATAAATCCTTATCAATGCTGGTCTGAACCAGGTAGGATTAAAAATAGATCCTTATCAATGCTAGTCTGAACCAGGTAGGACTAAAAATAGATCCTTATCAATGCTGGTCTCATTCAGGTAGGACTAACAAAATAGATCCTTATCAATGCTGGCCTGAACCAGGTAGGACTAAAAATAAATCCTTATCAATGCTGGTCTGAACCAGGTAGGACTAACAAAATAGATCCTTATCAATGCTGGTCTGAACCAGGTAGGACTAAAAATAAATCCTTATCAATGCTGGTCTGAACCAGGTAGGACTAACAAAATAGATCCTTATCAATGCTGGTCTGAACCAGGTAGGACTAAAAATAAATCCTTAGCAATGCTGGTCTGAACCAGGTAGGACTAACAAAATAGATCCTTATCAATGCTGGTCTGAACCAGGTAGGACTAAAAATAAATCCTTATCAATGCTGGTCTGAACCAGGTAGGACTAAAAATAAATCCTTATCAATGCTGGTCTGAACCAGGTAGGACTGACAATATAAATCCTTATCAATGCTAGTCTGAACCATGTAAGACTTAACAAACTACTGATGGTTCACATTTAGAGCTTTAGTGCACTGTTAGATAGATATGGTACTTTTTAATTGATGTGATTTCAACCTATAACCAAAGTTTTTTGTGTTTTGTAGAGAGACCTGAATGTAAGCCTGGACATGGAGACAGCAATCCTGAAGACAGTGTCAGTATCCAAGTGTCTGAATAAACTGGTAAGTACCGTCAGCTAACTGGTCAGTATCACGAACCAACTGGTCAGTATCATAGCCCAACTGGTCAGTATCATAGACCACCTGGTCAGTATGGTAGGCCAACTGGTCAGTATCGTAGACCAACTGGTCAGTATCGTAGGCCAACTGGTCAGTATCGTAGACCAACTGGTCAGTATCGTAGACCAACTGGTCAGTATCGTAGGCCAACTGGTCAGTATCGTAGACCAACTGGTCAGTATCGTAGACCAACTGGTCAGTATCATAGACCAACTAGTCAGTATCATAGACCAACTGGTCAGTATCATAGACCAACTAGTCAGTATCATAGACCAACTAGTCAGTATCATAGACCAACTGGTCAGTATCATAGACCAACTAGTCAGTATCATAGACCAACTGGTCAGTATCATAGACCAACTGGTCAGTATCATAGACTAACTAGTCAGTATCATAGACCAACTGGTCAGTATTATAACCAACTGGTCAGTATCATAGACCAACTGGTCAGTATCATATACCAACTGGTCAGTATTATAGACCAACTAGTCAGTGTCATAGACCAATTGGTCAGTATCATAGACCAACTGGTCAGTATCATAGACCAACTGGTCAGTATTATAGACCAACTGGTCAGTGTCATAGACCAACTGGTCAGTATCATAGACCAACTGGTCAGTGTCATAGACCAACTGGTCAGTATCATAGACCAACTGATCATAATCATATACCAACTGGTCAGTATCATAAACCAGCTGGTCAGTTTCATAGACCAACTAGTCAGTATCATAAACCAAATGGTCAGTTTCATAGACCAGCTGGTCTGTATAATATTTTCACTATTTTACAGGGTATTAACGTAATAACGAAGGTTTGATTGGTGAAATATTAAGATTTGTAATATTATCAGTAGTATGATAAAATTGTAATTAAACACTGTTGTCATATTAGTCATATTGATTACATCATTAGTCAACATTCCTTTGTCTTATTTCTAAGGATATTTTGACAATGACGCTTATGCAAATTATGAGTGAAATGGTACTGAAAACTGGTATTTGTAAGCATAAATTCTTATTTTTATCACGATCAATCGGAAATCATTTATTTCAAACTAGACTTTGATTTTATGGTTGTTACTTATAAAAATAAGATATCAGCTTACATCCAAATTGTCAACTTTTATGATTTCTTAAGATTTTGTTATTGCTTTTAAGATAAAAATTGCAAATAATTTTGACTCCTCAAAACAAACAGCTAAATGCATGGTCACGAGTCGGTAACAAATCGGAATATTTTCACACCTTGTCTCCTATAGCATTGTTACAGCTTTTAATCTAAGTTCATTGGAGTTATCTCCCTTAGATAGCCTCTTCATGTAGGAAAGAAATTTACCATAATGTTTTATAAAGGAAGATTAAATGAAGTTTATTGGTGAATTTTTTTTTTGTTGTTTTTTGGTTGGGGGTAGGGGGTGGGGGTTGGGGTTGGGGGTTGGGGTAGGGGGTTGGGGTAGGGGGTTGGGGGTGGGGGTTGGGGGTAGGGGGTTGGGGTAGGGGGTTGGGGGTGGGGGTTGGGGGTAGGGGGTTGGGGTAGGGGGTTGGGGTAGGGGGTTGGGGTTGGGGGTTGGGGGTTGGGGGTATGGGGTGGGGGGTTGGGGTAGGGGGTTGGGGTAGGGGGTTGGGGGTGGGGGTTGGGGTTGGGGGTAGGGGGTTGGGGTAGGGGGTTGGGGGTGGGGGTTGGGGGTTGGGGGTATGGGGTGGGGGGTTGGGGTAGGGGGTTGGGGTAGGGGGTTGGGGGTGGGGGTTGGGGGTTGGGGTTGGGGGTAGGGGGTTGGAGTAGGGGGTTGGGGGTGGGGGTTTGGGGTTGGGGGTAGGGGGTTGGGGTAGGGGGTTGGGGGTGGGGTTGGGGGGTGGGGGGTACTATTTCCACAATTCGTTCCTTAGTTTTCTTTCAGTATTAATTTTTATAATAATAAGTAATTCTTTTTGTTTCTCTTATTAATCAAGTTTAATCAGAGATCAGATGTTTGGCTTGTCAAACCTGATTTTTCCTACGATTTGATCCTTATAACATCAGAACTATCTTATATATTGAGATTGATAATAGGCCAAAAAAATGATTGAAGAAATAGTATGTTATCGATGATTAATGATGTTTTACCTTAAAGTGTACCCTGAGAGGTCAGCTATGTTGACCTTGAAAAATAGTTCTGCACATAAAATACACTATGCCGAAAACGCGAATGCCGTGGAATGTTCCGTTACTGAGAAATTGCGACTTTTCTGAAAAACACACCTTTGGCTGAGAGGCGTTGACCTCGTTTTCGGGCACCCAAACCTGTGACGTCATAAGTTCAACGCTTTTGTTGATGCAGCCGTATTGTCTTTACTGTGCTACATGTGATTGTGATCTATTTTGGGATTTTCCGTGGTAATTTCTTTGTTTATTTACGTGAAAGTACTTCACATCTTCGCAATATCTAAGGTAGTGAACGAGGGGTCGGTGAATTAGCGCTTAAATCTGCTAAAATGGCTTCCTATCGAGGAGGGAAGCGGTGTGTATGGTTGTCCTAACACTAACACGGATGGGGTGTCGATGCATGACGTCGATAAATAAAACTGATTGTTGATTAAATAAAAGTATATTTGTTAGGTTGATATTTTGTTATTAATTCTACAACTAAACATTTTAAATTGATAGGCTAGCCTATGACTTGGGCGGTCATAGGAATATTATTTCTTCGTAATCGTGAACGCCTAATACTCGGAGAAGTCCTAGTCGTGAATGGGTCACGGGAATTTTCACCCCGAGAATTTTCATACTACTATTATATAGTATAGAATAGAATTATTAGAATTTATAGAATAGGTTATGTGTGTATGTTGTTTGTATAAGGTGTATTTGGTTTTTAGATTTTCCAGCAAACGATGTTGTTTAGTTATTAATTTTGCGATCGTAAAAATAACAATTGTGACACCTGTGAGGCGACACGCCTGTCGGCTAACAACAGACGCGTACCAGTGCTAGGGTAAAAACCAGTCAAATAATTGTTTAAACTTCTAAAACATCAAATTTTTATTATTAACACAGCGGAGGGTGTTATAATTGGTTGTTGACACCCTATGTATATATATCCATAGTGCTACGAAAATTCCCTGGAAAGAAAAATTCCCCTCTGACGAAACTTCTTCGGTAAGAAAATTCCCGACACCTCGTGAATGTATGCATAGTCTTGCACAAACGCGATTTCCCGACGTCAGAAATTGTTGATCGAGACTTGAAGATAGTAAAATTAGTCCAAAACCACACCCAATTTTATTTTGTTTCTTTGAAACGACAATTCACTGTTTGACTACTTTCACGACTACTGGTGAGACCCAGTGAAGTACGTGCCAATCTATGTTGCCCAAGCGATCGTCACTTTTCGAAGGGTCATTTTCCTCCTCACTGGATACATCGTCTTGTAATTCCAGTTCAAATCGGTAGGGCTGGATTCCGTCTTCAGACATATCATTCACACCATAATCAGACTCCTCAAAACTCATGCTCAAATCGCTCTCAGTTGCGGTGTCGTTGTCACTGTCAGTCATGTTGAACTTATGACGTCACGAGTGGAAGAGCCTCGATTCCGCGGAAATGACGATTCGGCTGATTAGGTCTGGGCGGACAGGTGAAAATCGACAACTTTGAGCTTTAATAACTCGACACTGGGGCGACGGATTTTGACGGGGTTTTCATTATTATTATTTTTACGGCATTCTTAACATTATATCTAAATATAAAATTACTCTCAGGGTACACTTTAAACAGTGTTCAGATCATATTTCTGTACATAACTTGTTCACAGATAAATTTTACCCTAAACATTGTTCAGATCATATTTCTGTACATAACTTGTTCACAGATAAGTTTTACCCTAAACAGTGTTCAGATCATATTTCTGTACATAACTTGTTCACAGATAAGTTTTACCCTAAAACAGTGTTCAGATCATATTTCTGTACATAACTTGTTCACAGATAAGTTTTACCCTAAACAGTGTTCAGATCATATTTCTGTACATAACTTGTTCACAGATAAGTTTTACCCTAAAACAGCGTTCAGGTCATATTTCTGTACATAGATAGTTTGATAACACAGTAATTATGCAACATAGTTATAGTTTCAGCATATTGTCACTCCTATTGTCACTAACTGTCACTTCCAATCCTAGATTCTGATTGGTGGAAATATTCCAATAATTTAGTAGTAACCCTTACTGGCAGTCGTATGCTATAAACAATACCGCCATCTTTCAAAACAGGGTCATGCATGCATATACCGTCGCTATAAGCCAGGCTAGACGTAAGAAAGTTACGGGTTCAGCCTATTGTCACAGTATTTTGGAAATAGCTGTTGCTACCAACCCTAGACCCTGATTTTTAATGATGACTGTGTTGAGGTATTGTTATGGTAAGGATATGTAAACATAATATAATTACTTGTTTAGCTTCAGGATACTGCAATGGAGCAGGCATCAGAGCTGTTCAAGACCAACGAGGATCATGAGCTTCTAAAATGTCTAAAGGGGGCAGGAATCGCTGGAGAGGCGGAGAGAGTGGAGGAACTTACAGTCAAGTTTGAAGAGCATATGGAGCAACTGGAGGAGGTGAGATGTCAGCAATTGGTATATTTGGACACAGTAACTTACAAAATACTTTGAAAATAAATGGATATTCTGGTGACGTAAACTGGCTACTGAAAACAGTATACCGAGAAAATTTCTCATTTTCAATAATGGAAATAGGATTTACTTACCAATACAGCGAAAAAAAATTCAATTTAAAATAAGAAATAAACAATGGTCTTTGGCTAGAAAAATTTCTGAAATGGACAAAAAAATTTTTTTGTCAGAATACTAAAATTCTTAACTATTTTATGTTGTTGTATTATAGGTATGTAAGCTGTTCCGACACATCGCCACTACAGAGCCTCTTGTTATTGCTGCCGATCATAATGACTCTATTATTAGGACAATTGGACCACTGGTATGTACTCACAAGTCTTTTTTGTAAACACATACTAACCCCTCTTCAAACTGGGACACGTATTGTACTGGTAGACAACATTTGTTGTAAGACGTCGAGCTTCGTAAATCTGAATGACAGTTAGTCATTGTTGACCATTGGCAGTTTTTCTAGTAACAAGATAGTGCTGGGAGTTACAGTCTACCCAGCTGTTTAAATTAGTACCTGCTTAAAAGAAAGTAATGATTTAAATGACTAGAATACAGGTCTAGTAATATTTGCAGACTCTCATTCATTTGTCATCATCAGCTGTTTTGCTTGAAGTCTGATTGCAGAAGTATAATGTCAGGATACTTCATATGAACTGTGGGAATATTGTGTAGATCATAAAATCGAGACATGAATTGTTGGAATATTGTATAGATCATAAAGTAGAGACATGAATTGTTGGAATATTGTATAGATCATGAAGACTAGACCTGAATTGTTGGAATATTGTATAGATCATAAAGACTAGAGACATGAATTGTTGGAATATTGTATAGATCATAAAGTAGAGACATGAATTGTTGGAATATTGTATAGATCATAAAGACTAGACATGAATTGTTGGAATATTGTATAGATCATAAAGACTAGAGACATGAATTGTTGGAATATTGTATAGATAATAAAATAGAGACATGAATTGTTGGAATATTGTATAGATCATAAAGACTAGAGACCTGAATTGTTGGAATATTGTATAGATCATAAAGACTAGACATGAATTGTTGGAATAGTGTATAGATCATAAAGTAGAGACCTGAATTGTTGGAATATTGTGTAGATCATAAAGTAGAGACATGAATTGTTGGAATAGTGTAAAGATCATAAAGTAGAGACATGAATTGTTGGAATATTGTATAGATCATAAAGTAGAGACATGAATTGTTGGAATATTGTATAGATCATAAAGACAAGACATAAATTGTTGGAATATTGTATAGATCATAAAGACGAGACATGAATTGTTGGAATATTGTGTAGATCATAAAGTAGAGACCTGAATTGTTGGAATATTGTGTAGAACATAAAGACTAGACATGAATTGTTGGAATATTGTGTAGAACATAAAGACGAGACATGAATTGTTGGAATATTGTGTAGGTCATAAAGACTAGACATGAATTGTTGGAATATTGTATAGATCATAAAGTAGAGACATGAATTGTTGGAATATTGTATAGATCATAAAGACTAGAGACATGAATTGTTGGAATATTGTATAGATCATAAAGACTAGAGACATGAATTGTTGGAATATTGTATAGATCATAAAGACTAGACATGAATTGTTGGAATATTGTATAGATCATAAAGACTAGAGACATGAATTGTTGGAATATTGTATAGATCATAAAGACTAGAGACATGAATTGTTGGAATATTGTATAGATCATAAAGACTAGACATGAATTGTTGGAATATTGTATAGATCATAAAGACTAGAGACATGAATTGTTGGAATATTGTATAGATCATAAAGACTAGAGACATGAATTGTTGGAATATTGTATAGATCATAAAGACTAGAGACATGAATTGTTGGAATATTGTATAGATCATAAAGACTAGACATGAATTGTTGGAATATTGTATAGATCATAAAGACTAGACATGAATTGTTGGAATATTGTATAGATCATAAAGACTAGAGACATGAATTGTTGGAATATTGTATAGATCATAAAGACTAGAGACATGAATTGTTGGAATATTGTATAGATCATAAAGACTAGACATGAATTGTTGGAATATTGTTAGATCATAAAGACTAGACATGAATTGTTGGAATATTGTATAGATCATAAAGACTAGACATGAATTGTTGGAATATTGTATAGATCATAAAGACTAGAGACATGAATTGTTGGAATATTGTATAGATCATAAAGACTAGACATGAATTGTTGGAATATTGTATAGATCATAAAGACTAGAGACATGAATTGTTGGAATATTGTATAGATCATAAAGACTAGAGACATGAATTGTTGGAATATTGTATAGATCATAAAGACTAGACATGAATTGTTGGAATATTGTATAGATCATAAAGACTAGAGACATGAATTGTTGGAATATTGTATAGATCATAAAGACAAGGCATGAATTGTTGGAATATTGTGTAGATCATAAAGTAGAGACATGAATTGTTGGAATATTGTATAGATCATAAAGTAGAGACATGAATTGTTGGAATATTGTATAGATCATAAAGACTAGACATGAATTGTTGGAATATTGTATAGATCATAAAGACTAGAGACATGAATTGTTGGAATATTGTATAGATCATAAAGACGAGACATGAATTGTTGGAATATTGTATAGATCATAAAGTAGAGACATGAATTGTTGGAATATTGTATAGATCATAAAGTAGAGACATGAATTGTTGGAATATTGTATAGATCATAAAGACAAGGCATGAATTGTTGGAATATTGTATAGATCATAAAGACTAGAGACATGAATTGTTGGAATATTGTGTAGATCATAAAGACTAGACATGAATTGTTGGAATATTGTATAGATCATAAAGACTAGAGACATGAATTGTTGGAATATTGTATAGATAATAAAGACTAGACATGAATTGTTGGAATATTGTATAGATCATAAAGACTAGAGACATGAATTGTTGGAATATTGTATAGATCATAAAGACGAGACATGAATTGTTGGAATATTGTATAGATCATAAAATAGAGACATGAATTGTTGGAATATTGTATAGATCATAAAGACGAGACATGAATTATTGGAATATTGTATAGATCATAAAGTAGAGACATGAATTGTTGGAATGTTATATAGATCATAAAGACTAGACATGAATTGTTGGAATATTGTATAGATCATAAAGTAGAGACATGAATTTGTTGGAATATTGTATAGATCATAAAGACTAGACATAAATTGTTGGAATATTGTATAGATAATAAAGACAAGGCATGAATTGTTGGAATATTGTATAGATCATAAAGACAAGACATGAATTGTTGGAATATTGTATAGATCATAAAGACTAGACATGAATTGTTGGAATATTGTATAGATCATAAAGACTAGAGACATGAATTGTTGGAATATTGTATAGATCATAAAGTAGAGACATGAATTGTTGGAATATTGTATAGATCATAAAGACAAGACATGAATTGTTGGAATATTGTATAGATCATAAAGACGAGACATGAATTATTGGAATATTGTATAGATCATAAAGACTAGAGACATGAATTGTTGGAATATTGTATAGATCATAAAGACGAGACATGAATTGTTGGAATATTGTATAGATCATAAAATAGAGACATGAATTGTTGGAATATTGTATAGATCATAAAGACGAGACATGAATTATTGGAATATTGTATAGATCATAAAGTAGAGACATGAATTGTTGGAATATTGTATAGATCATAAAGACGAGACATGAATTATTGGAATATTGTATAGATCATAAAGACGAGACATGAATTATTGGAATATTGTATAGATCATAAAGACTAGAGACATGAATTGTTGGAATATTGTATAGATAATAAAGACTAGACATGAATTGTTGGAATATTGTATAGATCATAAAGACTAGAGACATGAATTGTTGGAATATTGTATAGATCATAAAGACGAGACATGAATTATTGGAATATTGTATAGATCATAAAGACGAGACATGAATTATTGGAATATTGTATAGATCATAAAGACGAGACATGAATTATTGGAATATTGTATAGATCATAAAGACTAGAGACATGAATTGTTGGAATATTGTATAGATAATAAAGACTAGACATGAATTGTTGGAATATTGTATAGATCATAAAGACTAGAGACATGAATTGTTGGAATATTGTATAGATCATAAAGACGAGACATGAATTGTTGGAATATTGTATAGATCATAAAATAGAGACATGAATTGTTGGAATATTGTATAGATCATAAAGACGAGACATGAATTATTGGAAAATTGTATAGATCATAAAGACGAGACATGAATTATTGGAATATTGTATAGATCATAAAGACTAGAGACATGAATTGTTGGAATATTGTATAGATCAAAAAGTAGAGACATGAATTGTTGGAATATTGTATAGATCATAAAGACTAGACATGAATTGTTGGAATATTGTATAGATCATAAAGACGAGACATGAATTGTTGGAATATTGTATAGATCATAAAATAGAGACATGAATTGTTGGAATATTGTATAGATCATAAAGACGAGACATGAATTATTGGAATATTGTATAGATCATAAAGTAGAGACATGAATTGTTGGAATGTTATATAGATCATAAAGACAAGGCATGAATTGTTGGAATATTGTATAGATCATAAAGTAGAGACATGAATTGTTGGAATATTGTATAGATCATAAAGTAGAGACATGAATTGTTGGAATATTGTATAGATCATAAAGACTAGACATAAATTGTTGGAATATTGTATAGATAATAAAGACAAGGCATGAATTGTTGGAATATTGTATAGATCATAAAGACAAGACATGAATTGTTGGAATATTGTATAGATCATAAAGACTAGACATGAATTGTTGGAATATTGTATAGATCATAAAGACTAGAGACATGAATTGTTGGAATATTGTATAGATCATAAAGTAGAGACATGAATTTGTTGGAATATTGTATAGATCATAAAGACTAGACATAAATTGTTGGAATATTGTATAGATAATAAAGACAAGGCATGAATTGTTGGAATATTGTATAGATCATAAAGACAAGACATGAATTGTTGGAATATTGTATAGATCATAAAGACTAGACATGAATTGTTGGAATATTGTATAGATCATAAAGACTAGAGACATGAATTGTTGGAATATTGTATAGATCATAAAGACTAGACATGAATTGTTGGAATATTGTATAGATCATAAAGTAGAGACATGAATTGTTGGATTATTGTATAGATCATAAAGTAGAGACATGAATTGTTGGAATATTGTATAGATCATAAAGACTAGAGACATGAATTGTTGGAATGTTATATAGATCATAAAGACAAGGCATGAATTGTTGGAATATTGTATAGATCATAAAGTAGAGACATGAATTGTTGGAATATTGTATAGATCATAAAGTAGAGACATGAATTGTTGGAATATTGTATAGATCATAAAGACTAGACATAAATTGTTGGAATATTGTATAGATAATAAAGACAAGGCATGAATTGTTGGAATATTGTATAGATCATAAAGACAAGACATGAATTGTTGGAATGTTATATAGATCATAAAGACTAGAGACATGAATTGTTGGAATATTGTATAGATCATAAAGACTAGAGACATGAATTGTTGGAATATTGTATAGATCATAAAGACGAGACATGAATTATTGGAATATTGTATAGATCATAAAGTAGAGACATGAATTGTTGGAATATTGTATAGATCATAAAGACTAGACATAAATTGTTGGAATATTGTATAGATAATAAAGACAAGGCATGAATTGTTGGAATATTGTATAGATCATAAAGACAAGACATGAATTGTTGGAATATTGTATAGATCATAAAGACTAGACATGAATTGTTGGAATATTGTATAGATCATAAAGACTAGAGACATGAATTGTTGGAATATTGTATAGATCATAAAGTAGAGACATGAATTGTTGGATTATTGTATAGATCATAAAGTAGAGACATGAATTGTTGGATTATTGTATAGATCATAAAGTAGAGACATGAATTGTTGGAATATTGTATAGATCATAAAGACTAGAGACATGAATTGTTGGAATGTTATATAGATCATAAAGACAAGGCATGAATTGTTGGAATATTGTATAGATCATAAAGTAGAGACATGAATTGTTGGAATATTGTATAGATCATAAAGTAGAGACATGAATTGTTGGAATATTGTATAGATCATAAAGACTAGACATAAATTGTTGGAATATTGTATAGATAATAAAGACAAGGCATGAATTGTTGGAATATTGTATAGATCATAAAGACAAGACATGAATTGTTGGAATATTGTATAGATCATAAAGACTAGACATGAATTGTTGGAATATTGTATAGATCATAAAGACTAGAGACATGAATTGTTGGAATATTGTATAGATCATAAAGTAGAGACATGAATTGTTGAAATATTGTATAGATCATAAAGACTAGACATGAATTGTTGAAATATTGTATAGATCATAAAGACTAGAGACATGAATTGTTGGAATATTGTATAGATCATAAAGACTAGAGACATGAATTGTTGGAATATTGTATAGATCATAAAGACTAGACATGAATTGTTGGAATATTGTATAGATCATAAAGACTAGACATAAATTGTTGGAATATTGTATAGATAATAAAGACAAGGCATGAATTGTTGGAATATTGTATAGATCATAAAGACTAGACATGAATTGTTGGAATATTGTATAGATCATAAAGACTAGACATAAATTGTTGGAATATTGTATAGATCATAAAGACTAGACATAAATTGTTGGAATATTGTATAGATAATAAAGACAAGGCATGAATTGTTGGAATATTGTATAGATCATAAAGACAAGACATGAATTGTTGGAATATTGTATAGATCATAAAGACTAGACATGAATTGTTGGAATATTGTATAGATCATAAATACTAGAGACATGAATTGTTGGAATGTTATATAGATCATAAAGACTAGACATGAATTGTTGGAATATTGTATAGATCATAAAGACTAGACATGAATTGTTGGAATATTGTATAGATCATAAAGACGAGACATGAATTGTTGGAATATTGTATAGATAATAAAATAGAGACATGAATTGTTGGAATATTGTATAGATCATAAAGACGAGACATGAATTGTTGGAATATTGTATAGATCATAAAGTAGAGACATGAATTGTTGGATTATTGTATAGATCATAAAGTAGAGACATGAATTGTTGGAATATTGTATAGATCATAAAGTAGAGACATGAATTGTAGGAATGTTGTATAGATCATAAAGACAAGGCATGAATTGTTGGAATATTGTATAGATCATAAAGACAAGACATGAATTGTTGGAATATTGTATAGATCATAAAGTAGAGACATGAGTTGTTGGAATATTGTATAGATAATAAAGACAAGGCATGAATTGTTTGGAGTATTGTGTAGATCATAAAGACTAGACATGAATTGTTGGAATATTGTGTAGATCATAAAGACTAGACATGAATTGTTGGAATATTGTGTAGATCATAAAGACTAGAGACATGAATTGTTGGAATATTGTATAGATCATAAAGTAGAGACATGAATTGTTGGAATATTGTATAGATCATAAAGACTAGACATGAATTGTTGGAATATTGTGTAGGTCATAAAGACTAGACATGAATTGTTGGAATATTGTATAGATCATAAAGACTAGAGACATGAATTGTTGGAATATTGTATAGATCATAAAGACTAGACATGAATTGTTGGAATATTGTATAGATCATAAAGACTAGAGACATGAATTGTTGGAATATTGTATAGATCATAAAGACTAGACATGAATTGTTGGAATATTGTATAGATCATAAAGACTAGAGACATGAATTGTTGGAATATTGTATAGATCATAAAGACGAGACATGAATTGTTGGAATATTGTATAGATCATAAAGACTAGAGACATGAATTGTTGGAATATTGTATAGATCATAAAGTAGAGACCTGAATTGTTGGAATATTGTGTAGATCATAAAGACGAGACATGAATTGTTGGAATATTGTATAGATCATAAAGTAGAGACATGAATTGTTGGAATATTGTATAGATCATAAAGACTAGACATGAATTGTTGGAATAGTGTATAGATCATAAAGACAAGACATGAATTGTTGGAATATTGTGTAGATCATAAAGACTAGACATGAATTGTTGGAATATTGTATAGATCATAAAGACAAGACATGAATTGTTGGAATATTGTATAGATCATAAAGACTAGAGACATGAATTGTTGGAATATTGTATAGATCATAAATTAGAGACATGAATTGTTGGAATATTGTGTAGATCATAAAGACTAGACATGAATTGTTGGAATATTGTATAGATCATAAAGACGAGACATGAATTATTGGAATATTGTATAGATCATAAAGACTAGACATGAATTGTTGGAATATTGTATAGATCATAAAGACTAGACATGAATTGTTGGAATATTGTATAGATCATAAAATAGAGACATGAATTGTTGGAATATTGTATAGATCATAAAGTAGAGACATGAATTGTTGGAATATTGTGTAGATCATAAAGACTAGACATGAATTGTTGGAATATTGTATAGATCATAAAGTAGAGACATGAATTGTTGGAATATTGTATAGATCATAAAGTAGAGACCTGAATTGTTGGAATATTGTGTAGATCATAAAGACTAGACATGAATTGTTGGAATATTGTATAGATCATAAAGACGAGACATGAATTGTTGGAATATTGTATAGATCATAAAGTAGAGACATGAATTGTTGGAATATTGTATCGATCATAAAGTAGAGACATGAATTGTTGGAATATTGTATAGATCAAAAAGTAGAGACATGAATTGTTGGAATATTGTATAGATCATAAAGTAGAGACATGAATTGTTGGAATATTGTATAGATCATAAAGACTAGACATGAATTGTTGGAATATTGTATAGATCATAAAGACTAGACATGAATTGTTGGAATATTGTATAGATCATAAAATAGAGACATGAATTGTTGGAATATTGTATAGATCATAAAGTAGAGACATGAATTGTTGGAATATTGTGTAGATCATAAAGACTAGACATGAATTGTTGGAATATTGTATAGATCATAAAGTAGAGACATGAATTGTTGGAATATTGTATAGATCATAAAGTAGAGACCTGAATTGTTGGAATATTGTGTAGATCATAAAGACTAGACATGAATTGTTGGAATATTGTATAGATCATAAAGACGAGACATGAATTGTTGGAATATTGTATAGATCATAAAGACTAGAGACATGAATTGTTGGAATATTGTATAGATCATAAAGTAGAGACATGAATTGTTGGAATATTGTGTAGATCATAAAGACGAGACATGAATTGTTGGAATATTGTATAGATCATAAAGTAGAGACATGAATTGTTGGAATATTGTATAGATCATAAAGACTAGACATGAATTGTTGGAATAGTGTATAGATCATAAAGACAAGACATGAATTGTTGGAATATTGTATAGATCATAAAGACGAGACATGAATTGTTGGAATATTGTATAGATCATAAAATAGAGACATGAATTGTTGGAATATTGTGTAGATCATAAAGACGAGACATGAATTGTTGGAATATTGTATAGATCATAAAGTAGAGACATGAATTGTTGGAATATTGTATAGATCATAAAGACTAGACATGAATTGTTGGAATAGTGTATAGATCATAAAGACAAGACATGAATTGTTGGAATATTGTATAGATCATAAAGACGAGACATGAATTGTTGGAATATTGTATAGATCATAAAGACTAGAGACATGAATTGTTGGAATATTGTATAGATCATAAAGACGAGACATGAATTGTTGGAATATTGTATAGATCATAAAGACGAGACATGAATTGTTGGAATATTGTATAGATCATAAAGACTAGACATGAATTGTTGGAATATTGTGTAGATCATAAAGACAAGGCATGAATTGTTGGAATATTGTGTAGATCATAAAGTAGAGACATGAATTGTTGGAATATTGTATAGATCATAAAGACTAGACATGAATTGTTGGAATATTGTATAGATAATAAAGACAAGGCATGAATTGTTGGAATATTGTATAGATCATAAAGACTAGACATGAATTGTTGGAATATTGTGTAGATCATAAAGACTAGACATGAATTGTTGGAATATTGTATAGATCATAAAGACTAGACATGAATTGTTGGAATATTGTGTAGATCATAAAGACTAGACATGAATTGTTGGAATATTGTATCGATCATAAAGTAGAGACATGAATTGTTGGAATATTGTGTAGATCATAAAGACAAGACATGAATTGATGGAATTTCGTATAGATCATAAAGTAGAGACATGAATTGTTGGAATATTGTGTAGATCATAAAGTAGAGACATGAATTGTTGGAATATTGTATAGATCATAAAGACTAGACATGAATTGTTGGAATATTGTATAGATCATAAAGACTAGAGACATGAATTGTTGGAATATTGTGTAGATCATAAAGTAGAGACATGAATTGTTGGAATATTGTATAGATCATAAAGACTAGACATGAATTGTTGGAATATTGTATAGATCATAAAGTAGAGACATGAATTGTTGGAATATTGTATAGATCATAAAGACTAGACATGAATTGTTGGAATATTGTATAGATCATAAAGACTAGAGACATGAATTGTTGGAATATTGTGTAGATCATAAAGTAGAGACATGAATTGTTGGAATATTGTATAGATCATAAAGACTAGACATGAATTGTTGGAATATTGTATAGATCATAAAGACTAGAGACATGAATTGTTGGAATATTGTATAGATCATAAAGACTAGACATGAATTGTTGGAATATTGTATAGATCATAAAGACGAGACATGAATTGTTGGAATATTGTATAGATCATAAAGACTAGACATGAATTGTTGGAATATTGTATAGATCATAAAGACTAGACATGAATTGTTGGAATATTGTATAGATCATAAAGACTAGACATGAATTGTTGGAATATTGTATAGATCATAAAGTAGAGACATGAATTGTTGGAATATTGTATCGATCATAAAGTAGAGACATGAATTGTTGGAATATTGTGTAGATCATAAAGACAAGACATAGAGTATAGATCATAAAGACTAGACATGAATTGTTGGAATATTGTATAGATCATAAAGACGAGACATGAATTGTTGGAATGTTGTATAGATCATAAAGTAGAGACATGAATTGTTGGAATATTGTATAGATCATAAAGTAGAGACATGAATTGTTGGAATATTGTATAGATCATAAAGTAGAGACATGAATTGTTGGAATATTGTGTAGATCATAAAGACGAGACATGAATTGTTGGAATATTGTATAGATCATAAAGTAGAGACATGAATTGTTGGAATTTTGTCTAGATCATAAAGTAGAGACCTGAATTGTTGGAATATTGTGTAGAACATAAAGACTAGACATGAATTGTTGGAATATTGTGTAGGTCATAAAGACTAGACATGAATTGTTGGAATATTGTATAGATCATAAAGTAGAGACATGAATTATTGGAATATTGTATAGATCATAAAGACGAGACATGAATTGTTGGAATATTGTATAGATCATAAAGACAAGACATGAATTGTTGGAATATTGCATAGATCATAAAGTAGAGACATGAATTGTTGGAATATTGTGTAGATCATAAAGACTAGAGACATGAATTGTTGGAATATTGCATAGATCATAAAGTAGAGACATGAATTGTTGGAATAGTGTATAGATCATAAAGACAAGACATGAATTGATGGAATTTCGTATAGATCATAAAGTAGAGACATGAATTGTTGGAATATTGTGTAGATCATAAAGACTAGAGACATGAATTGTTGGAATATTGCATAGATCATAAAGTAGAGACATGAATTGTTGGAATAGTGTATAGATCATAAAGACTAGACATGAATTGTTGGAATATTGTATAGATCATAAAGTAGAGACATGAATTGTTGGAATATTGTATAGATCATAAAGACTAGAGACATGAATTGTTGGAATATTGTGTAGATCATAAAGTAGAGACCTGAATTGTTGGAATATTGTGTAGAACATAAAGACTAGACATGAATTGTTGGAATATTGTGTAGATCATAAAGACAAGACATGAATTGTTGGAATATTGCATATATCATAAAGTAGAGACATGAATTGTTGGAATATTGCATAGATCATAAAGTAGAGACATGAATTGTTGGAATTTTGTAGCGATTAAGGTTAAATATGTTTCTAACTTTAATTTCTGTTTTTCTTTCCAGACAATGATGGCAGCAAAAACCCTAAGTCAGTATCCTAATAGTAAAATAGCTAGAGAAAACCTTGACACATTTTCTGATGCTTGGGAGTCTCAGATTAATGACCTGTCTGTTCTTGTTAAAGAGGTCAATGATGTATGTCAAGGTCGCATGGACAAGCCCGTGTATCTATCCCTTCCCAGACCAGGGGTGAGTATAATCATTTGTATTAATGTGTGAATGTTTCAGACTAGTTGTCAGTATAATCCTTGTCCTGTCGTGAAGTCCTAGATCAGATTTAAGTATAATTATTGTTGTCTTGATGGAATATCCATGATCAGGGGTCAGTATAGTCATTGTCATTCTGGTACAATGTCCGAGGTTAGGGGTCAGTATATCATTGTCGTCCTGCTGTGATGTCCCAGATTAGGGGTCAGTATAATCATTGTCGTCCTGGTACGATGTCCCAGATTAGGGGTCAGTATATCATTGTCGTCCTGGTACGATGTCCTAGATCTGAGGTCAGTATAGTCTTTGTCAACCTGGTATGATATCTCAGATCAGGGGTCAGTATATCATTGTCGTCCTGGTACAATGTCCTAGATCTGGGGTCAGTATATCATTGTCGTCCTGGTACGATGTCCCAGATCATGGGTCAGTTTAGTCATTGTCGTCCTGGTACGATGTCCCAGATCAGGGGTCAGTATAATCATTGTCGTCCTGGTACGATGTCCCAGATTAGGGGTCAGTATATCATTGTCGTCCTGGTACGATGTCCTAGATCTGAGGTCAGTATAGTCTTTGTCAACCTGGTATGATATCTCAGATCAGGGGTCAGTATATCATTGTCATCCAGATATGATGTCCTGGATCAGGGGTCAGTATATCATTGTCGTCCTGGTACGATGTCCCAGATCAGGGGTCAGTATAGTCCTTGTCGTTCTGGTACGATGTCCTAGATCAGGGGTCAGTATATCATTGTCATCCAGGTACGATGTCCCAGATCAGGGGTCAGTTTAGTCATTGTTATCCTGGTACGATGTCCTAGATCAGGGGTCAGTATAATCCTTGTTCGCAGATGCGATGTCCCAGATCAGGGGTCAGTATAATCATTGTTATGCTGCTGTGATGTCCCAGATCAGATGTCAGTATATTTGTTGCTGTCCTGTTGTCCTTGTGTGATGTCCCAGACTAGGAGTCACTAATCATTGTTTTCCTATTTGATGTCCCAGACCCGATGGCCATCTTGGATATTGACCATAAAAATTCATTATAGTTTCTTTCTTGAGGAGTATTGGGTAGATCTTTCTTAAATTTCATATTTAGGTTCCTGGATCTGTAGACATCATCATTTAAGTCCACATGTCTGTTCTATAATTACAGTCTGGTCTGTCTGTCTGGTCTATAGACACAACCTTGTCTCTCCTTCTTCCTTGCCTATCAACTCTCTTGTCTGTCCATTTGTCTGTTCTATTACCACAGTCTTTTCTGTCCATTGCTGGTCTATAGACACAATATTGTTCATCCATCTTCCTGGCCTATCAACTCTCTTGTCTGTTCCTCTGTCTGTTCTATTACCACAATCTTTTCTGTCCATTGCTGGTCTACAGACACAATCTTGTTCATCCACCTTCCTGGCCTATAAACAGTCTTGTCTGTCCATCTGTCTGTTCTGTTTCAGCAGTCTTGTGTGTCCATTTGTTAGGTCTATAGGCTTAATGTTGTCTGTAAATCTGTCTGGTCACATCTTGTCTGTCCATCTGTAAGGAGTAGAGACACAATCTTATCACCTCATCTCTTTGGTCTATAGAAAGTATTAAATGCATAATGAATTTGCATCCAATATTAAGACAAGTGCTGCCAGAAAAAATAATTAGGATACACGAGGAAACTGATAAGAAACAAGTATTACCGAGAGCTTACATTAGAAGTATTGGGAGATTGTATGTTATTCGCAGGGTATTATTTCTGTTTGAAAGAATATTAACAGCCTTATATAAGAAAGGGATGGTGTTATGTAGCACTGTGTGTGGTGAATACTAGCTATACCTACAGTATCTAACATACTACTTTCTATTAACGCTGCGTTGGAACACTAGGTGACACCTTCATCTCCTGTAGTAAGTACTTATCAATACATTGTGTTAGATTTACTGGTTTTTCTCTGAAATTTCCTTCTGTTTTTTCGTTCGGATTTTATGATATTGTATTTTGATTTTATATGATTTTAAAAATATTGTGTATGTATTTCATTTCTGTTACATTAACATGACTATAGTTCCTATCTATTACTATGTCTGCACTGGCTTTGTAAAGATATTGTGATAGTATATGTTCCATGTCACCCGAACTACGGATCAAAATACTGTGAAATAGAATGACTCAAATTTTCTAGCTTTTTAAGACCAAATTGTTTCATGGAAACTTGATTTCATGAATAAATAGGACTTATTTATGTAACCATGGTGACATGTATTAGTTACCATAACTACAGACCTAAAGTAGCTATGGCAATATGTATTATTTACCATAACTACAGACCTAGAGTGGTAACTATGGTGACATGTATTAGTTACCATAACTACAGACCTAGAGTGGTAACTATGGTGACATGTATTAGTTACCACAACTACAGACCTAGAGTTGTAACTATGGTGACATGTATTATTTACCATAACTACATACCTAGAGTTGTAACTATGGTGACATGTATTAGTTACCATAACTACAGACCTAAAGTAGCTATGGCAATATGTATTATTTACCATAACTACAGACCTAGAGTGGTAACTATGGTGACATGTATTAGTTACCATAACTACAGACCTAGAGTGGTAACTATGGTGACATGTATTAGTTACCACAACTACAGACCTAGAGTTGTAACTATGGTGACATGTATTAGTTACCATAACTACAGACTTAGAGTTGTAACTATGGTGACATGTATTAGTTACCATAACTACAGACCTAGAGTTGTAACTATGGTAACATGTATTATTTACCATAACTACAGACCTAGAGTGGTAACTATGGTGACATGTATTATTTACCATAACTACAGACCTAGATTTGTAACTATGGTGACATGTATTATTTACCATAACTACAGACCTAGATTTGTAACTATGGTGACATGTATTATTTACCATAACTACAGACCTAGATTTGTAACTATGGTGACATGTATTATTTACCATAACTACAGACCTAGATTTGTAACTATGGTGACATGTATTATTTACCATATGTAACTATGTGACATGTATTATTTACCATAACTACAGACCTAGATTTGTAACTATGGTGACATGTATTATTTACCATAACTACAGACCTAGTTACCATGGTTACATGTATTATTTACCATAACTACAGACCTAGATTTGTAACTATGGTGACATGTATTATTTACCATAACTACAGACCTAGATTTGTAACTATGGTGACATGTATTAGTTACCATAACTACAGACCTAGAGTTGTAACTGTGGTAACATGTATTAGTTACCATAACTACATATCTAGAGTTGTAACTATGGTGACATCTATTAGTTACCATAACTACAGACCTAGAGTTGTAACTGTGGTAACATGTATTATTTACCATAACTACATACCTAGAGTTGTAACTATGGTCACATGTATTAGTTACCATAACTACAGACCTAGAGTTTTAACTATGGTAACATGTATTAGTTACCATAACTACATACCTAGAGTTGTAACTATGGTGACATGTTTTAATTACTGTAACTTTGACATAATTATGTTATAATTATTAGTTGCTGTTTGCAGTTATTTTTTAGTTGTTTTAACACATGTGTTTTAGTTAAGACCTGGTAACCATGGTTACTTGTGTTAGGGTTAGACAAGTCTGGTTTCTGAATTACCTAGTTTGGTAACCATGGTTACTTGTGCTCTAGGTTATAGCTCTTGTTAACGAGTGAGTCCTAATTTGGTAACTATTGTTACTAGTTTTCAAGTTACATATCAAGATACCAGACTGTCCTAGTTTGGTTACCATGGTTTCGTCAGTGGCCGATGGAGAAGTGTACAGAGAATAATTAAAGAAAACATGGAATATGGATTTTTTGTGGAGTAAATGTGTTTGGATGGTTACTGAGATGAAAAGTTATGTGGTATTGGTCGTATTGAGCTTGTCAGACATGCTGACTTATCACTGGTGCCGCTTGGTAAGTGTAAGGTATACGGCTTGTCCCATCTTTGTCTGGGTCAGACTATATTGTCTCTGTCTAAATGGACTGGTCTACCATGCTGGCTTGTGTCCCTACAATATGTCATGGAATAGTCCTTTAAGTTACCCCACTATTCTTATTTAACAGGAAATGTAAAGTGACTATTTCGCCTGTTAAAAGACTGTATTGGTGAGAATTATGGCTGGATGGATAGGTTTGTGTCGTGTACTGTGCTAGCAATATGCCAAGTTTAACTTTGGGAGATTTAAAAATCAATTGCTGTGTCTCAGTGTGCAGTACGTGTGGCAAAGTTTGAAAGATAGGCAAGCGTGTTACTTTAGGATCAATGTAAAAGACTAATACATATAAGCATGTCACATCAGGCCCATGGACCATTTGTTTGACTACAGCAGTGTTCCAGTGTACGTACACTGGAGCCAACACAGATTGAAATCTTAGTCTGTGGGAAGCTTTGGCAGTGTAAGTGACTTATACATATAAGCATGTCACATCAGGTCCATGGACCATTTGTTTGACTAAAGCACTTCTTCCACTGTACGTACGCTGAAGCCAACGCAGATTGAAATCTATGTCTGTGAGAAGCTTTGGGATTGTTTCGGAATCGTAGACTGCACCTGTGACAAGTGACGAAAACAAGGCTTTATGTGAACGTGGTAACGTGAAAGATATGACGTGATGGTTAAATGTAAACTACGAGTTTGAAACACTTGTAAGTGGGTGGAAGTTCAGCACAAGGTGAGTATAGTGTATCAGGATTTTTTTTCCCGTTTCTGGATAAATGAATTTCGTAAGGAGCGTAAATGATGGAATTTTGACAAAGATTTATGGATTCGTGATCTAGCTGTGGAGGCCTCACCTTCGATGGAATTACGGTTGTTTTATTCCGGAGAATAAAATGATTGTGTAGTGCTGGGACAGATTTGAAAGAAGCTGAACATCCAATTTGTGTGGACAAATTTCTGGTGTGAAATTTGAATAGATCTTGCAAAATGTTGCAAGGGTGATAGTCTTGTAATTATCCTGAATTTTTTATCTCCTAATTTTCCAATCACTACCATTGTGGGCTTGTATTAAGGATTCTGTGTTTCAGTGACGTTCTGTTAATGATTATTTTAAGACCCTGTGCAAAATGTACAGGTAAAATTTCTAGCTAAAAATTTGAACTACATTATAAATCTGCTGAATTGGCAGCTAGAAGTTGACTGTGAATTAGAGTCTGAAATACAAATATTAGCTGTATGTTGTACAGTGTTTGAGGGGGTGTCATTGTGTTAACCCTCAGTATACAGACTGTGAGACATCAGCTGTATGTTGTACAGTGTTTGAGGGGGTGTCATTGTGTTAACCCTCAGTATACAGACTGTGAGACATCAGCTGTATGTTGTACAGTGTTTGAGGGGCTGGGAGTGTGTGTACCCTCTGTATACAGACTGTGAGATATCAGCTGTATGTTGTACAGTGTTTGAGGGGCTGGGATTGTGTTTACCCTCAGTATACAGACTGAGATATCAGCTGTATGTTGTACAGTGTTTGAGGGGCTGGGATTGTGTGTACCTTCAGTATACAGACTGTGAGATATCAGCTGTATGTTGTACAGTGTTTGAGGGGCTGGGATTGTGTTTACCCTCAGTATACAGACTGTGAGATATCAGCTGTATATTGTACAGTGTTTGAGGGGATGGGATTGTGTTTACCCTCAGTATACAGACTGTGAGATATCAGCTGTATGTTGTACAGTGTTTGAGGGGCTGGGATTGTGTTTACCCTCAGTATACAGACTGTGTGATATTAGCTGTATATTGTACAGTGTTTGAGGGGATGGGATTGTGTTTACCCTCAGTATACAGACTGTGAGATATCAGCTGTATGTTGTACAGTGTTTGAGGGGCTGGGGTTGTGTTAACCCTCAGTATACAGACTGTGAGATATCAGCTGTATGTTGTACAGTGTTTGAGGGGCTGGGGTTGTGTGTACCGTCTGTATACAGACTGTGAGATATCAGCGATATGTTGTAGTGTTTGAGGGACTGGCATTGTGTTTACCCTCAGTATACAGACTGTGAGATATCAGCTGTATGTTGTACAGTGTTTGAGGGGCTGGGATTGTGTGTACCCTCTGTATACAGACTGTGAGATATCAGCTATATGTTGTAGTGTTTGAGGGACTGGCATTGTGTTTACCCTCAATATACAGACTGTAAGATATCAGCTGTATGTTGTAGTGTTTGAGGGGCTGGAATTGTGTTGACCCTCAGTATACAGACTGTGAGATATCAGCTGTATGTTGTACAGTGTTTGAGTGGCTGGGATTGTGTTTACCCTCAGTATACAGTCTGTGAGATATCAGCGATATGTTATAGTGTTTGAGGGACTGGCATTGTGTTTACCCTCAGTATACAGACTGTGAGATATCAGCTGTATGTTGTACAGTGTTTGAGGGGCTGGGATTGTGTGTACCCTCAGTATACAGACTGTGAGATATCAGCTGTATGTTGTACAGTGTTTGAGGGGCTGGGATTGTGTGTACCCTCAGTATACAGACTGTGAGATATCAGCTGTATGTTGTACAGTGTTTGAGGGGATGGGATTGTGTTTACCCTCAGTATACAGACTGTGAGATATCAGCTGTATGTTGTACAGTGTTTGAGGGGGCTGGGATTGTGTTTACCCTCAGTATACAGACTGTGTGATATCAGCTGTATGTTGTGCAGTGTTTGAGGGGCTGGGATTGTGTTTACCCTCAGTATACAGACTGTGGGATATCAGCTGTATATTGTACAGTGTTTGAGGGACTGGGATTATGTGAACCCTCAGTTTAAAGACTGTTAGATATCAGCTGTATGTTGTACAGTGTTTGAGGAGCTGAGATTGTGTGTATGCTCAGTATACAGACTGAGAAATGTCAGCTATACCTTGTACTGTGATTTTCGGTCTAATATTGTGTAAACCCTCAGTATACAGGCAGTATTAGTGTGAATGCCCTCAGCTTTGTATCCCAGAGGAGATTCATACAGTCTTGTATTAGCCAGTATTGTGCTGAGGCAGCTGACTAATCAAGTTTTTTAATCGTTCAGTTTCAGTGTTTCAACTTCTTTACAAAATTATGCTACTCGATCAAATTCAACTCGACTTGATACCCAATATTGCTTTATCAGGGAATATATATGACCATTGTTTGGAGACGTAATTACCTGGCAGCTGTGTTATTTCATTGCTTAATTATTTTGCATTCTTCATCAAGCAAATATTGACTGAAATCCGTAACACAGAAAATTGGACACCAGAAAGTTGAGAACGGTTCCTGTAAAAACATCGGGAAATGGCGTTGTATACTGTGGATGTAATCCAATTTTATAATATCATGTGTACGATGTCTGCATGGCATCTGCGCAATCTGACTTATGCTTGTCACACTGTATAATATTACACAATATCTGTTACTAGTAGAACCAGTGGTGTGGCAGACTTGATAACTAGGGCTCATTTACTCTTAATCCTAGAAAGTCTTCAAAAACTGAAGATTAATTTTACAGATCTGCAGAACTATATGACAATAAACGCTATATTTTGACATAAAACAGAAAAATTTGGTTCTGTAGATTTATTACAGAAAAAAAAACATATCTCTTATCACCTGATATTATGATATAAACACCTTCTATCACCTGATATTATGATATAAACACCTTCTATCACCTGATATTATGATATAAACACCTTCTATCACCTGATGTTATGATATAAACTCCTTTTATCACCTGATATTATGATATGAACATATGTTCTACCACCTGATATTATGATATAAACACCTTCTATCACCTGATATTATGATATAAACACCTTCTATCACCTGATATTATGATATAAACATATGTTCTATCACCTGATATTATGATATAAACACCTTCTATCACCTGATATTATGATATAAACACCTTCTATCACCTGATATTATGATATAAACATATGTTCTATGACCTGATATTATAATATAAACACCTTCTTTCACCTGATATTATGATATAAACATATGTTCTATCACCTGATATTATGATATAAACATATGTTCTATCACCTGATATTATAATATAAACACCTTCTTTCACCTGATATTATGATATAAACATATGTTCTATCACCTGATATTATGATATAAACACCTTCTATCACCTGATATTATGATATAAACATCTTCTATCACCTGATATTATGATATAAACACCTTCTACCACCTGATATTATGATATAAACACCTTCTACCACCTGATATTATGATATAAACATATGTTCTATCACCTGATATTATGATATAAACACCTTCTATCACCTGATATTACGATATAAACACCTTCTATCACCTGATATTATGATATAAACATATGTTCTATCACCTGATATTATGATATAAACACCTTCTATCACCTGATATTATGATATAAACACCTTCTTTCACCTGATATTATGATATAAACATATGTTCTATCACCTGATATTATGATATAAACATCTTCTATCACCTGATATTATGATATAAACACCTTCTATCACCTGATATTATGATATAAACACCTTCTACCACCTGATATTATGGTATAAACACCTTCTATCACCTGATATTATGATATAAACACCTTCTATCACCTGATATTATGATATAAACACCTTCTATCACCTGATATTATGATATAAACATATGTTCTATCACCTGATATTATGATATAAACACCTTCTATCACCTGATATTATGATATAAACACCTTCTATCACCTGATATTATGATATAAACACCTTCTACCACCTGATATTATGATATAAACACCTTCTACCACCTGATATTATGATATAAACACCTTCTATCACCTGATATTATGATATAAACACCTTCTACCACCTGATATTATGATATAAACATATGTTCTATCACCTGATATTATGATATAAACATCTTCTATCACCTGATATTATGATATAAACACCTTCTATCACCTGATATTATGATATAAACACCTTCTATCACCTGATATTATGATATAAACACCTTCTACCACCTGATATTATGATATAAACACCTTCTACCACCTGATATTATGATATAAACATCTTCTATCACCTGATATTATGATATAAACACCTTCTACCACCTGATATTATGATATAAACACCTTCTACCACCTGATATTATGATATAAACATATGTTCTATCACCTGATATTATGATATAAACACCTTCTATCACCTGATATTACGATATAAACACCTTCTATCACCTGATATTATGATATAAACATATGTTCTATCACCTGATATTATGATATAAACACCTTCTATCTATCACCTGATATTATGATATAAACATATGTTCTATCACCTGATATTATGATATAAACATCTTCTATCACCTGATATTATGATATAAACACCTTCTATCACCTGATATTATGGTATAAACACCTTCTATCACCTGATATTATGATATAAACACCTTCTATCACCTGATATTATGATATAAACACCTTCTATCACCTGATATTATGATATAAACATATGTTCTATCACCTGATATTATGATATAAACACCTTCTATCACCTGATATTATGATATAAACACCTTCTATCACCTGATATTATGATATAAACACCTTCTACCACCTGATATTATGATATAAACACCTTCTACCACCTGATATTATGATATAAACACCTTCTATCACCTGATATTATGATATAAACACCTTCTACCACCTGATATTATGATATAAACATATGTTCTATCACCTGATATTATGATATAAACATCTTCTATCACCTGATATTATGATATAAACACCTTCTTTCACCTGATATTATGATATAAACACCTTCTATCACATGATATTATGATATAAACACCTTCTACCACCTGATATTATGATATAAACACCTTCTACCACCTGATATTATGATATGAACATATGTTCTACCACCTGATATTATGATATAAACACCTTCTATCACCTGATATTATGATATAAACATATGTTCTATCACCTGATATTATGATATAAACACCTTCTACCACCTGATATTATGATATAAACATCTTCTATCACCTGATATTATGATATAAACACCTTCTACCACCTGATATTATGATATAAACATCTTCTATCACCTGATATTATGATATAAACACCTTCTACCACCTGATATTACGATATAAACACCTTCTATCACCTGATATTATGATATAAACATATGTTCTATCACCTGATATTATGATATAAACACCTTCTATCACCTGATATTATGATATAAACATCTTCTATCACCTGATATTATGATATAAACACCTTCTACCACCTGATATTATGATATAAACATCTTCTATCACCTGATATTATGATATAAACACCTTCTACCACCTGATATTATGATATAAACACCTTCTACCACCTGATATTATGATATAAACATATGTTCTATCACCTGATATTATGATATAAACACCTTCTATCACCTGATATTATGATATAAACACCTTCTATCACCTGATATTATGATATAAACATATGTTCTATCACCTGATATTATGATATAAACATATGTTCTATGATGATATATAATATAAACACCTTCTTTCACCTGATATTATGATATAAACATATGTTCTGTCACCTGATATTATGATATAAACACCTTCTATCACCTGATATTATGATACAAACACCTTCTATCACCTGATATTATGATATAAACATATGTTCTATCACCTGATATTATGATATAAATACCTTCTATCACCTGATATTATGATATAAATACCTTCTATCACCTGATATTATGATATAAATACCTTCTATCACCTGATATTATAATATAAACACCTTCTATCACCTGATATTATGATATAAACACCTTCTATCACCTGATATTATGATATAAACACCTTCTACCACCTGATATTATGATATAAACACCTTCTACCACCTGATATTATGATATAAACACCTTCTATCACCTGATATTATGATATAAACACCTTCTACCACCTGATATTATGATATAAACACCTTCTATCACCTGATATTATGATATAAACACCTTCTATCACCTGATATTATAATATAAACACCTTCTTTCACCTGATATTATGATATAAACATATGTTCTATCACCTGATATTATGATATAAACACCTTCTATCACCTGATATTATGATATAAACATCGTCTATCACCTGATATTATGATATAAACACCTTCTACCACCTGATATTATGATATAAACACCTTCTATCACCTGATATTATGATATAAACACCTTCTACCACCTGATATTATGATATAAACACCTTCTATCACCTGATATTATGATATAAACACCTTCTATCACCTGATATTATAATATAAACACCTTCTTTCACCTGATATTATGATATAAACATATGTTCTATCACCTGATATTATGATATAAACACCTTCTATCACCTGATATTATGATATAAACATCGTCTATCACCTGATATTATGATATAAACACCTTCTATCACCTGATATTATGATATAAACACCTTCTACCACCTGATATTATGATATAAACACCTTCTATCACCTGATATTACGATATAAACACCTTCTTTCACCTGATATTATGATATAAACATATGTTCTATCACCTGATATTATGATATAAACACCTTCTATCACCTGATATTATGATATAAACATCGTCTATCACCTGATATTATGATATAAACACCTTCTACCACCTGATATTATGATATAAACACCTTCTATCACCTGATATTATGATATAAACACCTTCTACCACCTGATATTATGATATAAACACCTTCTATCACCTGATATTATGATATAAACACCTTCTAACACCTGATATTATAATATAAACACCTTCTTTCACCTGATATTATGATATAAACATATGTTCTATCACCTGATATTATGATATAAACACCTTCTATCACCTGATATTATGATATAAACATCGTCTATCACCTGATATTATGATATAAACACCTTCTATCACCTGATATTATGATATAAACACCTTCTACCACCTGATATTATGATATAAACACCTTCTATCACCTGATATTATGATATAAACACCTTCTATCACCTGATATTATGATATAAACATATGTTCTATCACCTGATATTATGATATAAACACCTTCTATCACCTGATATTACGATATAAACACCTTCTATCACCTGATATTATGATATAAACATATGTTCTATCACCTGATATTATGATATAAACACCTTCTATCACCTGATATTATGATATAAACACCTTCTATCACCTGATATTATGATATAAACACCTTCTACCACCTGATATTATGATATAAACACCTTCTATCACCTGATATTATGATATAAACACCTTCTACCACCTGATATTATGATATAAACACCTTCTATCACCTGATATTATGATATAAACACCTTCTATCACCTGATATTATAATATAAACACCTTCTTTCACCTGATATTATGATATAAACATATGTTCTATCACCTGATATTATGATATAAACACCTTCTATCACCTGATATTATGATATAAACACCTTCTGTCACCTGATATTATGATATAAACACCTTCTATCACATGATATTATGATATAAACACCTTCTACCACCTGATATTATGATATAAACACCTTCTATCACCTGATATTATGATATAAACACCCTCTATCACCTGATATTATGATATAAACATATGTTCTATCACCTGATATTATGATATAAACACCTTCTATCACCTGATATTATGATATAAACACCTTCTATCACCTGATATTATGATATAAACATATGTTCTATCACCTGATATTATGATATAAACACCTTCTATCACCTGATATTATGATATAAACACCTTCTATCACCTGATATTATGATATAAACACCTTTTATCACCTGATATTATGATATAAACACTTTCTATCACCTGATATTATGATATAAACACCTTCTATCACCTGATATTATGATATAAACACCTTCTATCACCTGATATTATGATATAAACACCTTCTATCACCTGATATTATGATATAAACATATGTTCTACCACCTGATATTATGATATAAACACCTTCTATCACCTGATATTATGATATAAACACCTTCTATCACCTGATATTATGATATAAACACCTTCTATCACCTGATATTATGATATAAACATATGTTCTATGACCTGATATTATAATATAAACACCTTCTTTCACCTGATATTATGATATAAACATATGTTCTATCACCTGATATTATGATATAAACACCTATCACCTGAGATTAATAGTTAAAACGTATCGTGATCACCCACATACCTGGCATGTGAGGAGATCTTATGAAATTACGTAAAACCAAGATAAAGGAGGCATCAAAGCATGTATTTTATGGGCATTTTGTTGAGACATCTGTTATTTTAATGTTTTAATTATTTTTTAAACAAGACATGAAAAGCTCAATAAGGACAGTGAAACATAAACTTGCATGATAATGGATGAGTTCTATGGAGACTGAAGGAGGAGAGTGTAAATTCTAGATTCACATCAAAGTATCAGTGTGATTACTCTCCTTTTCTATGATTACTAATCTATTTAGAATGTAAAGTATTATAATCATATTGTTGTAGATTTTACTCATGATTCTCAGACATCAGTATTTTTCTGCAGTTGTGAGAGAATGATATAAGGTTTTATTGTGAGAGAGTGATAATAAGGCTTTATTGTGAGAGAGTGATAATAAGGCTTTATTGTGAGAGAATGATATAAGGCTTTATTGTGAGAGAGTGATATAAGGCTTTATTGTGAGAGAGTGATATAAGGCTTTATTGTGAGAGAGTGATATAAGGCTTTATTGTGAGAGAGTGATAATAAGGCTTTATTGTGAGAGAGTGATATAAGGCTTTATTGTGAGAGAATGATATAAGGCTTTATTGTGATAGAGTGATATAAGGCTTTATTGTGAGAGAGTGGTATAAGGCTTTATTGTGAGAGAGTGATATAAGGCTTTATTGTGAGAGAGTGATATAAGGCTTTATTGTGAGAGAGTGATATAAGGCTTTATTGTGAGAGAGTGATATAAAATTTCATTATGAGAGAGTGATATAAGGCTTTATTGTGAGAGAAAGTGATATAAGGCTTTATTGTGAGAGAGTGATATAAGGCCTTATTGTGATATAAAGGCTTTATTGTGAGAGAAAGTGATATAAGGCTTTATTGTGAGAGAGTGATATAAGGCTTTATTGTGAGAGAAAGTGATATAAGGCTTTATTGTGAGAGAAAGTGATATAAGGCTTTATTGTGAGAGAGTGATATAAGGCTTTATTGTGAGAGAAAGTGATATAAGGCTTTATTGTGAGAGAAAGATATAAGGCTTTATTGTGAGAGAGTGATATAAGTCTTTATTGTGAGAGAGTGATATAAGGCTTTATTGTGAGAGAATGATATAAGGCTTTATTGTGATAGAGTGATATAAGGCTTTATTGTGATAGAGTGATATAAGGCTTTATTGTGAGAGAATGATATAAGGCTTTATTGTGAGAGAATGATATAAGGCTTTATTGTGAGAGAATGATATAAGGCTTTATTGTGAGAGAATGATATAAGGCTTTATTGTGAGAGAAAGTGATATAAGGCTTTATTGTGATAGAGTGATATAAGGCTTTATTGTGAGAGAGTGATATAAGGCTTTATTGTGATAGAGTGATGGCTTTATTGTGAGAGAGTGATATAAGGCTTTATTGTGAGAGAAAGTGATATAAGGCTTTATTGTGAGAGAGTGATATAAGGCTTTATTGTGATAGAGTGATATAAGGCTTTATTGTGAGAGAGTGATAATAAGGCTTTATTGTGAGAGAATGATATAAGGCTTTATTGTGATAGAGTGATATAAGGCTTTATTGTGAGAGAGTGATATAAGGCTTTATTGTGAGAGAATGATATAAGGCTTTATTGTGATAGAGTGATATAAGGCTTTATTGTGAGAGAGTGATATGAAGCTTTATTGTGAGAGAGGCTGAGAGAGTATATAAGGCTTTATTGTGAGAGAGAGAGTGATATAAGGCTTTATTGTGAGAGAGTGATATAAGGCTTTATTGTGAGAGAGTGATATAAGGCTTTATTGTGAGAGAGTGATTATAAGGCTTTATTGTGAGAGAATGTTAATAAGGCTTTATTGTGAGAGAAAGTGATATAAGGCTTTATTGTGAGAAAATGATATAAGGCTTTATTGTGAGAGAGTGATAATAAGGCTTTATTGTGAGAGAATGATATAAGGCTTTATTGTGATAGAGTGATATAAGGCTTTATTGTGAGAGAGTGATATAAGGCTTTATTGTGAGAGAGTGATATAAGCTTTATTGTGAGAGAATAGGCTTTATTGTGAGATATATAAGGCTTTATTGTGATAGAGTGATATAAGGCTTTATTGTGAGAGAAAGTGATATAAGGCTTTATTGTGAGAGAAAGTGATATAAGGCTTTATTGTGAGAGAGTGATATAAGGCTTTATTGTGAGAGAGTGATATAAGGCTTTATTGTGAGAGAAAGTGATATAAGGCTTTATTGTGAGAGAGTGATATAAGGCCTTATTGTGAGAGAGTGATATAAGGCTTTATTGTGAGAGAGTGATATAAGGCTTTATTGTGAGAGAGTGATATAAGGCTTTATTGTGAGAGAGTGATATAAGGCTTTATTGTGAGAGAGTGATATAAGGCTTTATTGTGATAGAGTGATATAAGGCTTTATTGTGAGAGAGTGATAATAAGGCTTTATTGTGAGAGAGTGATAATAAGGCTTTATTGTGAGAGAATGATATAAGGCTTTATTGTGAGAGAAAGTGATAGGCTTTATTGTGAGAGAAAGTGATAATAAGGCTTTATTGTGAGAGAGTGATATAAAATTTCATTATGAGAGAATGATATAAGGCTTTATTGTGATAGAGTGATATAAGGCTTTATTGTGAGAGAGTGACATGAAGCTTTATTGTGAGAAAGTGGTATAAGGCTTTATTATGAGAGAATGATATAAGGCTTCATAGTGAGAGAATGATATAAGGCTTTATTGTGAGAGAGTGATATAAGGCTTTATTGTGAGAGAGTGATAATAAGGCTTTATTGTGAGAGAATGATATAAGGCTTTATTGTGAGAGAGTGATATAAGGCCTTATTGTGAGAGAGTGATATAAGGCTTTATTGTGATAGAGTGATATAAGGCTTTATTGTGATAGAGTGATATAAAATTTCATTATGAGAGAATGATATAAGGCTTTATTGTGAGAGAGTGATATAAAATTTCATTATGAGAGAATGATATAAGGCTTTATTGTGATAGAGTGATATAAGGCTTTATTGTGAGAGAATGATATAAGGCTTTATTGAGAGAGAAAGATATCACGAGTGATATCCAGACAAAGATATAAATCTGTATTGTGATAGAGTGATATAAGGCTGTATTGTGAGAGATATGATATATAAGGCTTTATTGTGAGAGAGTGATATAAAATTTCATTATGAGAGAGTGATATAAGGCTTTATTGTGAGAGAAAGTGATATAAGGCTTTATTGTGAGAGAGTGATATAAGGCTTTATTGTGAGAGAGTGATATAAGGCTTTATTGTGAGAGAGTGATAATAAGGCTTTATTGTGAGAGAGTGATATAAGGCTTTATTGTGAGAGAGTGATATAAGGCCTTATTGTGAGAGAGTGATATAAGGCTTTATTGTGAGAGAGTGATATAAGGCTTTATTGTGAGAGAATGATATAAGGCTTTATTGTGATAGAGTGATATAAGGCTTTATTGTGAGAGAGTGATATAAGGCTTTATTGTGATAGAGTGATATAAGGCTTTATTGTGAGAGAGTGATATAAGGCTTTATTGTGATAGAGTGATATAAGGCTTTATTGTGATAGAGTGATATAAGGCTTTATTGTGAGAGAGTGATAATAAGGCTTTATTGTGAGAGAATGATATAAGGCTTTATTGTGAGAGAGTGATATAAGGCTTTATTGTGAGAGAAAGTGATATAAGGCTTTATTGTGATAGAGTGATATAAGGTTTTATTGTGAGAGAGTGATATAAGGCTTTAGTATAAGATAATGATATTAAGGCTTTATTGTACCAAGAGGTTGTAAATATTTGCTGGTGGTTGGTACTTACATGTAATACTATATGATTTTTCTATTAGAATACTGATAATGATATATTTTTCTTTGTGTTTTATATAGAAACATGGAACTACATCACGTGGCCTGAGACCAGTCAAACTGGACGCGGAGGTAAGTACCCTGACCACTTCATTAATATTCTATAAATATGGAAAATACGACCTGAATATAAATGGAATGTGACGTTTATGCAAAAAAAGGTGAAACTTTAAATATTTCTTAAAAAGACTACTTTTTTAGATTGACTTAAGGGATTTTGACAGTATCAAACATTTACTGGCATAGAACATGTACATCTAGTTACTACTTTCCTTCAAGGGCTCAAATTTTTGGTCCCAAGTGGACAACATTTTCTGATTGATCAAGCCTTTCTGGAAATTGAACTTGATTGGTATAAATTTCAAGCTTTATTATTCCTACAAAGTACAGTCAATGTTTATTTCTTGAATCATCTCTTTACTGGTGTAATGTGATGGATGCTTTTGACACTGGATTAACGCCACAGACTGCAGACACTGACAGAACTTTCCTTGACTAGCAATCCTAGGTCGTGTCTAAGGATCACCTTAACTTAAGTCAGTCAAAGTGAACTGTTAGAAGACTAGGTCGTGTCTAAGTAATACCTTAACTTAAGTCAGTCACAGTGAACTGTTAGAAGTCTAGGTCTGTCTAAGTATCATCTTAACTTAAGTCAGTCACAGTGAATTGTTAGAAGACTAGGCCGTGTCTAAGTAACAACTTAAGACAGTCACAGTGAACTGTTAGATGACTAGGTCTTGTCTAAGTAACAACTTAAGTCAGTCACAGTGAACTGTTAGATGACTAGGTCGTGTCTATGGAACACCTTAACTTAAGTCAGTCACAGTGAACTGTTAGAAGACTAGGTCGTGTCTATGGAACACCTTAACTTAAGTCAGTCACAGTGAACTGTTAGAAGACTAGGTCGTGTCTATAGAACACTCTAACTTAAGTCAGTCACAGTGAACTGTTAGAAGACTAACAATCCTAGATCGTGTCTATGGAATGCCTTAACTACCACTGTAGCTCACGCCTCTCCCAGAAATCAATATGTTCAGAATGATATCTTTGCAGCAATTACCTTTATAGTGGTGCTGCTAACACGAGACCTGCTAGTTTTACTATCCAAGAAATTTCCAGTCTGTCTTCGTAGATTACAGCAAAGATATAAAGTACATAAATGAAGCTGTTGTATGATATCTCCTGGGGAATAATCCCTTAAGGTAGCTAAACAGAACACTGACAAACAGTGGGCTTTGTCTTAGGTAGCTAAACATAACACTGATAAACAGTGGGCTTTGTCTTAGGTAGCTAAACACATCTCTGACAAATAGTGGGCTTTGTCTTAGGTAGCTAAACATAACACTGACAAACAGTGGGCTTTGTCTTAGGTAGCTAAACATAACACTGACAAACAGTGGGCTTTGTCTTAGGTAGCTAAACACATCTCTGACAAACAATGGGCTTTGTCTTAGGTAGCTAAACACATCTCTGACAAGACTAGGTCGTGTCTAAACACCTTAAGTCAGTCAACAATGGGCTTTGTCTTAGGTAGCTAAACATAACACTGACAAACAATGGGCTTTGTCTTAGGTAGCTAAACACATCTCTGACAAACAGTGGGCTTTGTCTTAGGTAGCTAAACACATCTCTGACAAACAATGGGCTTTGTCTTAGGTAGCTAAACATAACACTGACAAACAATGGGCTTTGTCTTAGGTAGCTAAACACATCTCTGACAAACAATGGGCTTTGTCTTAGGTAGCTAAACACATCTCTGACAAACAATGGGCTTTGTCTTAGGTAGCTAAACATAACACTGACAAACAATGGGCTTTGTCTTAGGTAGCTAAACACATCTCTGACAAACAATGGGCTTTGTCTTAGGTAGCTAAACATAACACTGACAAACAGTGGGCTTTGTCTTAGGTAGCTAAACACATCTCTGACAAACAATGGGCTTTGTCTTAGGTAGCTAAACATAACACTGACAAACAATGGGCTTTGTCTTAGGTAGCTAAACACATCACTGACAAACAGTGGGCTTTGTCTTAGGTAGCTAAACATAACACTGACAAACAATGGACTTTGTCTTAGGTAGCTAAACACATCTCTGACAAACAGTGGGCTTTGTCTTAGGTAGCTAAACATAACACTGACAAACAATGGGCTTTGTCTTAGGTAGCTAAACATAACACTGACAAACAATGGGCTTTGTCTTAGGTAGCTAAACACATCTCTGACAAACAGTGGGCTTTGTCTTAGGTAGCTAAACATAACACTGACAAACAGAGGGCTTTGTCTTAGGTAGCTAAACACATCTCTGACAAACAATGGGCTTTGTCTTAGGTAGCTAAACATAACACTGACAAACAATGGGCTTTGTCTTAGGTAGCTAAACAGAACACTGACAAACAGTGGGCTTTGTCTTAGGTAGCTAAACACATCTCTGACAAACAGTGGGCTTTGTCTTAGGTAGCTAAACATAACACTGACAAACAATGGGCTTTGTCTTAGGTAGCTAATCTCTGACAAACAGTGGGCTTTGTCTTAGGTAGCTAAACATAACACTGACAAACAGTGGGCTTTGTCTTAGGTAGCTAAACAGAACTCTGACAAACAGTGGGCTTTGTCTTAGGTAGCTAAACATAACACTGACAAACAATGGGCTTTGTCTTAGGTAGCTAAACACATCTCTGACAAACAATGGGCTTTGTCTTAGGTAGCTAAACATAACACTGACAAACAGTGGGCTTTGTCTTAGGTAGCTAAACAGAACACTGACAAACAGTGGGCTTTGTCTTAGGTAGCTAAACATAACACTGACAAACAATGGGCTTTGTCTTAGGTAGCTAAACACATCTCTGACAAACAGTGGGCTTTGTCTTAGGTAGCTAAACATAACACTGACAAACAATGGGCTTTGTCTTAGGTAGCTAAACACATCTCTGACAAACAGTGGGCTTTGTCTTAGGTAGCTAAACATAACACTGACAAACAATGGGCTTTGTCTTAGGTAGCTAAACATAACACTGACAAACAGTGGGCTTTGTCTTAGGTAGCTAAACAGAACACTGACAAACAGTGGGCTTTGTCTTAGGTAGCTAAACATAACACTGACAAACAATAGGCTTTGTCTTAGGTAGCTAAACACATCTCTGACAAACAGTGGGCTTTGTCTTAGGTAGCTAAACAGAACACTGACAAACAGTGGGCTTTGTCTTAGGTAGCTAAACAGAACACTGACAAACAGTGGGCTTTGTCTTAGGTAGCTAAACATAACACTGACAAACAATGGGCTTTGTCTTAGGTAGCTAAACATAACACTGACAAACAATGGGCTTTGTCTTAGGTAGCTAAACATAACACTGACAAACAGTGGGCTTTGTCTTAGGTAGCTAAACATAACACTGACAAACAGTGGGCTTTGTCTTAGGTAGCTAAACATAACACTGAAAAACAGTGGGCTTTGTCTTAGGTAGCTAAACACATCTCTGACAAACAGTGGGCTTTGTCTTAGGTAGCTAAACATAACACTGACAAACAGTGGGCTTTGTCTTAGGTAGCTAAACATAACACTGACAAACAGTGGGCTTTGTCTTAGGTAGCTAAACACATCTCTGACAAACAGTGGGCTTTGTCTTAGGTAGCTAAACACATCTCTGACAAACAGTGGGCTTTGTCTTAGGTAGCTAAACAGAACACTGACAAACAATGGGCTTTGTCTTAGGTAGCTAAACATAACACTGACAAACAGAGGGCTTTGTCTTAGGTTGCTTAACACATCTCTGACAAACAGTGAACTTTGTCTTAGGTAGATTAACACATCTCTGACAAACAGAGGGCTTTGTCTTAGGTAGCTAAACAGAACTCTGACAAACAGAGGGCTTTGTCTTAGGTAGCTAAACACATCTCTGACAGTGGGCTTTGTCCTAGGTAGCTTAACACATCTCTGACAAACAGTGGGCTTTGTCTTAGGTAGCTAAACAGAACTCTGACAAACAGTGAACTTTGTCCGAGGAAGCTAAACACATCTCTGACAGTGGGCTTTGTCTTAGGTAGCTAAACACATCTCTGACAAACAGTGGGCTTTGTCCGAGGTAGCTAAACATAACACTGACAAACAGTGGGCTTTGTCTTAGGTAGCTAAACACATCTCTGACAAACAGGGGGCTTTGTCTTAGGTAGCTAAACATAACACTGACAAACAGTGGGCTTTGTCTTAGGTAGCTAAACATAACACTGACAAACAATGGGCTTTGTCTTAGGTAGCTAAACACATCTCTGACAAACAGTGGGCTTTGTCTTAGGTAGCTAAACATAACACTGACAAACAGTGGGCTTTGTCTTAGGTAGCTAAACACATCTCTGAAAAACAGTGGGCTTTGTCTTAGGTAGCTAAACACATCTCTGACAAATAGTGGGCTTTGTCTTAGGTAGCTAAACATAACACTGACAAACAATGGGCTTTGTCTTAGGTAGCTAAACATAACGCTGACAAACAATGGGCTTTGTCTTAGGTAGCTAAACATAACACTGACAAACAATGGGCTTTGTCTTAGGTAGCTAAACATAACACTGACAAACAATGGGCTTTGTCTTAGGTAGCTAAACATAACACTGACAAACAGAGGGCTTTGTCTTAGGTAGCTAAACACATCTCTGACAAACAATGGGCTTTGTCTTAGGTAGCTAAACATAACACTGACAAAAAATGGGCTTTGTCTTAGGTAGCTAAACATAACACTGACAAACAGTAGGTTTTGTTTTAGGTAGCTAAACACATCTCTGACAAACAATGGGCTTTGTCTTAGGTAGCTAAACATAACACTGACAAACAATGGGCTTTATCTTAGGTAGCTAAACACATCTCTGACAAACAATGGGCTTTGTCTTAGGTAGCTAAACAGAACTCTGACAAACAGTGGGCTTTGTCTTAGGTAGCTAAACATAACACTGACATACAATGGGCTTTGTCTTAGGTAGCTAAACATAACACTGACAAACAGAGGGCTTTGTCTTAGGTTGCTTAACACATCTCTGACAAACAGAGGGCTTTGTCTTAGGTAGCTAAACAGAACTCTGACAAACATAGGGCTTTGTCTTAGGTAGCTAAACAGAACTCTGACAAACAGAGGGCTTTGTCTTAGGTAGCTAAACACATCTCTGACAGTGGGCTTTGTCCTAGGTAGCTTAACACATCTCTGACAAACAGTGGGCTTTGTCTTAGGTAGCTAAACAGAACTCTGACAAACAGTGAACTTTGTCCGAGGTAGCTAAACACATCTCTGACAGTGGGCTTTGTCTTTGGTAGCTAAACACATCTCTGACAAACAGTGGGCTTTGTCTTAGGTAGTTTAACACATCTCTGACAAACAGTGAACTTTGTCTTAGGAAGCTAAACAAATCTCTGACAAACAGGGGGCTTTGTCTTAGGTAAATAAACACATCACTGACAAACAGTGAACTTTGTCTTAGGTAGCTAAACACATCCCTGACAAACAGGGGGCTTTGTCTTAGGTAAATAAACACATCACTGACAAACAGTGAACTTTGTCTTAGGTAGCTAAACACATCCCTGACAAACAGTGGGCTTTGTCTTAGGTAAATAAACACATCACTGACAAACAGTGGGCTTTGTCTTAGGTAGCTAAACACATCTCTGACAAACAGTTGGCTTTGTCTTAGGTAGCTAAACATAACACTGACAAACAATGGGCTTTGAGCTAAACAAATCCCTGACAAAGTAAACATTATCCTGAAGTAGCTAAACACGTCACTGACAAAGTGAACATTGTCTTTAAGTAGCTAAACACATCCCTGACAAAGTGAACATTATGACAAACAGTGGACATTATCCTTAAGTAGATAAACACATCACTGATAAAGTGAACATTGTCCTTAAGTAGCTAAACACATCCCTGACAAAGTGAACATTATCCTTAAGTAGCTAAACACATCACTGACAAAGTGAACATTTTCCTTAAGTAGCTAAACACATCACTGACAAACAGTGGACATTATCCTTAAGTAGCTAAACACATCACTGAAAATGTGGACATTATCCTTAAGTAGCTAAAAACATCCCTGACAAACAACAGACTTTGTCATTAGTTAGCTAATCACCTCACTGACAAACATGGGACTTCGCCCAAGGGTAACTAAACACCTCACTGAGAACCAATTGTCCTTTGGTTGCTTAACCCATCACTGACAAACAGTGTGCTTTGTCTTAGGAAAATAAACACTGACATAGAGGGGCTTTGTCTTTCAGAAGATAAACACTGACAAACAGGGGCTTTGTCCTTAGGGAGATAAATACTGACATACTGGGGCTTTGTCCTTAAGAAGATAAAAACTGACATACTGGGGCCTTGCCCTTAGGAAAATAAACACTGACATACAGGGGCTTTGTCCTTAGGAAGCTTAACACTGACATACAGGGGCTTTGTCCTTAGGAAGATAAACACTGAGATACAGGGGCTTTGTCCTTAGGAAGATAAACACTGACATACAGGGGCTTTGTCCTTAGGAAGATAAACACTGACATACAGGGGCTTTGTCCTTAGGAAGATAAACACTGACATACAGGGGCTTTGTCCTTCGGAAACTAAATACTGAGATACAGGGGCTTTGTCCTTAGGAAGCTAAACACTGACATACGGGGGCTTTGTCCTTTGGAAACTAAACACTGACATACAGGGGCTTTGTCCTTAGGAAGATAAACTCTGAGATACAGGGGCTTTGTCCTTAGGAAGATAAACACTGACATACAGGGGCTTTGTCCTTAGGAAGATAAACACTGACATACAGGGGCTTTGTCCTTAGGAAGATAAACACTGACATACAGGGGCTTTGTCCTTAGGAAGATAAACACTGACATGATAAACACTGACATACAGGGGCAGGGGGGCTTTGTCCTTAGGAAGATAAACACTGACATACAGGGGCTTTGTCCTTAGGAAGATAAACTCTGAGATACAGGGGCTTTGTCCTTAGGAAGATAAACACTGACATACAGGGGCTTTGTCCTTTGGAAGATAAACTCTGAGATACAGGGGCTTTGTCCTTTGGAAGATAAACACTGACATACGGGGGCTTTGTCCTTTGGAAGATAAACACTGACATACAGGGGCTTTGTCCTTAGGAAGATAAACACTGACATACAGGGGCTTTGTCCTTAGGAAACTAAATACTGAGATACAGGGGCTTTGTCCTTAGGAAGATAAACTCTGAGATACAGGGGCTTTGTCCTTAGGAAGATAAACACTGACATACAGGGGCTTTGTCCTTTGGAAGATAAACACTGACATACAGGGGCTTTGTCCTTAGGAAGATAAACACTGACATACAGGGGCTTTGTCCTTAGGAAGATAAACACTGACATACAGGGGCTTTGTCCTTAGGAAGATAAACTCTGAGATACAGGGGCTTTGTCCTTAGGAAGATAAACACTGACAAACAGGGGCTTTGTCCTTAGGAAGATAAACACTGACATACAGGGGCTTTGTCCTTCGGAAGATAAACACTGACATACAGGGGCTTTGTCCTTAGGAAGCTAAACACTGACAAATAGGAGTCATTCTCCTGTGGTAACTTTCATAGATTAGGAGCTAGTTTAAGCTTTTAGAGCCATTTTTAGAGTTTTTGTATTAAGATATCTCCATTACTTCCTAGGAATATGTACCTAATTATACAGCTAGGTTGGCAAGAACAACTACAGAAAGTGTCTTTTTGGAAGATAAATGATCAGTCTGTAACAGCATGACTCTTAAATACAGCAGGAAGTATCCATTGAGTCAATACATACACTGAGACGATAAGGGTAGCTGTAGTGATCTCAGAACGCATTCGGATGATTTATTCAGGGTCTAGATTAGTTAGAACTGTGATCTTTGATCTCAAGTTTCTTTTCAATTTGCAGTGAATTGGTTTTTATGATCTCTGTGCATAGGAAATGGCTTACAAGCTGCTGTGAACGCTACAGAGGGCTGAACACCACAGCACACTGTTGTTACATGTATTAAAGAGCCCTGATTGGTGTCACATTACTCCTGAAAATTGTGCTATAGGATGTCAAATGTGTTTTATTAAAGGGGCATATTTGAAACTTTCAAATCATATTCATTATACCCCTGCATGGTTAATTTTCAAAGAGAATTTGAAAATGTGATTTTGATTATTAATTTCAGTAGTTAAGAAATAAAATTGTGTGTTCAGCTATGGTTTTTACAAGTAAGTTTTTGAAAGACAAGGGTTCTGTCAGAGTTTCCATTGGCCAAGTTTTAGAAAGTTTTTCACTGATCAATCACAAATGAAATAGGTACTAATTATTAAGTAATTATAATGTACAGCAGGATTAACGAGCAAAGGTATTTCTAGAAACATAAGATAATAAGGTTTAATTAAAATCAACTCTAAACTGTGAGAAAACATTGTATGTTGAAATTTTGTTATAACATAATTTTACAACTTGGAACTGTTCTTGTGAGACATTGAAATAGGATCAGGAATGTGAGGTCAGTGTTAGTGTATTACAGGGTGAGGTCAGTGTTAGCCTGTATTACAGGGTGATGTCAGTGTTACCCTGTATTACAGGGTGAGGTCAGTGTTAGCCTGTATTACAGGGTGAGGTCAGTGTTAGCCTGTATTACAGGGTGATGTCAGTGTTACCCTGTATTACAGGGCGAGGTCAGTGTTAGTTTGTATTACAGGGCGAGGTCAGTGTTAGTCTGTATTACAGGGTGATGTCAGTGTTACCCTGTATTACAGGGTGAGGTCAGTGTTAGTCTGTATTACAGGGTGAGGTCAGTGTTGGCCTGTATTACAGGGTGAGGTCAGTGTTACTCTGTATTACAGGGTGAGGTCAGTGTTGGCCTGTATTACAAGGTGAGGTCAGTGTTACTCTGTATTACAGAGTGATGTCAGTGTTGGCCTGTATTACAGGGTGAGGTCAGTGTTAGTCTGTATTACAGAGTGATGTCAGTGTTGGTCTGTATTACAGGATGAGGTCAGTGTTAGTCTGTATTACAGGGTGAGGTCAGTGTTAGTCTGTATTACAGGGTGAGGTCAGTGTTAGTCTGTATTACAGGGTGAGGTCAGTGTTAGTCTGTATTACAGGGTGAGGTCAGTGTTACTCTGTATTACAGGGTGAGGTCAGTGTTAGCCTGTATTACAGAGTGAGGTCAGTGTTAGTCTGTATTACAGGGTGAGGTCAGTGTTAGCCTGTATTACAGGGTGAGGTCAGTGTTAGTCTGTATTACAGAGTGAGGTCAGTGTTAGTCTGTATTACAGAGTGAGGTCAGTGTTAGTCTGTATTACAGGGTGAGGTCAGTGTTACTCTGTATTACAGGGTGAGGTCAGTGTTAGTTTGTATTACAGAGTGAGGTCAGTGTTAATCTGTATTACAGGGTGAGGTCAGTGTTAGTTTGTATTACAGGGTGAGGTCAGTGTTAGCCTGTATTACAGGGTGAGGTCAGTGTTGGTCTGTATTACAGGGTGAGGTCAGTGTTACTCTGTATTACAGAGTGAGGTCAGTGTTAATCTGTATTACAGAGTGAGGTCAGTGTTAGCCTGTATTACAGGGTGAGGTCAGTGTTACTCTGTATTACAGGGTGAGGTCAGTGTTAGTCTGTATTACAGGGTGAGGTCAGTGTTAGTCTGTATTACAGGGTGAGGTCAGTGTTAGTCTGTATTACAGGGTGAGGTCAGTGTTACTCTGTATTACAGGGTGAGGTCAGTGTTACTCTGTATTACAGAGTGAGGTCAGTGTTATTTTGTATTACAGAGTGAGGTCAGTGTTAATCTGTATTACAGAGTGAGGTCAGTGTTACTCTGTATTACAGAGTGAGGTCAGTGTTACTCTGTATTACAGAGTGAGGTCAGTGTTAGTCTGTATTACAGAGTGAGGTCAGTGTTAGTCTGTATTACAGAGTGAGGTCAGTGTTACTCTGTATTACAGAGTGAGGTCAGTGTTACACTGTATTACAGGGTGAGGTCAGTGTTACTCTGTATTACAGGGTGAGGTCAGTGTTAGTCTGTATTACAGGGTGAGGTCAGTGTTAGTCTGTATTACAGGGTGATGTCAGTGTTAGCCTGTATTACAGGGTGAGGTCAGTGTTACTCTGTATTACAGGGTGAGGTCAGTGTTAGTCTGTATTACAGGGTGAGGTCAGTGTTAGTCTGTATTACAGGGTGATGTCAGTGTTAGCCTGTATTACAGGGTGAGGTCAGTGTTACTCTGTATTACAGAGTGAGGTCAGTGTTAGTCTGTATTACAGGGTGAGGTCAGTGTTACTCTGTATTACAGGGTGAGGTCAGTGTTAGTCTGTATTACAGGGTGAGGTCAGTGTTAGTCTGTATTACAGGGTGAGGTCAGTGTTAGCCTGTATTACAGGGTGAGGTCAGTGTTACTCTGTATTACAGAGTGAGGTCAGTGTTAGTCTGTATTACAGGGTGAGGTCAGTGTTAGTCTGTATTACAGGGTGATGTCAGTGTTACCCTGTATTACAGGGTGAGGTCAGTGTTAGTCTGTATTACAGGGTGATGTCAGTGTTACCCTGTATTACAGGGTGAGGTCAGTGTTAGTCTGTATTACAGGGTGAGGTCAGTGTTAGTCTGTATTACAGGGTGAGTCAGTGTTACCCTGTATTACAGGGTGATGTCAGTGTTACCCTGTATTACAGAGTGAGGTCAGTGTTAGTCTGTATTACAGGGTGAGGTCAGTGTTAGTCTGTATTACAGGGTGATGTCAGTGTTACCCTGTATTACAGGATTAGGTCTGTATTATCCTGTATTACGACTTGGAGCTGTTCCCCTTAGATTTGACATTGAGATTGGAGACAGCTGTATTACAGCTTAGAGCTGGCAGTATCAGGTTTATGTATTTAAGTTAGTATCAAGTTAAAAGTATGAGGGCATTAACAGGTTTATGATTTGAGGGCATTATTAGGTTAATGGTTTGAGGGCAATGTCAGGTTGAAAGTGTGAGGGCAGTGTCTGGTTTATTTAGTTTGAGGGCAGTATCAAGTTAAGAGTTTGATTGGTAATATCGGGTTGAGATTTTGAGGACAGTATCATGTTTAAGATTTGGGGGCAGTAATGAGGAGATTTTGAGAGAAGAATAAGATTTTAAGGTAATTAGTAGGGCTACACAGCTGTGAGGGCATTGTATATGGTCTGAAATATGCTATTAAATTGTCTGTCTGGGGATGAGAACACCAGGAACATGTATGTTACTTCGGTGATTGGGTCACTGAATGATGTCTGCAAGTTGGCCTAAAAATGGAGGAGACAATACAGCCCAGTAGATCAGATGTATGGCCACACTGAAGGCCAACATGGGGAGTCAATGTCTGGGTTATTGATGTAAAGGTGTATATATAGCAGATCTCTTCTTGGTCCTACATTTAGTGTTACAAAGTATTGAACTTACTCCAAGTGTAATAATATCACAACTATAGATAATTCACCTAATACTGTTTCTGTATAATATCATGATAAACAAAATGTACCAGTGTTATATACTTCTGTGTTATATAGACAGATCCCTGTGTTATATAGACAGATCCCTGTGTTATATAGACAGATCCCTGTGTTATATAGACAGATCCCTGTGTTATATAGACAGATCCCTGTGTTATATAGACAGATCCCTGTGTTATATAGACAGAACTCTGTGTTATAGAGAGAGAACTCTGTGTTATACTTATATAAGTCTGTGTTATAAAGGCAGACCCCTGTGTTATAGAAACAGAACTCTGTGTTATAGAGAAATGACCCTCTGGTATAGAGACAGACCCAAGTGTTATATAGACAGACCCCTGTGGTATAGAGACAGACCTCTGTATTATAGTGACTGACCTCTGTGTTATAGTGACAGACCCCTGTGGTATAGTGACAGACCACTGTGGTATAGAGACAGACCTCTGTGTTATAGTGACAGACCCCTGTGGTATAGTGACAGACCCCTGTTTTATAGTGACAGACCCCTGTGGTATAGTGACAGACCCCTGTGTTATAGTGACAGACCCCTGTTTTATAGAGACAGACCCCTGTTTTATAGTGACAGACATATGTGTTATAGTGACAGACCCCTGTGGTATAGAGACAGACCCCTGTGTTATAGTGACAGACCCCTGTGGTATAGAGACAGACCCCTGTGGTATAGTGACAGACCCCTGTGTTATATTGACAGACCCCTGTTTTATTGTGACAGACCCCTGTGGTATAGTGACAGACCCCTGTGGTATAGAGACAGACCTCTCTATTATAGTGACTGACCTCTGTATTATAGTGACGGACCCCTGTGGTATAGAGACAGACCCCTGTGTTATAGTGACAGACCCCTGTGGTATAGAGACAGACCCCTGTGGTATAGTGACAGACCCCTGTGGTATAGTGACAGACCCCTGTGTTATAGTGACAGACCCCTGTGGTTTAGTGACAGACCCCTGTGGTATAGTGACAGACCCCTGTGGTAGTGACAGACCCCTGTGTTATAGTGACAGACCCCTGTGGTAGTGACATACCCCTGTGGTATAGTGACAGACCCCTGTGGTAGTGACAGACCCTTGTGGTATAGACAGACCCCTGTGGTATAGAGACAGACCCCTGTGTTATAGTGACAGATCCCTGTGGTAGTGACAGACCCTTGTGGTATAGACAGACCCCTGTGGTATAGTGACAGACCCCTGTGGTATAAAGACAAACAACTGTTTTACTTTGTAGAAAAGACAAAAGATTTCTGATGTTTCCTGAATTGAAATTGAGGATAAATTACTAGCATTTTCCAGGTACTAGTACTAGTTAATTATCTTTTGACATTTTCCGACATGCCAGCCAATAATTTATTGGATAAGAATGAAGAATTCTGTGCCAATAACAAATCTGTGCTACATAAGGTGTCATAATGACTACAAGTCTGTTGATCTAATACAAATCTCTGATGAATTCAGAAATCGAAATTTGTGTTATAATTATGGTATGTTTCATAGAAAATGAGAAATGTAGATCTCGACACCAAAGTGTCAGTAGTCAGTTACTCAATCATATTACAGCTGTCCTTAAACTATAAACTTGATTATACTTGGATGTCACTGTAAAAGCCATACAGTTGAGACTTACTGGTATTTAAAGTGCTGGTCTGCCGAAATGTTATGAAACAGATGAACTTTGAATTTACTAAAGCTAAATTTGTAGTGCTGTCTCAGGGGGAATCATTGCAAGGATTTTGATATAAGACCTTTGACCTTTCAGGAACAAGCCAAGATTGCGAAGCTCGGCCTGGAGATGAAGTTAATCACATCAGAAATGGATGCTGAGACGGACAAGTGGGAGGAGCCGGATAATGACATTGTAAAGCGGGCAAAAAACATGTCAAGCATGGCATTTAGTATGTACCTATTTACCCGAGGGGAGGGACCGCTGAAAACCACACATGACCTGTTTGTACAGGCTGAATATTTTGCTGAGGAAGGCAACAAACTCTCATACAGCCTTAAGTCTCTGTGTTGGTAGATAACATTTTTAACCTGATAGAGTTGTGTTACAGGTGCCACTGTGTGTTCATCGTGAAGAATTGCTGTCTCATCTCGACAGGATTCCATCGTAATCTGCTACATTTAACAAGGTAAGATCTCTGACATACAGAAATCTGCTACATTTAACAAGGTAAGATCTCCAACAGACAGAAATCTGCTACATTTAACAAGGCAAGTCTCCAACCGTCAGAAATCTGCTACATTTAACAAGGTCTGCTACATTTAACAAGGTAAGATCTCCAACAGACAGAAATCTGCTACATTTAACAAGGTAAGATCTCCAACAGACAGAAATCTGCTACATTTAACAAGGTAAGTCTCCAACCGTCAGAAATCTGCTACATTTAACAAGGTAAGATCTCCAACATACAGAAATCTGCTACATTTAACAAGGCAAGTCTCCAACCGTCAGAAATCTGCTACATTTAACAAGGTAAGATCTCTGACATACAGAAATCTGCTACATTTAACAAGGTAAGATCTCTGACATACAGAAATCTGCTACATTTAACAAGGTAAGATCTCCAACAGACAGAAATCTGCTACATTTAACAAGGTAAGATCTCTGCTACATTTACAGAACATTTAACAAGGTAAGATCTCCATCTGCTACATTTAACAAGGTAAGATCTCCAACAGACAGAAATCTGCTACATTTAACAAGGTAAGATCTCCAACAGACAGAAATCTGCTACATTTAACAAGGTAAGATCTCCAACAGACAGAAATCTGCTACATTTAACAAGGTAAGATCTCCAACAGACAGAAATCTGCTACATTTAACAAGGTAAGATCTCCAACAGACAGAAATCTGCTACATTTAACAAGGTAAGATCTCCAACAGACAGAAATCTGCTACATTTAACAAGGTAAGATCTCCAACAGACAGAAATCTGCTACATTTAACAAGGTAAGATCTCCAGCAGACAGAAATCTGCTACATTTAACAAGGTAAGATCTCCAACATTTACAGAAATCTGCTACATTTAACAAGGTAAGATCTCCAACAGACAGAAATCTGCTACATTTAACAAGGTAAGATCTCCAACAGGTAAGATCTCTGGCACAGAAATCTGCTACATTTAACAAGGTAAGATCTCCAACAGACAGAAATCTGCTACATTTAACAAGGTAAGATCTCCAACAGACAGAAATCTGCTACATTTAACAGAAATCTGCTTTAACATTTAACAAGGTAAGATCTCCAACAGACAGAAATCTGCTACATTTAACAAGGTAAGATCTCCAACAGACAGAAATCTGCTACATTTAACAAGGTAAGATCTCCAACAGACAGAAATCTGCTACATTTAACAAGGTAAGATCTCTGATATACAGAAATCTGCTACATTTAACAAGGTAAGATCTCCAGCAGACAGAAATCTGCTACATTTAACAAGGTAAGATCTGCTACATTTAACAAGGTAAGATCTCCAACAGACAGAAATCTGCTACATTTAACAAGGTAAGATCTCCAACAGACAGAAATCTGCTACATTTAACAAGGTAAGATCTCCAACAGACAGAAATCTGCTACATTTAACAAGGTAAGATCAGAAATCTGCTACATTTAACAAGGTAAGATCTCCAACAGACAGAAATCTGCTACATTTAACAAGGTAAGATCTCCAACAGACAGAAATCTGCTACATTTAACAAGGTAAGATCTCCAACAGACAGAAATCTGCTACATTTAACAAGGCAAGTCTCCAACAGACAGAAATCTGCTACATTTAACAAGGTAAGTCTCCAACAGACAGAAATCTGCTACATTTAACAAGGTAAGATCTCCAACACAGAAATCTGCTACATTTAACAAGGTAAGATCTCCAACAGACAGAAATCTGCTACATTTAACAAGGTAGTAAGATCTCCAACAGACAGAAATCTGCTACATTTAACAAGGTAAGATCTCCAACAGACAGAAATCTGCTACATTTAACAAGGTAAGATCTCCAACAGACAGAAATCTCCAACAGACTCTGCTACATTTAACAAGGTAAGATCTCCAACAGACAGAAATCTGCTACATTTAACAAGGTAAGATCTCCAACAGACAGAAATCTGCTACATTTAACAAGGTAAGATCTCCAACAGACAGAAATCTGCTACATTTAACAAGGTAAGATCTCTACAACAAGGTACAGAAATCTGCTACATTTAACAAGGTAAGATCTCTGACATCTCTGCTACATTTAACAAGGTAAGATCTCCAACAGACAGAAATCTGCTACATTTAACAAGGTAAGATCTCCAACAGACAGAAATCTGCTACATTTAACAAGGTAAGATCTCTGGCATACAGAAATCTGCTACATTTAACAAGGTAAGATCTCTGGCATACAGAAATCTGCTACATTTAACAAGGTAAGATCTCCAACAGACAGAAATCTGCTACATTTAACAAGGTAAGATCTCTACATTTAACAAGGTAAGATCTCCACAGAAATCTGCTACATTTAACAAGGTAAGATCTCCAACAGACAGAAATCTGCTACATTTAACAAGGTAAGATCTCCAACAGACAGAAATCTGCTACATTTAACAAGGTAAGATCTCCAACAGACAGAAATCTGCTACATTTAACAAGGTAAGATCTCCAACAGACAGAAATCTGCTACATTTAACAAGGTAATCTCTGATCTCTGCTACATTTAACAAGGTAGAAATCTGCTACATTTAACAAGGTAAGATCTCCATTTAACAAGGTAAGATCTCTGACATACAGAAATCTGCTACATTTAACAAGGTAAGATCTCCAACAGACAGAAATCTGCTACATTTAACAAGGTAAGATCTCCAACAGACAGAAATCTGCTACATTTAACAAGGTAAGATCTCCAACAGACAGAAATCTGCTACATTTAACAAGGTAAGATCTCCAACAGACAGAAATCTGCTACATTTAACAAGGTAAGATCTCCAACAGACATTTAACAAGAAATCTGCTACAGGTAAGATCTGCTACATTTAAATCTCCAACTAATTTAACAAGGTAAGATCTCCTGCTACATTGAACAAGGTAAGATCGCCAACAGACAGAAATCTGCTACATTTAACAAGGTAAGATCTCCAACAGACAGAAATCTGTTACATTTAACAAGGCAAGTCTCCAACAGACAGAAATCTGCTACATTTAACAGGGTAACATCTCCAACAGACAGAAATCTGCTACATTTAACAAGGTAAGATCTCCAACACAGAAATCTGCTACATTTAACAAGGTAAGATCAGAAAATCTGCTACATTTAACAAGGTAAGATCTCCAACAGACAGAAATCTGCTACATTTAACAAGGTAAGATCTCCAACAGACAGAAATCTGCTACATTTAACAAGGTAAGATCTCAAACAGACAGAAATCTGCTACATTTAACAAGGTAAGATCTCCAACAGACAGAAATCTGCTACATTTAACAAGGTAAGATCTCCAACAGACAGAAATCTGCTACATTTAACAAGGTAAGATCTCCAACACAGAAATCTGCTACATTTAACAAGGTAAGATCTCCAACAGACAGAAATCTGCTACATTTAACAAGGTAAGATCTCCAACAGACAGAAATCTGCTACATTTAACAAGGTAAGATCTCCAACAGACAGAAATCTGCTACATTTAACAAGGTTCTAACAACATTTAACAAGGTAAGATCTCTACATTTACAAGGTAAGATCTCAGAAATCTGCTACATTTAACAAGGTAAGATCTCCAACAGACAGAAATCTGCTACATTTAACAAGGTAAGATCTCCAACAGACAAAGGTAAGATCTCTGGCAGACAGAAATCTGCTACATTTAACAAGGTAAGATCTCTGCTACACAGAAAAATCTGCTACATTTAACAAGGTAAGATCTCTGGCAGACAGACATTTAACAAGGTAAGATCTGCTACATTTAACAAGGTAAGATCTCTTATATACAGAAATCTGCTACATTTAACAAGGTAAGATCTCCAACAGACAGAAATCTGCTACATTTAACAAGGTAAGATCTCCAACAGACAGACAGAAATCTGCTACATTTAACAAGGTAAGATCTCCAACAGACAGAAATCTGCTACATTTAACAAGGTAAGATCTCCAACAGACAGAAATCTGCTACATTTAACAAGGTAAGATCTCTGGCATACAGAAATCTGCTACATTTAACAAGGTAAGATCTCCAACAGACAGAAATCTGCTACATTTAACAAGGTAAGATCTCTGGCATACAGAAATCTGCTACATTTAACAAGGTAAGATCTCCAACAGACAGAAATCTGCTACATTTAACAAGGTAAGATCTCCAACAGACAGAAATCAGAAATCTGCTACATTTAACAAGGTAAGATCTCCAACAGACAGAAATCTGCTACATTTAACAAGGTAAAATCTCCAACACAGAAATCTGCTACATTTAACAAGGTAAGATCTCCAACAGACAGAAATCTGCTACATTTAACAAGGTAAGTCTCCAACAGACAGAAATCTGCTACATTTAACAAGGTCTCCAACAGATCTCTACATTTAACAAGGTAAGATCTCCAGAAATCTGCTACATTTAACAAGGTAAGATCTCCAACAGACAGAAATCTGCTACATTTAACAAGGTAAGATCTCCAACAGACAGAAATCTGCTACATTTAACAAGGTAAGATCTCCAACAGACAGAAATCTGCTACATTTAACAAGGTAAGATCTCTGGCATAGAAATCTGCTACATTTAACAAGGTAAGATCTCCAACAGACAGAAATCTGCTACATTTAACAAGGTAAGATCTCCAACAGACAGAAATCTGCTACATTTAACAAGGTAAGATCTCCAACAGACAGAAATCTGCTACATTTAACAAGGTAAGATCTCCAACAGACAGAAATCTGCTACATTTAACAAGGTAAGATCTCCAACAGACAGAAATCTGCTACATTTAACAAGGTAAGATCTCCAACAGACAAGGCTAATTTAACAAGGTCTCTCCAACAGACAGAAATCTGCTACATTTAACAAGGTAAGATCTCCAACAGACAGAAATCTGCTACATTTAACAAGGTAAGATCTCCAACAGACAGAAATCTGCTACATTTAACAAGGTAAGATCTCCAACAGACAGAAATCTGCTACATTTAACAAGGTAAGATCTGCTACATTTAACAAGGTAAGATCTCCAACAGACAGAAATCTGCTACATTTAACAAGGTAAGATCTCCAACAGACAGAAATCTGCTACATTTAACAAGGTAAGATCTCCAACAGACAGAAATCTGCTACATTTAACAAGGTAAGATCTCCAACAGACAGAAATCTGCTACATTTAACAAGGTAAGATCTCCAACAGACGGAAATCTGCTACATTTAACAAGGTAAGATCTCCAACAGACAGAAATCTGCTACATTTAACAAGGTAAGATCTCCAACAGACAGAAATCTGCTACATTTAACAAGGTAAGATCTCTGGCATACAGAAATCTGCTACATTTAACAAGGTAAGATCTCCAACAGACAGAAATCTGCTACATTTAACAAGGTAAGATCTCCAACAGACAGAAATCTGCTACATTTAACAAGGTAAGATCTCCAACAGACAGAAATCTGCTACATTTAACAAGGTAAGATCTCTGACATACAGAAATCTGCTACATTTAACAAGGTAAGATCTCCAACAGACAGAAATCTGCTACATTTAACAAGGTAAGATCTCCAACAGACAGAAATCTGCTACATTTAACAAGGTAAGATCTGCTACAGAAATCTGCTACATTTAACAAGGTAAGATCTCCAACAGACATAACAGAAATCTGCTACATTTAACAAGGTGAAATCTGCTACATTTAACAAGGTAAGATCTCCAACAGACAGAAATCTGCTACATTTAACAAGGTAAGAAATCTCATTTAACAACAGAAATCTGCTACATTTAACAAGGCAAGTCTCCAACAGACAGAAATCTGCTACATTTAACAAGGTAAGATCTCTGACATACAGAAATCTGCTACATTTAACAAGGTAAGATCTCCAACAGACAGAAATCTGCTACATTTAACAAGGTAAGATCTCCAACAGACAGAAATCTGCTACATTTAACAAGGTAAGATCTCCAACAGACAGAAATCTGCTACATTTAACAAGGCAAGTCTCCAACAGACAGAAATCTGCTACATTTAACAAGGTAAGATCTCCAACAGACAGAAAATCTTTCACATTTAACAAGGTTAGGTCTCAAACATTTCAGAAAATCTGCCACATTTAACAAGGCAAGTCTCCAACAGACAGAAATCTGCTACATTTAACAAGGAAAGGTCTCAAACATTTAAAAAAAATCTTCCACATTTAACAAGGTTAAATCTCTAACAGACAGAAAATCCACATTTAACACGGTTATCTTTCTTAAGTATGACCTAGTATATGGAGAAAGTCAGTTACATGAAACATGAAAATAGCAATATACAGAAAGTCTTTAAACCAAACACTGCTTGAGGTAATTTTATCACCTCATGTCATTTAGTATCAATTTGCTATTTAACAGGTGGACAGTGCCATACAGGAGACAAAGAACCTGATGAATGCCATAGCAAAAGTTGTCACCACGAGCTTTATCTGTGCTACCAAGGTAATTATCTCAATGGCTGCATCGTTACATGTGTATTGCATTCCTTATTTCATTTCAACAAATTATATTTACAAAGATGAAAATGTCCAAAAAAAAGAACAGTATCCCCAAATTTGTCTTTCACCTTGGTTAGGATGCTTTATGTGGTGTCCGTCATCTGTCAACTTTTACTACATATTGCAATTATTCATGAATGACTTAATTTGGTATGAAGCATCTCTGGGGAAAGAGGGACCAATTTTGTGGGATTATAGATTGTTTTAAAAGGTTCTATATGTTGGTATTATTCACATTGTATCTTAAGAAATGGTTGTATTTTATACACTAGATATTCAGAAAAATCTTCACACAGAGATTTTGATTAACCACATAGTAATAATCTGTTTCTTTAGATCTTGAAAAACAGGTCATAGCACAAGAATTTTTTTTTTATTTAATCTCACCTGGCCCAAAGGGCCAAGTGAGTTTATGGCATACTGTGATGTCCACCTGTCCCGCCATCCATCTGCCCATCAGTCGATTTTAATGACTGACAGAATTTTAATCAAAGTTGGTCAGAAGCATCCCTAGAGAAAACAAAAACAAATTATGTATAAATTGTGGATCTCTGCCCCTAGGGGCCTGTAGGGCGTCGGCCCAAAAGAGGAAATCTTAAAGTTTTAGGGGTGGTGGAGGCCGGACCCAATAAGGGAAATAGAGCAAATTATTTAAAATCCTACTCCTCCTGTAAGAATGATTAGATTTTCCCCAAATTTAGTCTGAAGCGCTGTTAGATGAAGAGGAATCAGTTTGTATTAATGATGGGTCTCAGCCTCCTGTGGCCTAAGAGTCAAGGCCCAATAGGGGAAAAAGAGTAAATTATTTAAAATCCTACACCTCCTGTAGGATTGACTTGATTTTGCGCAATTAGACTGAAGCATTGCTTGGTGCAGGGGAATCAGTTTTGTATAAACCGTCGTTTCCAGTCCACTGGGGTGAGAGGGATAGGGCCCAATTGTGGAAATCGGGCAAATTCCTTGAAGTCCTACTGGGAATGATTAGATATGGCCCAAATTTGGTCAGAAGTATTTTAGGGGAACAAAGTTTTTGTATGGATTGGCTTTCAGTTCCAAGGGGGCCTTAGGGGCAGGGCCCAAAAAGGGCAATTTTGCAAGTTCTTTAAAATCTTACTCCTCTTTTGAGAATAAATTGATACACATATATTGCCCAAATTTGGTCTGAAGAATTCTTAGGTGAAGGGGACTAAGTTCTGTATAAATAATGCATTCCGGCTCCTAGGAAGGGAGGAGAGGGCCCAACTGGGGGAATGTACGTTCTTAAACATCCTTTTTTCCATATAAGGATATTGTCCATGTTTGGTCTGCAGCAATTTTTATCAATAGTTAATCTGACCTCAGTTTGACCACAACAGCGAGGTCCTGTATGATAATCATCTCAGAAATGGTCTTGTTTGAAATTCTTTATTAAATGGCTGAGAAACTCATCGACTCAGTTTTTCACATTAACTCTGTTTTCTTTGTGTGAAACTGCAGTTTGCTTTTATAGACTGTTATGTAAATTTCATCATTCTTCATGAATTTCATGTAAATCTTCACCTTTCTGTTTCTGTAGTACAACATCGACTATCGTCGCTCACCAGGGGGCAGTAGAAGATGGCGTAGCCAGTCGTCGGCTGATGCTCGTTCTAATGCCAGCTCTGACAATGAGTCGGTATATAGCAGCTCTGCTGATGGGATGCAGCGGAGCTCGTCATCAAGTAGACAGTTCTCTAGTAACAATAGCCTCGACAGAGCATGACTGGAGGTGGCACTAGATCAAGTCTGCCGAGGTCAAAAGGTCAACGACTGCTGATGTCATCAATTCATCAAAAATTGACTGCTGACGCTTAAGTAAAAGATTGTGATTGGTTTAAATTTCGAATAAATTTTTGTGGGTATTTAGATAAAGGGATTTAGAAAAGGTCAAGAGGTCATTGCCTTGAACTGACCAATATGTGCAAGGGTCATTATTATGACTTAACCTTGAAGACTGTAAGTTAAGTACGCCTGGAGGTCAGCCTTGAGTCCAAGGCTCAATGTGGTATTTTTGCCTTTAAATTAAATCTAATCAGATCAAGAAAAGCTTGGCTGTGCGAATATAGTGTTGTTACAAAAGCTGTTTCCATGTTACAAAAAGGAAAGTGGAGTTACTTCCCTTGAGACAGCTCCTAACTATTATTCCTTGTTGCAGACAGGGACTGTGTTATAAATCTGTGAAATATTTTGTGTGATTTGGTGTGGAAGCTTGTGTTCATCATGTTAAATATCTATTATTGTTTATTTTTGTTGTAAACTTGCCATTTTTATTTACAAGGCAAACTTTTACATTTTTTGTTGTTGTAATTTTTAGGTCAGTAATTTTACTTGATAGAAAAGTTTTGTGCTAAAATTAATGGTGATTTTGTTTATAATCAGTGGGACAGACTTTGTTGTTACAGATAATAGACACCCATCCCTTCATATACTGCCACAATTTCTTCTCTCTGTGTGTATGACACTATAAAGTGAGGATTTCAGCTATAGAATGAAATTACAAGTACATTCCATAAAGTATTTTGCAGCAGAAAAATTTTTATCAAATTTCGACTGAAATATTTAGTTACATACAATTTTGTTCATATAGGTATTTCTTGTATATTTACTTTCAGCTTTCTTTTATTTCCTAAAACACAAATCCTTATTGTAGTCATTTGTTAGGAAGACTGTTTTAGATCACATTTTTTAAAATCTGATGTACCCCAGTGTAAACTGGTGATAAACAAACCCTATTATATATTGTTAGGTAGAGAAGTTAGCATGTTGATTGACATACTGAAATCTATGATGACTTGAATCAAGCTTTGACCAGTTTCAATATCACAAACACATATTACATTATACTAGTAAAATGATTATGAACAATGCATTTAATTATCATGGAACACGGGACAACACACATCTTTTTATTCCCAGGATACAAAAGTATTCAAATCCACAGAGTGATAAATTACGCCCTAAAATACATCAGACTATGAACTGAAGCATCAGGTGTTAGACCACCTTTTAATTTCACACCAATGGTGGATATATAACAGTATATTATATATAGTAAACCTGCGACAAAAGTTTCCACACAGAAAGTAATTTTCTGTTGTGGCAAAATTTGTAATTTCATTCTTAACCTGAAGAAATTATTTATTAATTTTATTGAAATATAGATCTTGGTACAAGGATAGCTAGGATTAAATGTTTTTAGACATGATTTGAGAAATGATCTCGGTACATTGATAACTAAAGGATTAGGTGTTATATCTGTGATAGGTGTTATATATTGTGTTATAGAATATAACGTTCTGTAAAATCGATGTTGAATTATGTAAAATATGTCTGCTTTACTGACATGTTGGTGCCATCAATTCTGTGTGACCTCTAGAGCAGCTCTGTTATGAAGTACTACAATTTACTAATGAGTGCAATGTTAGCTTTGTTTATTTAATATCTCACACGTCACCCCTGTCACATTGTTTCTACTAGGTGTACACAGATACATTGTGAGAGGTGGATCTACTGATACTGAGGTATAGAGTGATAAACTTGGGTACATGGGAAGACACATTGATAGACACTTTGATAGACACACTGAAAGACACTTTGGTAGACACACTGAAAGACACTTTGGTATAACACATTGATAGACACTTGGTAGACACATTGATAGACACATTGGTATAACACATTGATAGACATATTGGTATAACACATTCATAGACATATTGGTATAACACATTGATAGACACTTTGGTATAACACATTGAAAGACACGTTGGTACAACACATTGATAACCATATTGTTAGACACATAACATGTTGGTAGACACATTGGTATAACATGTTGGTAGACATATTGGTATAACACATTGATAGACACATTGGTATAACATCTTGGTAGACATTTTGGTATAACATCTTGGTAGACACATTGATAGACACATTGGTATAACATCTTGGTAGACACATTGGTATAACATCTTGGTAGACACATTGGTATAACATTTTGGTAGACATTTTGGTATAACATCTTGGTAGACATTTTGGTATAACATCTTGGTAGACACATTGGTATAACATCTTGGTAGACACATTGGTATAACATGTTGGTAGACACATTGGTATAACATCTTGGTAGACATTTTAGTATAACATCTTGGCAGACACATTGGTATAACATCTTGGTAGACACATTGGTATAACACATTGATAGACACATTGGTATAACATCTTGGTAGACACATTGGTATAACATCTTGGCAGACACATTGGTATAACATGTTGGTAGACACATTGGTATAACATCTTGGTAGACATTTTAGTATAACATCTTGGCAGACACATTGGTATAACATGTTGGTAGACACATTGGTATAACACATTGATAGACACATTGGTATAACACATTGATAGACACATTGGTATAACATCTTGGTAGACACATTGGTATAACACATTGATAGACACATTGGTATAACATTTTGGTAGACACATTGGTATAACATGTTGGTAGACACATTGGTATAACCAATACAGGGTAAATCTACTCCCTAGAGGTCATGAGGTCATGACACGACTTTTTTCCTTGTCGGTATAGTGTAAATCCATCCCCTACAGGCTGTGACACCATACTGTTCTTTGCTAGAACAAGGTAAATTACATCTCTCACAGGCCACGACTCCACAGTACAGGGTAAATTACATCTCTCACAGGCCACGACACCATACTGTTTGCCAGCACAGGGTTAATTACATCTCTCACAGGCCACGACACCATACTGTTTGCCAGTATAGGGTTAATTACATCTCTCACAGGCCACGACACCATACTGTTTGCCAGTATAGGGTTAATTACATCTCTCACAGGCCACGACACCATACTGTTTGCCAGTATAGGGTTAATTACATCTCTCATAGACCACGGCACCATACTGTTTGCCAGTATAGGGTTAATTACATCTCTCAACAGACCACGGCACCATACTGTTTGCCAGTATAGGGTATCATACTAAAATCCCAGTAACTCATAGAGATGGGAAGGTCACATGGTCATCACTATTGACATTCCAGATATTGTTGTACACCCATTTACCCATGGTAGAAACATACCCAGATTAATAATATTAACATATTCAATTTTTACCTAAAAATTGTTGTCAATTGATAAAGAGATTTGGAAGGGAACCTACAATATCAGCACCATTGTTGTATTCCTCATGAAGGTTTATTTGGTAGGGTCACTAGCAGCTCCTTATAACATTACAAATGGTTATACACAAAATTAGGATGTTTTACTTCACATTTCCTTTGTTTGGTTGGGTCACTAGCAGCTCCTTATAACATAACATTACAAATGGTTATACACAAAATTAGGGTGTTTTACTTAGTCTCCACATTTCCTTTGATGCTATATTTTATTATGCATTTTTTCAACTTTATTCCTTAACAATGATTTTCCATGCGTGTGTGTGCCATGTAGTTTGAACATTCCGATGGCAAGGTCCACAGGGTCTACAAATTAGTCCCTTAACTGATGAGAAAAAGATTTATTTTCAAGAAAGGCAATTGTTGTGTAAAATTACTATATAGATAGCTAATAAGATAATTCACACAGAATGGTGATAGCTACATAACAGTGCGAGACTTGATGATGATAGCTACACAACTATACCAGACTTGATGATGATAGCTACACAACAGTACCAGACTTGATGATGATAGCTACACAACAGTACGAGACTTGATGATGATAGCTACACAACAGTACGAGACTTGATGATGATAGCTACACAACAGTACGAGACTTGATGATGATAGGTACACAACAGTACGAGACTTGATGATGATAGGTACACAACAGTACCAGACTTGATGATGATAGGTACACAACAGTACGAGACTTGATGATGATAGGTACACAACAGTACGAGACTTGATGATGATAGGTACACAACAGTACCAGACTTGATGATCATAGTTACACTGCTCTGTTCGTTTTAAAAAAGACGATTTTAAGGCATTCCTTTCGTTTCATTATTTTCTTTTAAACACTGAAAGAAGAAAACAGTTAAAGCCCTTGAAAAAAACACCCTTTACATTATTTTGATATACCTTACTTCCTGTCTTTTTTAATATACCTAACTTCCTGTTTGTTTAGATATATCATACTTCCTGCCAGTAAATATATACCTTACTTCCTGTCTGTTTATATATACCTTACTTCCTATCTGTTTAGATATACCTTACTTCTTGTCTGTTAAGATATACCTTACTTCCTGTCTATTTAAATATACCTTACTTCCTGTTTGTTAAGATATACCTTACTTCCTGTCTGTTAAGATATACCTTACTTCCTGTCTGTTAGGATATACCTTACTTCCTGTCTGTTAAGATATACCTTACTTCCTGTCTGTTAAGATATATCTTCCTGTCTGTTATATACCTTACTTCCTGTCTGTTTATATATATGCCTTATTTCCTGTCTATTTAAATATACCTTACTTCCTGTCTTACTACCTGTCTGTTATTAAGATATACCTTACTTCCTGTCTGTTCCTTACTTCCTGTCTTATAGATATACCTTATTTCTGTCCTTGTCTGTTAAGATATACCTTACTTCCTCTCTGTTAAGATATACCTTACTTCCTGTCTTTTAAGATATACCTAACTTCCTGTCTGTTAAGATATACCTTACTTCCTGTCAGTTTAGATATACCTTATTTCCTGTCAGTTTAAATATACCTTACTTCCTGTTTGTTCAGATATACCTTAGTTCCTGTCTGTTAAGATATACCTTACTTCCTGTCTGTAAGGATATACCTTACTTCCTGTCTGTTAAGATATACCTTACTTCCTGTCTGTTTATATATATGCCTTATTTCCTGTCTATTTAAATATACCTTACTTTCAGTCTATCTAGATATATCATACTTCCTGCCAGTATATATAAACCTTACTTTCTGTATATATAGATATACCTTACTTCCTGTCTGTTTAGATATGACTTATTTCCTGTCTATGTAGATGTACCTGACTTCCTGTCTATTTAGATATACCGATATAAGATTATATCATAGAAACTATATTTATTATTTCGTACCCACAGCTATTTATAGAAAAGTGATGATATTATACAGAAAAGTGAGAGATTTATTATAATTATGAATTATACCCTATAGGGTTATATTGTTAGATTATAGTACCTGGATACAGATATTCTATATGTCTATTGATTGATAAAAGGAGACTAGACTTTTTTTTGTTGGTGTGTATCAAAATATATATTGAGGATTTGACAACATAGCACTACCCAAGAGTTTGTCATAGAATTCAGTCAAGTATTTGGAGAAAAGAATACATTAAACATGAAATTCAAGACAGATGTGATAGCCTTATGTTTTCCTTGTTCAGGATTACCTCCCTTTGTGATTTATAACTCCTTCTCTTGAATTCAGATGAGTCTTGACAAAAAGCCTTTAGAGTCTTGTCCACCCTGATTTATGTCTGAATTGTTACATTCAAACTGTTTATAAACTGGTCTGTTTGCATTTGACTGATGCATTCCAGTGATAGAGCTGTAATAAGGGAGGTAATTCATTACCAAGGGAGGTAATCCATTTATTATAGCTCTACAGGGTTAATTTTATACCAGTGATCTCACTCTTAGTCCCAGTCACTAACCTTTACAATATCAAAATTAACAAGTTTTCATTTGATGTTACTTTCATATTTATATTTTATTTTAGTTACGTTTTATTGATAAGTACACAGAAATGACACCATGGCTTTTCTGGAACAGGTCATTGATTGTAATCTTAGTGCAATGCTTTTATTATGGCTAATATCTATAGAATTGTAACACCATGAGGTTTACACAATTGATTAGACTTCTGTTCAAATCTTTTTACATATTCTGATTTTTAAATCATCTGTCTGATTATTTTTCTGTAGACTTCTAGTTTTACTTGCCTGAAATGAGCTGAAGCCATGACAAGATGTCCGTTGTCAACTTTTCCATCCCCTGACTACATACTTGTCCAGAACATCTGGAAATCATATGAAGTACAATGTTGAAGATTGTACAAAAGACCCAGTATAGCATACAAATTCAGATTTAGATGCAGTAGAACCAAACAATGAATTGAGGACCTATAATGATCTGGATATCAATGTTCTACATTAAAATACAAAATTCATATATCATTTCTTATCTTTTATTGCTAAAATTCTCAGTTCTGAATTGTGAAATAATTCATTTAAATGTTCTGGGCCCGTATTCATGAAACCGTTGTCATGCTCAAGCATGAATTTTGTGCTCAATCCTTATGTCTTGTTTAAGTAAAAGATAAATAAATAAGACTGATTTTGCCAAAGTTTTATGAACAATTTTGAAAGGACTTCAAGTCAAAGCTATATTCAAGGTTTAAATTTGACATTTGTATTATTTTATATTATTTAGGTTAATTATAAAAAAGTTTGCTTGAGCACAAAATCTATGCTTGAGCATGAGAATGGTTTTATGAATACGGGCCCAGGTCATTGTCCAGTAGGTGTTGGAAGTAGGAGAAAATCAAACTTTGTGAGCGATACAGGCCTAATGGACCTCTTGTTATAGTATTTATTTGGTGCTTCATTTGTATCACATTATTATCTATTTTACAAATTTTAGTAAATATTTTAATTATGTTGTATATTATTTGATGTTTTTAATGTATTCTGTATTTTATTTAACTATACTGTATATTATGTTTCGTTTTTGATGTATCCTGTATTTCGTTTAATACGTCTATATCTTGCCAAAGTCTGTATAAGTATACATGGACACCGAACGGAAGAGCAGATTATACCACACTGTGGGCAACATATCTTATACATATATTTGACCATCAATGGATGGTGGACTGTTAGAATTGGCTGTAGTCTATAATCTGTCCGTTTCTTTAAAACTAATTCTTATTATCGAAATTATTTTAAAATTTAAGATAAGGGTTCCAATTGATCCCTTGTTTCACATGTTCAATTTCAGGATTCATCAAAGTGGCCAACAGGCAGCCATATAGGATTTTAAAAGTTGAAGTTTATTTATATTTCTTGGGGAGTACTGGATAGATCATTCTCAAATTTCATTTTGTAACTTCCCCATAGTCAGTAGTTACACATTGTCAATTATGGGGTAAATCAGGGTAACAAAAGGCACAGGAGGCCATCTGGGATTACGATATTTGTAGTTGGTTATCACTTTATCTTAAAAAATTCATGACGGATCATTTTCGAATTTGCGATGCAGGGTTTGCTGGGTCCCTAGTTGTGATTATTTGGTTTTTAGCATGTGAAAGCATGGAAGAAAGGGAAATGATCCAACTAAGATCTCTCACAGGTCTCTTGTAATCTATATTTCTCTAACACAATAAATGTTTACATCTGAGTTTACAGCAGGCTCCAGTTGCTCAGAGCTGGGTAAGAGTTTACCAGTGGTTAATGAAATATTCTAAAGATAAATCAAACAACATGAGGAGATTGTGTGACATTTTGCAGCTGTAGCTTTGTTAATACAGTTCAGATTGATATTTTTTGAGTATCAATTTTGCTTTGAATACCAATGTATTTTCAGTGACAAAAATTAAAATGTTTCGCTAACCATTGGTTAGCTCTAACCAAGCTTTAAGCAATTGGGGCTAGGGAGGTAATTGCCTGTTTTAAGGGAAGTTATAGCCAGTCTGAATGGGAGGTTATAGCCTGTCTGTAGGGAGTTAATAGCCTGTAGTAAGGGGAGGTTATAGCCTGTCTGTAGGGAGGTTATAGCCTGTAGTAAGGGGAGGTTATAGCCTGTCTGTAGGGAGGTTATAGCCTGTAGTAAGGGGAGGTTATAGCCTGTCTGTTGGGAGGTTATAACCTGTAGTAAGGGTAGGTTATAGACTGTAGTAATGGGAGGTTATAGCCTGTAGTAAGGGCAGGTTATAGCCTGTCTGTAGGGAGGTTATAGCCTGTAGTAAGGGGAAGTTATAGTCTGTAGTAAGGGGAGGTTATAGCCTGTAGTAAGTGGAGATTAGCCTGTAGTAAGGGGAGGTTATAGCCTGTCTGTAGGGAGGTTATTGCCTGTAGTAAGGGGAGTTATAGCCTGTCTGTTGGGAGGTTATAGTCTGTAGTAAAGGTAGGTTATAGACTGTAGTAATGGGAGGTTATAGCCTGTAGTAAGGGGAGGTTATAGCCTGTCTGTAGGGAGGTTATAGCCTGTAGTAATGGGAGGTTATAGCCTGTAGTAAGGTGAGGCTATAGCCTGTGGTAAGGGGAGGTTATAGCCTGTAGTAAGGGGAGATTAGCCTGTTGTAAGGGAAGGTAATCCCTTGCTGTAAGGCCATGTGATAGCCTGTAGTAAGAGAAGAGAATAGTCAGTTTTAAGGGGAGGAAATAACTTGTTGTGATGGGAGGTTATGACCAGTCTTAAGGGGAGGTTATAGCTAGTCTTATGACTAGCCTCTTGTAAGAGTAGGTTATAGCCAGTTGTAATGGAAGGTGATAGTCTGTGCCAAGAGGAGAGAATAGTTTGTTGTAAGGGGAGGTAATAACCTGTTGTAAGGGGAGATAATAGCCTGTTATAAGGGGAGGTAATAGCCTGTTGTAAGGGGAGGTAATAACCTGTTGTAAGGGGAGGTAATAGCCTGTTGTAAGGGGTTGTATTTTTTTGTAACTGAACCTTATCATCTTTGCTTTAGTGATCACTATTAACATTTTAAACACAGTTTAGTCTATAAAGGCAGACTTTGTTCATTATTTTGTGTGCTTTTATTATTGCAATGGCAGTTCTAATTAAATTCCATGTTAAAGGATCATCATGGTTATTGTGAATAAAATTCTTATGAAATATTCAGGGATTTCTGATCTGTATTTCAAGTGTGAAATAAGTAATTCATAAAAGATCTATTCGTGGCATCTACAATGTTGAGTAAGGGTTTTTACTGTCAACATCTTATGAGTGTGACATGGTGAAGGTATAATATAAGATATGTGTCATTTCTCTGTCCACCACTACAACAAGACAAATCAATGAAATTGGATCAGTTTTATTTTCCCATCACATCTCTCACTAACATTGTACTACATGAACTATATATTTCCCTAAACATTTTCTAACAAAGCAGGAATTAACCCATTATAAGTATTCCATAATCATGGTACATTTTAATGCAATAAATTTCATTAGTCATGTTGTGTTGTCTAGGCCACTTTTCTCCTAAATTTAATTTTTAATGTTAAAAGCATCTAAAAACAGTTTCAGAAAAAATAAAATGTGAAAAATCTTGGAAGGTTTCATCTCAAATATGACCTTGATATTGAACTCTAATGAAATGTCAAACAAGATTTTACAGGTTTTAGATATACCTAATAAAACAAAGCATTTTGAATAAAAGTTGTAAATGATAAGAAAAAGCTTACTAGTGTGAGCTCATATAAAATTTACAAAGTGAACTGAAAATGAATTCTGTGACTACAAAGCTTACTGAAAAGAATTCTGAAACAGCTCTACAAAAAACTTACTTATAATAAACTTTTCTCAGTATGTTAATGACTTTAATTTGCTATAATCTAATCTCGGTTGTTGTACAAATCAGGGGCAGACAACTCTAGATAAATTGGAGATGTAACACATGGCTTATGACCCATAACCTTTGAACTCTGGTATCAAATGTGTTATACATGGTTTAACAGCTTTTGTACACTTTCCACTTTTTAAGGTGACAAACTTTCATAAAACTGGATCAGACTTAAAACTGGTTACAAAGAGAACTCAGGTTTGTTACAATAGATATATAGAAAATACATCAACGTAGCGATGTGATAACAAGGCATGGTCAGATCTATACAGTTGGATTTAATAAAACACATAATACATTGTTTTAGTAAATAAACTTTACCTTGAAGATATACACAGGAGTTGGTGAGATGATGTACAATGATATCACAATGATGAAATTTCCTTCCTCTATTTATACCAACAAATGATAAATTTTAGTATATCATCAGATGAAAATTTCTTTGACTTGTATGTCCCTGTATAACTTTGTAACTAGCTTGACTAGCTTGTTAAAAACCAGTATAAACAGTTGGGTGATATCTGTGTGCTTCCAAATTGTACCTCCATATGGTTTAAAGTCATACATATTTCATTTTTATTATCTTTATCTTACCACTAGAAGGTCTTTTCTTAGCAGTTAAGTCCACACTGAGTGTTTGACTCGCTCCCATCAGTCAATGCTAAGAGGTAACACCACTCTTAGCAATAAGTCCACACTGAGTGTTCGACTCGCTCCCATCAGTCAATGCTGAGAGGTAACACCACTCTTAGCAAAAAGTCCATGCTGAGTGTTCATGTCACTCTCATCAGTCAATGCTGAGAGATAGCCCCACTCTTAGCAATAAGTCCATGCTCAGAGATAGCATCATTCTCAGCAATAAGTCCACACTGAGTGTTTGGTTTACTCACACCAGTCAATGCTGAGTGATAGCACCACACTCAGCAATTAGTCCATGCTCGGTGATAGCCCAACTCTCAGGAATAAGTCCATGCTCAATGATAGTCCACACTCAGCAATAAGTCAATACTCAGTGACAGCCCACTCTCAGCAATAAGTCAAAACTCACTGATAGCCCACTCTCAGCAATAAGTCAATACTCATTGATAGCCCACTCTCAGCAATAAGTCAATACTCATTGATAGCCCACTCTCAGCAATAAGTCCATGCTCAGACTTAGCCCCACTCCCAACAAAGTGTTAAGCCCAGTTTATTCTGTGCTAACCCAATCTCATACATATACATTCAGTGACTGCTTTATTAGGTACCTTCCCTCAGGTACCATATGTGGCACAACGACACAAAGCTTAAATCTAAATCCTAACAAATACTTTAACATAACAACAATGGAATAAAGAGATTGACATTATTGTCATATTATGCATGATTTATGGCACAAAATAAAATCAATGGAAGCAACATGCTAACAGAGGCAGTATCCGCAATATTCTGGGCTTAAGCAAGTCTAGAGGTTGTACAGAAGCTATCTTTACAGATATAAAACTGTCTCTCCTATACTGTTAACAACCAATAACTTGTTTCTCAAACCCAGGTGTATCTTGGAATAAAATCGATGCTTGGTTGTCACATAATCGGTTAACAAATCTTTACACTTGATGACAATAAACAATAGCCAATGGCATGGAAGACAAAAATGATTGGTGCAGATATTTAGACATTTTTGTCCAAATAAAAGCGTTTTAACAACAAAAAAAAAAAAAAAACAAAACAGTGAGATTATAATAAAACACCCCTGTCCATTTGTACTAAAAAATCATTCTCACACTAATTGTTCTATTTCCCTGCACTCATTTTTTTTTTTTTAATAAAACGACATTTTAAAGAAAATAGAGTTTCTCACATCAGAATGTATTTATATTGATATCTGTGTAATGTTGATTTCAGTGCTTTTATCAGGGAGGGGTCATTTTATAGAATTTAACCCCTAACCTGACAATAAAACTTATTTTTCACAATGGAACAATTGATTCTATTGGTTTTATTCTCAAAATATCTATTTTGAGTGAATTAATTCTTTTTTAAAAAAAAAAAAAAAAAAAAAAAATAAAAAATAAAAATATCTTAAAAACACCCCTCACAGTATACAGGTTTTCACTTTGTAAACTTATGAAAGCAATATATTCATAATGCCAAATATTCATGTAATTTCATATTAATGTAGATCAATTTCAGTTAATTTCTGGCAAAAACACTCTGAAATATTGACTCTATCTTAAATAGGCTTATCAAAATGTATATAAAATTGAACAATTTCATTTAGAATAATCACACAACTATTTAGATATTTCCTGCAACATATTGTTGTATAAAACATTTTCTGAAATGTGTAACAATAAAGTGTCAGACTGATTTAAGATATGAATAAACATGTGAGAGTAACACCAGAAAAGCAGATATACCTCTGGTAATAAAAACATATAATTTTAGAACCTAAATCATGAGACTATTTGTTTGGTTTTTCTTTTTTCAATGACTATATAGAATCAATTTCATGTAAAGCGCAGCTACAGAGACTAGTAGATGGATTTACAGAGATATAAAATACACTGGTTTTCGTTATGCTAAAAATACATAAAAGACGGGATACAAACATTTCTGGTTTGATTCATAATGGTCTTTTGCTATATATATATATATACATACAGGTCTAATGTTATCACAAATTATATATAAACTGTACACAATACTGAAGGTAAGGAAAAATATTGCCACTTTAAGTAAAAAAAATCACAGCAGAGCACTAATAATAAAGGATCTATCAAGCACGAAAAACAAAATTGACGCAAAAACGCTATCAGCAGCTAAAAATCAACTGATACAAAGACAGCGAAAAATCTGACTAGGACCTCATGTCATGACTAAGTTATATCGTTTCCATGGTTACCATCAACAGGGAAAGTAACCTTAGCAACAGTACCTAAGGATAATTACCATGGTTACTGTGGTCACCAGTAAAATGGTATCTAGGGATAGTTTCCATGGTTACTATATAAAGGGACAAATCCCATTGTTAATTGTACCTGGATACTGTTGCTATGGTGAGTGTATAACCATTTAGAGTTTCTTGTGAAAATCGTCCACCATGAAAGGCAACAAGGCATTGTACAACATGAGCACAATTGTCACATATAACTGAAGTGTCAATGTAAAAAAAAATTACACGTTGTAGCAGATCGAAAACTTGTTAATAACAACTAATATGAAGACAACCTTATAATAATCCATTACTTACGAAACGAAAGTATGTATCATTCTGTTAGTTAAAATCAATGAGATTTTTTTTTAGAATCGTCATATCAATGTGACAAATTAAAAAAATAAAAACCCTAAACAACTACAATTCATTTTATCTAGTTACGTTTGATTTCTCCGTCATTTGATTTCACTCTTTCAACTTAAATAGTACACATTGTTTCTGATAAATGTATTACATCTTTGTAATAAAATGGAGGGAGTGGCGGGGAGGGGCAGAGGTTGGGGGCGGGATTAGCTTGCCTATTTCAAGAATAGGCCATGAGGCCATGAGGCCTAAGGGGTATGCATTGCTTACCTGTCTACATAAAGAATTTCAAATATGACAAATAATTTCTCTATTGGGTTTCAATTGTTTGGTCAATTAGAAATCAGATTCATCAATCATAAAAATTGCTTCACACCAACTTTGGACTCCATCCTTGTAGGCGAGAAGAATTTTTAAGAACTTACATTTCTCACCTTTACCTACACATCTCTGGAGTCAGATGTCTGATGTTAGCAAATTTCCTATCTTTCCAATTTTCAACCCTGCCCCAGATGGCCGAGTCCCATCATTTATACAACATTGATTTTGTTAGTTGAAGTTCTTTTGACTGTACAGCATCAATGTTAAGACCCATCGGAAATCTTCATGCTAAATCCACTTCACTTTCTGGTACAAATAATTGATACAGACATCAAATACATGCACTAGAACTGTGGTTGGTGTTGACAATGGGTGTAAACATAATCCTACCCATCACTTTCTCCAAATAGGCAAACTAGGAGATTAATTCAGTAGCCCAAAGCAAATTACTCTCATCAATTCTGTAGATTTATTGAGGATAATGCTACCTTACTACAGAGTTAATCTGAAATTGTCTCCCTTATATTACTGCAAGCAATAAGCCCATATCTGTGAAAAACAGACCCCTCCCACATCTAATACTATTCACAAGAAATATCAACAAGTATTATTCCACTATTCACTGAAAAAAGCCCATCCGTGACTTTTTGTCCGAAGTAATTGTTGCCCTACACCCCACCCCTCTTTCCATCCAAACCGAGTCTACGGAAATAACATTAATCTAATCTATCGTTCCGGAGAAATTTTTTTTTTGTTTTTCTTTTTATTTATTGTTATATTCTCATCTTCCTCCAACTCTTAAAGATCATTCAAAATGCCAAAAAATAAATGGATATATATTGTATGATAACAGAAAAGTTTCTCTAGAACATTCTAAAATTCTTGACTGTTGGAAAGTCTTAATTGTTATCACAGATAAGTTTGATGGTGCAATCTCTTGGGAAAGAGATACTAATCTTAGTAAGGTAGCATACAACCTTAAGTCATCATCAATCATCTTGATTTGTTTTCAATAACAAAGAGTAGTAATAAAATGGAAAAGATTTTTCAGTGTCAGCAAAATGCTATTGACTATGTTTCACATAGTACTGAGTTGCTTCCAAGTCAGGTGACCATCAGCAAACCAATGAGGATTCAGGTAACAAAACAATCGTCCAATGAGGGTGAAGATTACAAAATATTGCCAACAAAAAAAAAACTGTATAAACTTGTGATAGCTCCAGCCGACACGATACAACAACACATATTAGTGACATGGTCAAATTCACCGTAAACATTGGGGTTTAGTAACTCCCCACCATATTAGGTAAAGTCATGGCAATGATTGGAGATGATTGGTGAAGATGAAATCACAAAACGATGCCAGATGAAGAATAATGAATATTTTGGAAAAATGTACCAGCAATGACACCTCCAAACATCTATATTGGTGGAGGAATGTGACGATGAGCGTAATACCTCCAAACATCTATATCGGTGGAGGAATGTGACGATGAGCATAATTACACCTCCAAACATCTATACTGGTGGAGGAATGTGACGATGAGTGGTGATAATGTAAATTTCAGTCTATACAACAACAAAGAGTAATGACCACCCTCTTGCATATAACAACATAGTCGCTCGTTCTCCCGTCCTAGTCAGCACACACGCTCCTGTAACACAAAACAGAAGCCTACATTAATCTCGAATAGACTCAATTTCAGTAATATACTTTTTTCCTTAAATATAGGAAAACATTTTGATAAATGATCAGCGTTCTGTTACCATCAAACCATAAGATCAGTGCTGAAGTATTACATGTAGTATCGCAAGGTTTGTAAAGGCCTTACAATAACAGATTTCAGTAGTACCTTGTAATATATATCCTTGTGAGTTTACACTTTGAGTGTGGTTCGTATCCGGGTCCGTTCTCTAGGGCGGCTAGGAGAAACGGTCGGGGCAATAAGTTCATCTAGTTCTGGTAAGAGCTTCAGTCCCGGAATGTTAAAAATAGAGGACACTGAAATAAAGTAAATAGGTCATTGAAAAATGTTAAAGTGTAATGTATATTTAAGATAAAATAAATTTAAAACCAAGCATAGCACATGGTATATTATACATTTTGTAAGACATTTTGTGAATGAGGTTCCTGAAAAATGAAATTTCATATTACATTGTACCATATAATTGATATGTGATACTAATTTGATATGAAAAATTAGCTTACTAATTAAGTATTGGCTTGCATGGCAGTTGTCATTATAACTCACATGTAACCACGAAAGTATTGGCATATTGGAATTATCTACACAATAAGTTCAATGTAGTCCTATTACTAAGTAAGGAGATTTAATTTAAGTTTCCAATATCTCCTGATCATTGTTCTAGCAATTCAAACCTAAAGAATAAATATACGTACATAAACATACTTCTTTAGACTTAAACTGTCAGAAACTTCAGGCATGTACCAGAATAAAGTCCTTAGGATTCAATTTATTGTTTGGCACTATTCCAGTAATCATCGATCTCACTCCAGGTTTGTTAAGGACTGTAACTCCAAGTTTTGTTTAGGGCTATTCCAGTAAAACATCTATCTCACTCCAAGTTTTGTTTAGGGCTATTCCAGTAAAACATCTATCTCACTCCAAGTTTTGTTTAGGGCTATTCCAGTAAAACATCTATCTCACTCCAAGTTTTGTTTGGGGTTATTCCAGTAAAACATCTATCACACTCCAAGTTTTGTTTAGGGCTATTCCAGTAAAACATCTATCTCACTCCAAGTTTTGTTTAGGGCTATTCCAGTAAAACATCTATCTCACTCCAAGTTTTGTTTGGGGTTATTCCAGTAAAACATCTATCACACTCCAAGTTTTGTTTAGGGCTATTCCAGTAAAACATCTATCTCACTCCAAGTTTTGTTTAGGGCTATTCCAGTAAAACATCTATCTCACTCCAAGTTTTGTTTAGGGCTATTCCAGTAAAACATCTATCTCACTCCAAGTTTTGTTTGGGGTTATTCCAGTAAAACATCTATCTCACTCCAAGTTTTGTTTAGGGCTATTCCAGTAAAACATCTATCTCACTCCAAGTTTTGTTTGGGGTTATTCCAGTAAAACATCTATCACACTCCAAGTTTTGTTTGGGGTTATTCCAGTAAAACATCTATCTCACTCCCAAGTTTTGTTTGGGGTTATTCCAGTAAAACATCTATCACACTCCCAAGTTTTGTTTAGGGCTATTCCAGTAAAACATCTATCTCACTCCAAGTTTTGTTTAGGGCTATTCCAGTAAAACATCTATCACACTCCCAAGTTTTGTTTAGGGACTATTCCAGTAAAACATCTATCTCACTCCAAGTTTTGTTTGGGGTTATTCCAGTAAAACATCTATCTCACTCCAAGTTTTGTTTGGGGCTATTCCAGGAACACATATCTATCCCTAATTTTTGTTTTTTTTTATTGTTAATTTACCTGGAATAGACAGGACACCAAGCCATGGAGAGGAGTGATTTATATCAGATTTCTTGGGTCAGGTAGATGTTTTACTGGAATAGCTCTTACCAGACAGAAAAGTGGCAGTAACTTAGCGTAGTTCCAAACACTGCTTAGATACGGAATATAACTTAACAATTTTCAACCAATAAGAAAACAGTATGAAACAGCAGGATGACAGCAATATACAGAAGATCTTTGATTTTCACATCATAAAAGTATCACCTACCATCTGGAAGTTCATAAATCTTTGGGGGAAGATCTGCAAAATACTCTGAATGCATGGCTTTCTGAGCGGATATTCTCCGTAATGGATGCATCTGCAAAAGAGATTAACTTTGATGAAAATACATTCAAACCGTGATCGACTTATACCTGTCTTATTCTGGACCTTAATTAGGCTGTGCTGTTTGTCTCTGCTGAAGATAAACAGGTCGTAGGGAGTACTAAGCCGAGCATACTTGAGTACCGAGCCAAGTCTGTGTATTTCGTAAACCTCCAGTCAGTGGAATAGGTGCATTGCAATAATCACTCCGTTTGGTCGTTATTCACCTTGACCATACAGTAAACTCGGTGCGAAGCAGGTTGTAAACAACTGACATGACCAATTAATACTGTCAAATTATACACGGATTAGCATTGATCCAATCAATGTATGCGATTTCTTTCCTCTCGTTTTACTGTCACTTTATAAATGCTACATTGAGGCCCTAACTCAGCATAACAAGCAGGATGTTAACAAGTGTATTGTGAAATAGTTGTGGTGTTTCACTACACACTCTGATCCCTCCAAGAATATACCTATGTATCACATCAAATATATTATTGTAAACCTCAAAGACATATTTTGATAAACATCAATCCGTAGTCACACATATCAACGAAAAGTCTGAATCCACACTCTACATACTGATTTCTCAATGCTAACTTCCATCAATAAACACCCAATACTTCCTTTTTTGGGCTTACACAATTTCTTCATCACAATATGAAGAACAAAATAAATCCTGCCATTTGTTTCAAAGGATTATTTATTATTATTATGATAAAAGTCACTTTTCAATATTCCTAACAGCTCATTGTCCTCACCAATCTGTAGTTTTCTGCCTTGCTTGCATCTTTTAAACATGTGGTCATGGCTTTGGGTGATGTTGACTTGGAGAGTTCAAACTCTAATTTACAATACTTATTTACATTTTTTCAGACTGACTGAAGGCTTACCATACTTATTATACCGGGTGAATATCAGAAATATTCAGTAATAACTACAACAATCAAATACAACACAAACAGATGAAGGGTCAAAATGAAATAAAAATAAAAAATCAGAGTGTTGTTATCATACTCAATGAACAAGTTATCATCTTTCATTAAATACCTGCCTATGTTAAGAGCAGAAGAAATTGACAAAATTTCTATAAATTGAAGTCGAGCCTTGTTCTATGTAAGAAAAGTTCCAGAAAAGAATATTTTTGCAATGTCATCTTGGTAATGTATTTTTGAATGGCGTTTCCATGGCAACAAATTTACCTGTAGGAATTGTGAGGCAAGACACGTGGCATGTGGAATGAACCCCAGTTTAGGGATGACTGTGTCCAAGGGGCAGGGCACTGGGTACAACACAAACTTTTCTGAAAGAGATTATAGATGTCACCATTAAAACATCATTTGTACCAGTATATTGAATTGCTTTATGTGCCAATTTTTCTGAAACAGACTGTAGTATATCATCAAATATTATTTTGAAGTTTATGGTAAACTAACATACACTAAAAAGCAGATTTGAATTTATAAACCATGCATGCTGGAAAAACAAACATGTATTTCATAATTGTCAAAAAAAACCCAAGAAATTTCTTGCATAAGAACCATCATCGAAAAAAATCAGAAAAGGAATTTTTTGAAACAGATTGTAGTTGCCATTTCTTACAACTTTTCTTGAACAGAACATAGATCACATGGAGAAAACATCCAGAATACATGCAGTATACACTTACTGAGGTCGTAGTTGGGATACTTAGAAACACCCTCCCAGGCCTGGTCAGTCGGTGTCCCAAGTGCCTGTAATTAAAACATAAGTAAACCAGTACTAATACCACTGAGCCAGAGTTATATATATACATGTTCACTGACCTGTTGCATGTCTTGGTATGAATCCTAATTGTCAGTGAAAGGTGATTTCACAGTCAAAACCTTGTTATCTCAAACGAGTATAACTCAAAGACCCTGTTTAATTTGAAGCGTTTCATCGGTCCCTGCCTTACTTTAATTAAAATATTCAAATAATCACTTAAATTTAATATATTCTATGATCTCAAAGTTTTCCCCATGGTTCGAGGGGTTCAAAGGGTTCAAGGGGTTCAAAGGGTTCAAGGGGTTCAAAGGGTTCGAGGGGTTCAAAGGGTTCGAGGGGTTCGAGGGGTTCGAGGGGTTTGAGATAATGTGGTTCTACAGTTTTGATATCCTATCTATATACAGTTATCTCCTTTACTATATGTCATGAGTATCAGAGCCAATGTGAGAAATGGTGGACAGGGAAGAATAGTTGACAAAGCCAAAGGTATATTGACATAGGTATGCTAGGCTTCATATCATCAAAAAAATACAAAATTCTGATACATGTTGACAATATAAGTTCCCTGGTAGGTTGTTACGTGGGGGGGGGGGGGGGGGGGGGGGGGTTACTGACATTGTATAGTTTATAGAGAACTAAAATCATTCAATGACTTTAATGAGAAGTCATGGTTTACGTATAACGGAACTGTGATTATTATCTCACAACCTCAACAGAAATGTCGGGGATTTTTGTTGTGTTATTTTGATTTGCTCGTCAGTCTGGAATATAAATGATAACTTTTCATGATAAATCTTTCAATAAATATTTTCAAAAAGAAAATTAATTACTGTGCAATCATTTTTACCCTGAATATCTTGTCTAGCTGGTCCACTGAGTCCTTCATACCAGGGAAGGTAGCCATGCCAGATATCATCTCCGTGAATATACAACCCACACCCCTGTACAGATGGAAAATTGTCAAAAAAAAAATAAAAAATTGTTAGAAAAAAATATAATCATTTAAAATATATAATACAGAATGGTAAATAAGACACGCTGAAGGATTTTTGCTAAAAAGCAGGAAAATACTGTTAAATGGTTTTCTTTTCATGAACTCCTAAAAAATTGAATAGTTATGGGAGTCGCCTTAGTTATCTCCCCTTGCACAAATGTCGAGGCCACGAGTAAGAAATGTTTAGTGCAGGACAAATAAACAAGAGGCCCATGGGCCTTAACGGTCATCTGACAAAAAGCAAGCCAAACCTAGAAAGTGGGTTGAGGTCATTCATTTGAACAAACTTGGTAGCCTCTCCTCCAAGCATCTTACAGGCCCAATATCAGCACTCATGGACTTTTGCTTGTTGAGAAGAAGTCGTTGGTATATTTTAACATATTTGACCCCTGTGACCTTGAAAGTGGGTTGAGGTCATTCATTTGAATAAACTTGGTAGCCTTTCCTCCCAGCATGCTACAGACCCAATATCGGCACTCATAGACTTTTGCTTATTGAGATGAAGTCCTTTGTATATTTTATCCTTCCCCTGTGACCTTGAAAGTGGGCCAAGGTCATTCATTTGAACAAACTTTGTAGGGCTCCATGCCAGCATGCTATGGGCCAAGTATTAGCCCCCTAGGCCTTCTAGTATTTGAGAAGAAGTTATTAAAAGATTTTGACATATTTGACCCCTGTGACCTTGAAAGTTGTTCAAGGTCATTCATTTAAACAAACTTGATAGCACTTCATCCGGGCATGCCACAGGCACAATATCAGCAATCTGAGCCTTTTGGTTATTGAGAAGAAGTTGTTTAAAGATTTTAAATTTGACCCCTGTGACCTTTAAAAAAAATTCATAAAAAATTGTGTCACAGGCCCAAAAACTCTGAGCCTTTTGGTTAATGAGAATTGTTTAAAGATATATAATATTTGACACCTTGAAAGTGGGTTGAGGTTATTCATTTGAATAAACTTGGTAGCCTTTCCTCCCAGCATGCTACAGACCCAATATCGGATTTTTTGCTTATTGAGATGAAGTCCTTTGATATTTTAATACTGTTACCTTGAAAGTGGGCCAAGGTCATTCATTTGAACAAACTTTGTAGGGCTCCATGCCAGCATGCTATGGGCCAAGTATTAGCCACCTAGGCCTTTTAGTATTTGAGAAGAAGTTATTTAAAGATTTTGACATATTTGACCCCTGTGACCTTTAAAGTGGGTCAAGGTCATTCATTTGAACAAACTTGGTAGAGCTCCATGCCAGTATCCTCTGTGCCAAGTATTAGCCCCCTAGACCTTCTAGTATTTGAGAAGAAGTCGTTTGAATGAAAAGTTTACGGACGGCGCACGGCGCACGGCGGACGACGACGGACGAAGCATGATGACTATAGGTCATCGGACCCTTCGGGTCCAGATGACCTAAAAATCATAAAGATCCCTAGGTTAACTATCAAAACTCAGACAAGCAATTTTTCTTCACATGCCCGACTTTCCTCCAGAAGTCTGGGAATTAACCAGGTACACATATGTTTGCTCAAAAGTGTGTTCATCAATGTATATATGAATATTACATCAAAATCGATCAGAGAAATGTCTATATGATACCCTAAGGTACAGGAGAGATGTAATGTAGCTACTGTATAGTGTACTGACCACATGTCCAGTGAAGTGGAGTAATTTGTGGAGCCAAGTAGAACATCCGGAGGCCGGTACCATAGAGTCACTACTTCGTGGGAGTAAGTGTGACTTGGAATGGACTTCGCTCTTGCCAACCCTGTAGAAAAGAGAATGTTTCGTCACAAAATCAAACACAGATACAAAGCTGAGAGGTTTTAAATAAAATTTACTTCAATCTATCAGCGATGTACAAAATAATACTTATAATAATAAGAATATGAGAATAATACTTATAATGATATATCATTAATTACTTATTCATTAATAAGGTTTTTATCATTCCAGGCTATAACAACATATTTCATCTGTTGTTTTCAGTCAATGATAAACATCCACAGCATAAATACAACTACATTCAGTCCATCCCTGTGAACTTTGTCAGATGAAATGAGAGATAAATTAACATGTATTACATATAAACAGTGAGTTATCAATTATGTCGACTTTTCCACAGGAAATTAAGGATATATCAACACGTTATGAGGTAATATAATAGTGATGTATTAGAGTAAGAAAATACTCACCAAAGTCAGCCAGTTTCAGTTCGCCAGTTTCATGAATAAGCAAGTTTTGTGGTTTTAAATCTCTGAAATGATAATAAGATCAAGTTTAAGTGATAATGAGGTCAGACCTGATTTATTAGAACTCCATCCAGATGGTCTATTCCTACGTGTTAATTATCATGTAACACAGTCTTAACTTTTGACCTCTAGTAAAAGTTAATTCATTGTTAGAGGTTGTCTCCCCTTAATAGCTGTCTTTTGTGTCTGTTTAGGACTAATTATCAACAACACCTAAGACCAAATGAGGTTGTGGTCACAGCAAGCTTCATATATTCTACCACAGCTTTACTTCAAAATTTATTATAGAAATATCAGCAAAGTATGAATCCTGATAAAATAATCACTACAGATTAAAGATTCTCAATCCCTGTTTGGGACAGTGTTTTGTCATGATTCACACTACAAACTAGAAATCTATGTAATACCATTAAAAAGACCAAGTATCATGCAATCAATCTCATCCTCATTTTTCTTATAATCTGAATAGAATCGAGAAATTTTTCATAATTTTTTTTATGTACAATGACAAATATTGGGGAAATTCCACATCCTGAAAACAGATCCTTTGATTTATTGAAACACGAGGTCATTAACTGTCCAGTCTACTGACCTATGGAGAATTCTGCGCTGATGACAGTAAGCCAGCCCTCGAAGTAACTGGAACAACAGGAGCTGTGACAACAGAAACAATTATAAGTCATTGTTACATCATATACAAGTCAGTCACAATAAATGTTGGTCACTGTGATACCAATATATACATCATAGTGATACCAAATCTATGTCACTGATATCATTTATAGGTCACTGTGGTGATACCAAATATAGGTCACTGATACC